>NW_006159928.1:6032287-6035297 GCF_000334495.1 Tupaia belangeri chinensis
ACAGCTCAAGACAGGACAAAAATCTTTAAAAACGGACAACAAAGCCTAGAAGAAAATTAGCAGTGTTTTAGTCAAAAGTTATAAAATGCTCTTTCATCAGTTCAGTCTCATGTACTTAAACTATCATCTGTTGTGGTTCGGTCTTCCTGATTAAATTCTGGGATATAATATTCAGCTCCAGACTTGTCTCTATAATTAAATCAGCCATTTTCTTAGTTTTTGAACTCTTATTTCAGTGTGTCTATATTTAATTTTCTTTGTATAGCATTCCCTTGAGAACTTCTTGAACATCTGGTCTGGTACTGGTAAATTCTTTCAGGTTTTGTTTTTCTTAGAATGTTCTTGTCTTTTCTTCCCAAGTGAAGGATAATCTTGCTGGGTACAGTATTCTTGGTTGAAATTGCTTTTCCCTTAACACTTTGAATATATTTTCCCATTCTTTCCTCACTCGTATTGTTTCTGATGAGAGGTCTGCTATTAGCCTGATGGGATATCCTTTGTAAGTAACTTGCCATTTTTCTCTTGCCAATCTTAGTATCTTGTCTTTGTCTGTGGTTTTGCTCAATCTGGCTATAATGTGTCTTGGAGAAGACCTTGACCTTCTTGGGTTGATTCTATTTGGGGTCTTTCGTATTTCTTGGTACTGGATCTTTGAGTGCCTTATAATAAAGTCTTAATGGAACTCAGTGACACTCACTTGTTAATGCATTGTCTATGGCATTACAATGGCAGGGTTGAGTGGTGCGGTCCACAAAATCTACCACATTTGCTATCTGGTCCTTCATAGAAAAAGTGTGTGAATGCCTACTCTAGGCTATGAGATACCAAAAGCAGGAGTTATGTCTGTCCTGCTGCCTTTTGGGTTTCCAGTGCCTGGCACATAGAAAATGGTCAACCAGGACCAACCTGGGCATGGTGATTAAGGCAGCTATATCCACATGGCCGATTGTGCAGTTCAAGTCCTGGACCTAGCAAGCTTTGGAAACATGCCTGGCTCGTGTGTGTGTGTATGTGTGCCCAAAGTCCCAAAAGGAGGAAGAAATGGGGAAGAAGGGATTGCAGCAGGACCATTCCCCATGAGGATAGTGCTTTCTCAGTTTTTCTCTCTTTGTCTCTCTGTCTACCTACAGTGAGCACATGTGCTCTCTGGCAATATTTTAAAAAGGGGGTGGGGGGAAGAAAATGCTCAGCTAATCCTTTCTGGAAAAAAAAAAGAACAAATAAAAATAATGAATATATGAAGAGGCTAGCATTATTTTGTTCTTCTTTTTTCTTTTCTTTTCTTTTTTTTGGAGAAGTTTTTGCTATAAGGCGCTTGCACTCGCCAGACAGAGAGAGACATAGAGACAGAAAGCGAGAAATCACCCCCTGGGGGGATGGTCATGCCACAATCCTTTCTCCTCCATTCTCCTCTCGGGATCTTGGGCACACACGCGCATGCGCTCGGCGTGAGTTTTAAGCCACCGGGTCCGGGACGCGAACCGCGGTCGACTACGTGGGAGTCCAGTAACATAGCCATTACACTAACTGCTGGTTCCCGCATTTTTTGAAGTAACTTATTTAAAAGAATATCATGTCAATTTAATTTTTGACTCCACTTTTTTTTAATGTAAAAATGATGCTGAAGGGCTGGCAGTGGTGACACAGTGGTAATACCGTTCTCTGTGTTGCTGGACATATATGGTAAGAGATTTCCCTGTACATGCTAGGAACCTGTATCCAGATTGACTGAGGCTAGGGTGGATCATGACATGAAGACCTTGTTTGGGATGCCAGTCTCTCTCTCTCTCCACCCCCCTCTTTCCTTTCTCTGTGTGTCCTTCTCTTTCAGCGTAGAAATAAAATAAACTTATTGCAAAAAAAAAAAAAAAAATGATGCTTACAATGACTTACCTTCTTGTGAAATTAACTCTACAAAGAAATACCATGTGTTTGTCTTGTGGCTTGGCATACCCTCTGGCACACTGTCACACACCCCAGTGCGAAAAGTCACAAGCATTGGAGATCTATCATTCATCACTTAATATTTATTAAGCAAAGCATGGGGCTAGGCATATGACAGAAAGGACAATGATTTCACCGTGCCTCATCCAATAGACCTGCAGAGCCTATAGACCAAGGGAAAAAAGACTCACAAATATGTAATATATATAAATACAAACCTATTCCTGTATGATAAAAAGTGTTCAGTGCAAAAGATTTCTTAGTCAAGTGCTATGGACTTTCAGAGCCAGGACAAATTCATTTAGGCTGTGAAATCAGAAAAGTCTTCTTGCCAGTTATTCTCTAGTCTTCAGTCCAATCCAAGTCCTCCTGCTTTGCTCTGCACCACAGGGCTGGCTTGTACAAACTACATATCCCTGGAGACTCTGGCAGCTAACTCCATTTGGACTCTGTGGGTAGAAGGCCACAGAGAGAGACTGGAGGCCTGGAGAAAGGGTGGAGCCAAGGTCTTTCTCCCTGCTCTCTCTGAGTCTCAGTTTTGTCACCTATACAATGAAAAAAGCAAGAGCTTCTGCCAATGAGTTCAAGCTGGCTGCGTCTGGGTGTAGATCATGGTATAGGGACCCTCTTGGGGAAGAAAGAATCTTAATAAGAAAAAGCAATAGTATAGGGACCATCAGTTGGCATAATGGCTATGTCGCTGGACTTCCACGTAGTTGATCACTGTTCAAGTCCTGGACACAGTGGTTTAAACTCACGCTGGGTGTGTGTGCGTCCATGCCCAAGATCCTGAGAGGAGAATGGAGGAGAAGGTATTGTGGTGTGGCCATCCCTCCTGAGGGGTGATTTCTCACTTTCTGTCTCTCTCTGTCTTTTTGGCGAGTACATGTGCCCTATAGGAAAAACCTCTCCAAAAAAAAGGCAATAGTATATATTTCACAGGGGTTTTATGAGAATTAAATGAGATCAGGCATGTGAAATGTTTAACACAGTACCTGGCATATAATAAACATTCACAGAATAGAGCTGTTACTGTTTTCTCCTTGTTCAAGGAAATGGGAAAGAG
>NW_006159928.1:6035802-6062403 GCF_000334495.1 Tupaia belangeri chinensis
AAAGAGTGCAGTGATCAGTTAGTGATGTCTGCCAAGGGCAAAGGATAGGACAGTAGTGCTATGTGAGAAGATTTACCAGCCTTAATGATGTGGAAACTATATGGTGGAGGTAGAATTACCAGGACTTAGCAAATGGATTGACAAACTCCAGCAAAGGATTGAGAGAAATCAGAAAACTGTGATAATGATTATGATGACCAAAGCACGGTCAATACAGAAAAAAATACAGAAAAGATTTGGGAGAAAAGATTTTGAGTACCTTTTTTAGACGGTTTTGGGATCTTTGTAGTTGCACAAAACCAAAATAACCCGCCAAGGACATACTCTGGGATACTTTAACAGGTGAGGTTTTATTTATTTATTTATTATTATTTATCAAGGTACATCTATGTGCCATGAGTTAGCCAAGAAAACCAGGCCTGTAGTTACACATTCAGGCCTCACTGAGAATTGTAAAATTCTCCAGGAAACTGTAGAAACTTCAGTTACTGGAGCCTGGTCTCTACTGAAGAGAAGAAACCATTGTTCTCCACTTAATAATTCTACTCTGTTCTGGGGGCCAGCAGGTAGTGTGGTGGTTAAAGTGCTGAACTCCCACATAGCCGACCGTGGTTTAAATCCTGGACCTGTGGTTTGCTTTCTTTCTCTCTCTCTCTGGTGAGGTCACATGCCCTGCAGCAAATTCAAAAATAGTAATTATAATGAAATAAAATAAAATTAAAAATTATTTTAAAAAATAATAATTCTCCCCTGTTCAAGGGCCCTTCTGTTTCCTTTTCTCCTTCATCTGGTTTTCCTTTCCTGCCTCTGTTTCTATGGCTATATACTTGTTTTGCATTCAAGATGATTAAACTAGATATTTATCACCCAATATGAAGCTTTCCAGCTGGGCCACATCCTCAGGTCTGGCCCATGTTGGATGCTTTGGCTCAGCACAACAATTGTGGCCCACACAGCAGATTCACCTGAATCAGAGTGAAGGCTATCTTTTAGAAGGAGCTGCGTGCTCTGCAGGTTTCATGGCCAGTCTAGCGAAGACATAGACATGGTGAATTAGAGATGTTAGTGGAATCTCTATGAAGCTGTAAAGGTAATATTGGGTTGTGAGAGGGCATTAAGGATGCCTAATTACTTCTCTCTTTTTTTGGAGTGATTTTTGCTATAGGGCATTTGTGCTCGCCAGAAAGACAAAGAGAGACAGAGAGACAGAATGCGAGAAATCACTCCCCCCCAGGAGGAATGGCCACAACACAATTCCTTCTCCTCTGTTCTCCTCTTGGGATCTTGGTCACACACACACATGCGTCTTGTGTGAGTTTAAGCCACCGTGTCTGGGACTCGAACCGTGGTCAACTACATGGGAGTCCAGCGACATAGCCATTACACCAACTTCTGGTCCCTAAGATGCCTAATTACTTCTGATATTATATACTTCATATGAATTTGCTCACACAGGATCAAAATCTGTCCAAGTGTTAGGGTAAGGAAGCCAGAGATTATTTATAAAAAAGTTCTTTCAAAAGGCTCCAGAAAGTTAGATAATTTGTAGAGGGAGGGATTTCATTACTGTCCTTTAAAGGTACTTTATTAGTTTCTTAGAGGAACAACTTTAAAATTGGCTTGGAAGGGTGTGGGTATGGGTGTGGTGAGGTTAGGGTTTCCTTATGGCTTTGAGAGTGACATATTCTACAGCTCAGGAAAACAACAAAACAGTTCAACCCTATGTGATTCTTCCCAGAACTCTTCACAGCCAAGACATCTGTCATATTCCTTGTAACTTGAGGGACTTAGAGCTTGCAGCACACACATTCCAAGGATAAGTTGACACAGGCTCACTTACATCCATTTCTTTTAAAATGAAGAGAAAAAAGAAGGGGCCAATGGTATTTAAGGGCACTGGACTCCCACATGGTTGACTGTGGTTCTAGTTCCAGACCTGGTGACTTGCTTTCTCACTTTTTGTCCCCACTCACTCTGTCCCTCTGTGATCAAATTTAAAATAAATAAATAAATGAAGTTAAATAAAAACAGTAATTTTTTTTTTTAACTGAAGAGGAAAAGAAGAAGAGGGAGAGAAAGCAAACAAATCCAAAGAAGAAAAGTGAAATGTTTGGAAAATCTGTTATTGATGAAGGCAGATGGAGCTTTAAGGGGCAGGTGGACACTTGCTCTTAAACTTGTAGGTGAGGGCTAGATGATGTAGCAGCCATAACACAACTGCATCCACTTGAGAGGGCCCCAGGTTCACGTCCCATGACCTCCTTGAACAAGCTAGGTGCGTACATGTGTGTTTTGATCTGGACTGGTTGAAGCTCAAAGTAGATCACAGCATGGAGACCCCATTGGGGATGCCCCTCTCTCTCTCTGCATCTCTCTATTATGGAAGAAATAAATAAACTTTTTAAAAAGATCCCAGGTGGGGGTCAGCTGGTGGCGTAGTTGTTATGGCGCTGGACTTCCACGTGGCTAACCGTGGCTTCAGTCCCAGACCCAGTGGCTTGAAATTCACGTCAGCTGCATGTGCGTGCATGCCCAAAATCCTGAGAGAATGATAGAGGAGAAGGGATTGTGAAGTGGCCATCCCTTCTTGGGTGTGTGTGTGTGGGGGGGGGTGATGATTTCTTGCTTTCTTTCTCTCTGTCTCTCCAGCAAGCACACATGCTCTATAGCACATTCTCTCAAAAAAATGAAAAGATCCCAAGTGAAGACAGACAGACATTTTTATTTCGTACAGCTATACCTGAGAATATATGCGCTTTTCTTTTCATCCTTAAAATAGAAACAGCCCAGCATGCAAACTCTTTTCTTAGGATAATTTATGTGAAAAATATTGAATATGATAGCACCAGTAAGGACATAAGAAATTTTTAATAAATGAAAAATAGCCAGGGTCTTATCCTGTAACTTGCTTCCTTTATTATATGAAGTACTTAAATAATTCTTATTTACATGCACATGGAATTTTTTAAACAAATGTTTTAATTTAAAGTTTATTTATTTATTTCCAGGAGCAAGAGGGAGAAAGACAGAAGGACAGTACCCCACCGAGATCTTGTGCTGAAATCCATCCTTCAGCCTTAGCCAGCCCGGCAGCATGAGTATACACGTGCGTCATGCACTCAGTAGGGTCTCTAGATATGAACCTAGAACCTTTTCATGTGGGTCAGCCTTGCAGAGCCCTGAATTTTGCCAATGTCCCACCATCCAGTCCCAGAATATGCAGTTTTTATGTCATTGTCATGAAAGCCCTGGCATGCAACAAACAGACCTTCCAGGTCTGAATGCTTGACATCTGTGTGATTTGACAAGTTCCTTAAATTTTCTGGTCTGTCATTTTTGTTTTGCTCTATTTTTCAATTTGTGAGAGAGAGATAATAATAATATCTACCTGAGGATTAAATGTGACAGCTCTAAAAAGTGCCTAGGTCAAAGCCTGGCATGCACTCAGTCAGTTGTAACCATTATGATTACCTATCATAAAGTCAGGGAGCTTGGTAATCCCAGGTGGGCTGGGGCAGGAAAGCATAGCCGTTGAAGTCTGTGTTTGCCTTCCAATTTTTTCCTTTCCCACAGTGATGTGATCTGGTGTCTTCTTCCTCTAACTGTCCAGTCCCACCCAATCCAAGATGCAAGAAGTAACATATGGATTCAAAAGACTTTAAGTGGGCACCTACATGTCCTGGAAGGACCTATACAGAGACTGGGGAAAATGAAATAAAGATGCTAGCATATCCCATGAAAGCGTGCCATCCCCCAAAGCTGTATTGATTTCTTTATGTGCATAACCTGAACTAGCACCCTCTGTGGTCACAGTGAGTTTTTGTACAGTCCAAGAATCTTATTTCTCGGGAATGTTACTGTTATGGGCAGAACGGTTCCCCCTACTCCCACTCCAAATATAGATGTTGAAGCCCTGATCCCTAGTCCCTCAGAATGAAATTGTACTTGGAAACAGGGCCTTTAAAGATATGATCAGATTAAAATAAGGCCTTTGGGGACCAGCAGGTGGCATGGTGGTTAGGGTGCTGGACACTCCCATGGTTCGAGTCCTGGACCTGGTGGCTTGTTTTCTTTCTCTATCTCCCTCTGGTCAAATTTAAATAAATAAATAAATAGATAAAATTAAAGAAATAATTCTTTATTTTTTAAAGTAGGTGTCATAGTGGTTAAGGTGCTGGACTTCCACATGGCTGACCATGGCTTGAGTCCTGGACCTGGTGGCCTTCGCACATTCTGTCTTTGTCTGGTGAATGCATGTGCCCTATAGCAAATTTAAAAAATAATATTAATTAAAATTAAATGAATATTTATTTTTAAAAAGTAAAAATAAAAATAACATGAAACCTTGAAGGTAGGCCTTAATTCAGTCTGACTGGTATCATTGTAAGAAGAGGAAATTCTTTTTTTTTTTTTTTAAATATTTAACTTTATTGTTATCATTACTCTTTAATTTGACCAGAGAGAGACAGTGAGAAAGAAAGGGAAAGTGAGAAATCAAACTGTCAGGTCTGGCACTCAAACCATTGTTAGCCATGTGGGAGTCTAGCGCCTTGACCGCCATACCTCCTGCCAGTCCCAAGAAGAGGAAATTAAAAAAAAAAAAAAGAAAGAAAGAAAATGAATTCTTTATTTAATTTTATTTATCATTATTATTATTTTTATTTGCTACAGAGTACACACACTCGTCAGAGAGAGAGAGAATGTGAGAAAGCAAGCTGCCAGATCTGGGACTCCTACTGTGGTCGGCCATGAAAGAGTCCAGTGCCTTGATCGCCACACCATCTGGTGGCCCCTAGTTATATATGTTTAAACTACCTCCCCACAAAATACCACTTCTTAATTAAGAGTAACTTTATACTGGAAAGTCCTGGCAGATGCCTCCTTAAGCAGGAGATCAAAGTAAATATTGTCAGTAATAAGACAAGCTGAGCTCATGAACCACCTGGTCGGATGCAGAGGACCCCTCATTGCATTGGCGACACGCCTGCCAAAGATACATGGCCTGAGTCTCGTCTTGGGAACACAGAGGGAAAACTTGCAAAATTCTCTCTGGGAAACTTTGTATTGGTTCTTACTTTTCCAGGAATAGAGTCAGGCTATGAGGGGGAAGTTTTCAGGAATGATTAAGGTCACCCTCATAATCAGGTATGCTGGGTTCAAATCCTGATTCTCCTTTAACCAGCTGTGTGAGATCAGGCATCTCTTCATCTCAGTCTCCACGCCTGTAATGTGGGTTAAATGAACAGTACCCATCCCGACAGTGTTACTGAAAGATTAACAAGCTACAAATAGCTGGTACTTGGTACACACACATTGGTGTTGGCTGTTACTGTGAATAAATGTAAGCGGCAACTTTTGAGGTCTGTAGAGGCTATAAAGATACCAAGTGGGGCAATCCTTCCTATGAGGGAAACAGTCTTCTGTGTTTACGACGAGGAGTAATTATGATGGAAAAAACATTTTCCAAGGTCTGGAGCTGACGTGTACTAATGACATTTTAATCTCTGAGTAATATATTCCATTGCCTGCAGAGCTGTGATTTTCCCCCTTTATTGCTTTTTCCTCTTCTCTCTCAAACCTGAGTTACACGTCCCCTTAGCTCTAGCCTGCTTCCAGCAGCCATGAACTGTTTCTGGACAATCCTGGTTCCTGAGCCAGGTTCTTAACTCAACAAGGAAGCCTGAAGCAAGACACACTCACTGCCTTTCCTGGAGAAAGAGCAGAGGACCTACTGTGTGCTCCATCCCACATCACTTTTCAAGCTTGCACTAGGCCTCCAATGCAGGTGCCGTGCTGACTGTCATTCACATCTGGAGCAGGGGGCTCCATGCTTGGGCTTTGGAATCAGTGAACTCAGGTCTGGCTTCATCACTCTCACACTCACTACAAAATCTTAATTTCTCTGAGGTTTCATTTCTTCATCTCTAAAATGAAAGGGGTAACAGTGGTACCCTTAGAGAGCTATTGGGAAGATTGAGTTAAATCATACATGGAAAATATGTAGCATAGCACAATACATGCACAATAAATCCTAATTGCCATTATTTTCCCTATTTAGGACTGGAGAGAGAGAGAAAAAAAAGAGCCTCTGGGTACAACTGACCACTGAACAACAAAGGTTTGAGCTATGTGGGTCCATAAATATAAGGATTTGTTTTACTTTTTGTCGTTGTTGGTTTCTTTCTTTCTTTCTTTTCTTTTTTTTTTTTTTTTTTAACTTTAGGGCACAGGTATTCACTAGAGAGAGATACAGAAAGAGAGAAAGAGAGGGGAAAAGAGAAATCACCCCTCAGGGTAGATGGCCACACTGCAATTCCTTCTCCTCCATTCTCCTCTTGGGATTTTGGGCATGCACACATAGGTGCCCAGAGTGTTTTATAAGCTCTCAGGCCTAGGACTTAAACCACACAGTCAGCAATGTGGGATCCAGTGCCTTACCCACCACACCACCTGGTGAACTTCAATGAATTTTTAAATATATTTTAAAATATATATAGTACTGTAAATGTATTTTCTCTTATGATTTTCTTAATAACATTTTCTTTTCCCTAGGTTTCTTTATTGTAAGAATATAACATATAATGCACATAGCATATAATGTATGTGCTACTAAGTTGTTCATTAGTAAATTTTCTGATCAACAATAGGTTATGGGTAGTTAAGTTTTGGGGGAGTCAAAGTTGAACATGATTGTGTGAGGGGTTAGTACCCCTAGTCCCCATGTTGCTCAAAGGCCAATTGCAGTCATAATTATTATTATATTTTGCATGTGAGACCAACCCTGATATAACCATCTCTAAGTTTAGTCCCTTCTCCACTGTACACAGCAGTGTAGTCAAGAATACCATTCTCTAGTCTTTCTATGGCCTCCCAGCTAAGACTACATTTCCCAGCCTTCTTTGTGGCTAGATGAGGCCATGTGACTAAACTAGCATAATTTACAGGAAAGTGATAGTTGAAGCTTCCTGGATATTTACAAGGAAAGGGCCTTCTTTCCTTTGCTTTTTTTTTTTTTTGTCTAGAATTGTCTGTGTAGACTTTTACATAAGAAGGAAATAAACTTATATCTTGTTTAAGCCATTGTATTTTGGGTCTGCCACATAGACAGGGAGTATCAGCCTCACTAGTAATAAGGCTCAGGTTAGGCATGAGGAGGCCTTGTTTCCTGGTTCTGTCCCTCAATTGCTTCATAGTCAGAGTATTCATTTGTTCCCTTATCTCACACATTTACCTTGACAACGGTATTAGACATTAGCAATACAGAGATAAATAAAACACAGCCCCAGAGATGATCTCATCCATCTATAGTCTTGGTGATGTTTAATTATGTTAATCATTGAGGTGAATATACTCCCTTATAGAGGATATGGGATTCAGTTTTACATGCAGGCCAGAGCTCTTAAATAATTGTTATGCAGGTTCCAAACCTTTCTGAAGATTGTAGAATAAATTCCAAGTACTTAAAACTCTCATAGTGGCTGAGACACTTACTAGTTGCAAGTCCTTGGCAAGATATTGGACCCCTACTCTGTCAGAGAGAAATATTGGCGCCAAGAGGATTGAATTAGAGAGTGCGTATAAAGCACTTATTGTTGCATGTGACAATTAGAAGACTCTCCATGAATTCTACTGATGCTGACCATGATGATATGATGATTTTCATAATGATGATAAAGGCATAGGCTTGATTCTGCTCTGCCCTGGAAAGTGGGCTGTGGTAGAAGCTGACCAAGTGAGGACTTCTAGTGGGTGGTCATCACTAATACCCTGCTTCCCCATATGTGAGGCTGAGTTCATGAAAACGCTTTTTAAAAAGGGTAACGTGGTAGTGGGGTGAAATCTTTGCCAATGTTCAAACCTGTAGCATCCCACCCTATGTACTTTGAACCCTCAAATTACTTTCCTTATCTTTGCCAAATTCCCATCACTTTCAGAACACATCTCATGGGACTGAAGATATAGAGGTGTGGTTTTCTTTATCCCTTGGAGAGTAGAGATAAGACTCATTCTTTCTTATTTTCCATAAAAGCAGGTTGAAGGTAGAGTAAGGACAAGCCACAGCTTCTGAGCCCTGTGCCAACTCCTCTCAGCTTGGCAAGGGCATGTTGAGGAAGCACAAGGACATGCTCGAGGTGGCCTACAGAGGAGGGTCCCTGTGAGAGCACACAGAGGAGGTAATGGCCCCTGTATGCTGATCTTTCCACTCCATCTCCCTTCCCTGCAGTCTGGGATAAGGATGTTGTGGAATGTGCAGGTTTCCACGATAGCAATGGAACATGGAGGTTTTTTTCTGATGATTTGACAAGGCTCTGAAATTTGGAGTCATCTCCATTATAGATAGAGCTTCTCTCTTTCTCCCCTTCTTCTCTTCAATGTTTTTTAAAAAAAATCAGTTAATACACACTATAAATAAGGAGAAAATAAGTAGTTAAGATGAGTTTCTGCTGCCCTACTTCTCTCTAGGCTGGTGCCTTTTTTTCCAGAGACCATTTCCTTTGTAAAATTTTAAAGTTTTAGACCAGCTGCTGTTTGGCAGATTCAGGCCACATTGGAGGCTTGGGTTTGGTTCCCAGCCCACCCTGAAAGGCCAGGTGTGGTGGTACATGCCTGTAGTCCTAGCTACCAGGGAGCCTGAGGTAAGCGGATCTCAACACAGTGAAACCTTGTCTGGAGCACACCACACACACACACACACACACACACACACTCGTATACACGTATCCCACCACCCCTAAAACAAAGGAGAAAAATTCTGTGGTAATTGCGTCCATGTTGATAAATGATTTGCTATCCTAACCTTTCATGATTTACCAATTTTAAATGTTAACTTTCTATTAAGAGAAATTCGAACTATGTTCACTTAATTCTCCCTCTAATCCCCTCAACCTTCATCCCTTCATTTACATCACTATTTTCGATTCCCAACTTTTGCAGTTCAAAACACTATAATTGGGGAACTAGACAGTGGTACAGCAGTAAAACACAACATTCTGCAAGGCAATACCACATGGGAGGATTCCTAGTTTGAGTACAGAGACCTCTTGAGTATACTGTGCATACATATACCCACGATCTGGGGCTGACTGAGGCTGGGCATGGATTGTGGCAAGAAGACTCAGTTGGGGCTCCTCTCTCTCTCGCTCTCATTTATGTAGATTAAATAAATAAAATTTTAAAAATCATTATTGAGCTGGTCCCTGGCCTGGTGATTAAGAGAAATGGACCCATATAGCTGACCATGCAGTTCAAACCTTAGCCCCTGTAGTTTGAAAGATATGCTGGGCACATGAGTGTACATGGCCCAAATCCTGATATGAAGAAATAAAACAGAAGGGACTATGGTGTGGTCACGTCCCATTTGGAGGTGATTTCTGACTGTTCCTTTCTTTGTGGAGCACACATGCCCTCTGGCAAAATAAAAAACTTTAAAATTTAAAAATAAAGGCTAGCTGGTGGCATGGTAGTTAAGACAGCTGGATTCTATATGGCCAACTGTGTGTTTCAAGTCCTTTGTCTGGTGGCATGTGCATTCATGGCTGAAATCCTGAGAGGAGAATAGAGAAGAGATTGCAGCATGGCCATACTCCCTAAAGGGTGGCTTCTCACTTTCCCTTCCTCCCTCTCTCTCTCTCTCTGTCTCTTTCTGGCAAGCATACATGCCCTGTAGCAAATTGAAATGAATTGAAATAAATAAATAAATCACTATTGTTAAATTTTATTTATTTTATTATATCATATCGCTTGAGACCAATTCTTACTAATTTATGCAAAAAGTTTGTTTTTTAAAAAGAAAAGACACCCATCTAATCAAAGAAACTGAAAAGTTAGGCTTCAGAAAAGCTATGAAAGAGTTGTCCTGGGAATTGGGGCCAGCAGATGGCATAGAGATTACATTGCTAGACCCCCACATGGTTGAACACGGTTCGAGTCCCAGACTCAGCGATGTGAAAATCACACGAGGTACATGTAACGTGCGTGCCCAAGATTCCGGGAGGAGAATGAAGGAGAGTGGCCACCCCCAACCCCGGAGGGTGATTTCTCACTTTCCTTATTTCTCTCTCTCTCTCTCTCTCTCTCTCTCTCTCTCTCTCTCTCTCATAAGCACATGCTCCCAAAGGCAAAAAAAAAAAAAAAAAAAGAGTTGTCCTAGGAATCTAAAGAGCAGAAATAAATGCACTGTGTCTTTAGGGAATCACTCACTATAAATTAATTGGGATTATTTATTTACCAGGAAGAATCCTGGATTGGCTTACATTGGGTCACATGTTTACCTATTGACTAGAAGGTGTAGGGTCTGTTGATTGACAATCTCACCAACAGTGTATGTGTTGGGGAGGGGAAATGACCCAAAGGGAAACTGAGGTGCCATTACTAGAAAATACTAGGCACTATACACCTCACTTTATAAAATGTTACATATTACACGTCACATTTTCCTTCCTTTTATTTAAACTTCCTTCCAACTTCTTATTTAAATGTGTAGTTTTACACTAACAATATTTATAATTTTGTAGTACATTTTTTAATTTCAAGTAAACAGTTTTAGTTTTAATAGATCAAACTCAAAAAATGTTAAGTCTTAAAGCCAGGGAAAAGGTTAGGATTCAGTTCAAACAGTAGGTAGATGAAATTATCAGCAACTTAAGAGAAGACAAAAATCCTTAAATATGGAAAACAAAGCATAGAAGAAAATCAGTAATGTTTTAGTCAAAAGTCATAAAATTCTGTTTCACCAGTTCAGTCTCATGTAATTAATCTCTCTTCTATTGCATTTGCAGTGTTACTGTGATCTGCTATTTCCATTTAAACTCTGGAAGTTAACTAAATTTTAGGCTGGCCATTCTCTTGGTTGTTTCTTGTACTCTTATTTCTGTGTATCTGACTTTAGTTTTCCTGGTCTAGCATTCCCTTCAGCACTTCTTGGAGAGCTACTCTGGTGTTGGTAAATTCTTTCAGGTTTTGTTTATCTGAGAATGTTTTTGTCTTTTTTTTTTTTTTCCTACATGAAAGATAATCTTGCTGGGTATAGTATTCTTGGTTGAACCACTTGTTCACTTAACACTTTGAATAAATTTTCAAGATTTATAATATTGATATTTTCTGTGCATTCTTTATGTTCTAATTTTATAATTAAAATTATTAAAGTCTTTAAAGTATTATCTTTACAGTATTATCATTAGTCTGCTGTGATTATCATCTTCTCAGACTTTTTTAAAGAATTATTTATCCAATTTTATTTACGATTTTTTTAAAATTTGCTATAAGATACATATGTTCATTAGAGAGATACACAGAAAGAGAGAGAAAGTGATAAAGCAAGCTATCAGGTATGAGATTCAAACTACAGTTGGCCATGTAGGAGTCTAGCACCTTAACCATCACGCCACCTACTGGCCCTGTTCTCCTAAGTTTTTAATTTTTCCTGGAATTTCTGATTCCCTTAATTTTTATGATCTTTGCTTTTATCATGTACTTTTGCCTCCCCAAAATGTCTCAAGCATACTTTCTAGCTTCTAGAAACTCTTTCCTTTTGCAAGTTCTCATCTTTGAAAGCTCCATTTACCTCCTCAAATTTAGATGATTGTCTTCTTGGGTTGATAATTCATCTTCACTTTCCTTCCTTTCAGATTTCCTCTAAATTAGACACACCACTTCCTGAACCTCACAACTTTTTCTTTCTTGATTTCCTCGTTTTGCTGGAGCACACCTTCTCAAATAACTCCCAAAAGAGGAATAGACAGGAGATAAACGTTCTCAGTCTTGCATGTGTAGCAATGGCTATGCTGTCTCCATTATTTAGCAATGATTCATCTAGGATAGAATTTAGTCAGACCGTTTTTTTCTCTTTTAAAGGTTTTGTTGCATTTTTTTTCCTAGCACCCAGAATGTTGTTGGAAAGTCTTGTACCAGTCTGTTTCTTATTTCTTTAGAGATTACTTTCTGCATTTGTGAATTTTCTCTTTTAGAGGCTTTTGCCTTAGGGCACGTGTGCTTGGGGAAGAGGAGAAGAAAGGGAGAGAAAGAGAGACAGACAGACAGACAGACAGGCAGACATAGTGAGAGGGAAAGTGAGATGGTCATGCTGCTATCCTTTCTCCTCCATTTTCCTCCCAGATCTTAGTCACTCATGCACATGTACCCAATGTGATTTTTAAGTCACTGGGTCCAGGATTTGAACCACAGTTGGCCATGTGGAAGTCCAGTCATGTAACCATTATGTCATCTGTCGGCCCCATGGGTGAATATTTTAATAATTGTTTCCTAGGGCCAGCAGGCAGTGTGGTAGTTGAAGAGTTAGACATGGCCGACAATGGCTCGAGTCCCAGACCTAGCAACTTGCTTTCTCACTATCTCTCTGTCTCTCTCTTTGGTGAGCATGTGTGCCTGGTAGCAAATAAAAATAATTATGATTAATAAATTAAATAAATTATTTTTAAAAAATAACTGTTCCTTTATCTTTGGTGTTCTGAAATTTCATTGAGATGTATCCAGAGGATTATTTCAAAATTTATACCTTTCAATGTGGAAGCTGGTATCCTTTATCTTGGGGAATTCATTTGTACTCTTTTTTTTTCTCCCTTCTCTCTCTCAGCTTTCTGGAACTCCTATTTATCAGATGTTGAGTCATGCACCTGATCTATGGTGCTTATTTTTATGTCTCATGACTACATCTTAGGAGTTTTCCTCAACCTTATCTTTCTTTTATGAAACTTTTATGTTGGCAATCATATTCGTAATTCTAAAAGCTCTTTTTTGATCTATGAGTGTTCATTTTCCAACATCTTATTCTAATTTTATAAATGTAATATTTTGAGCTTTCTTTGAAGAGCATAATTTAATTTTTTGAAATATATTTTCTTGTTTAGTCAATATATCTGCCTACTCGGAGATTTCAATTTTTTCTTTGTTATTGTGCTCTTTTTTGCATATCATATGAACCAGAGATCTAGCTCATTTTATTTAGCCCACTTTTTACTAAAACTCTACTGTATGCAAGGGGCTGTTCTAGATACTGAGAACATAAGGTGAACAACATAAAGATCTGCTTTTACTTGGGAACCAGCAGTTAGCAATGGCTATGTCGCTGGACTCCCACCAAGTCGACTGCGGTTCGCGTCCTGGACCCGGTGACTTAAAACTCACGCCGGGCGCGTGTGCGTGCGTGCCCAAGATCCCGAGAGGAGAATGGAGGAGAAGGGATTGCAGCGTGACCATCCCCCCTGGGGGGTGATTTCTCGCTGTCTCTATGTCTCTGTCTGTCTGGCTGGCGAGCGCACGCGCCCTATAGTGAAAACATCTCCAAAAAAAAAAAAAAAGATCTGCTTTTTCTTTAAGACCTGTTTTTAAGGAAGTCATACCAAGCGAAGATATAGTAGTGTTTTGGAACATGGCAGATAGATATGGTTGGCTCACTCAACACACCTTTTGGCTTACTGTCTTCTACTACAGAAACTGGAAAACTAAAATTTAAATTTTCTACTATCTCTTGCAGCTTGGATTCTGGCATGTGGTCTCTGTTCTTCCAATTAAATGTAGTAGACCAAGTAGATGTGATTTACATGAGTGATGGCCACACACAGGGAGATTGAATCTTCTGACAAGAGGACGGGCAAAGTTTCTAGTTCTTCTAAGGTGGCAGTAGCTATGATTATATCCTCAGGTCTTCAATAGGTAGGTAATTAATTCTAAGGATCAACAGAGCAGCTAGTGTGATTAGGCTCTTTCCTGACTATGTTACTCTTAGCTAGGTAGTATTGAAATTTTGTTCTTTGCCCCTATTTAAAATTATGTGAATCACCCAGTATTCTTTACAAAGCCCTTTTATGCTTGCACTAGCCAGAGTGGTCTTTGTTGTTTCCATATAGAAATCTCCATGGGACCAGCAGATGGCGTAATGGCTACATTGCTGGAGTTCCATGTAGTTGACCGCAGTTTGAGTCCCAGACCCAGTGGTTTGAACTCATGCCGGGGCTCATGCGCCTGTGTGCCCAATCTCCTGAGAGGGGAATGGAGGAGAAGTGATTGCAATATGGCCATCCCCCCCCCCGGGGGGGGTGATTTCTCACTTTCTGTCTCTCTGTCTTTCTGGCAAAAGTATGCAACCTATAGCAAAAAACAAACAAACAAACAAACAAACAAGCAAACAAGCAAAAACTCTCCAAAAACAAACAAACAAAAAACCATGGAGGCATATACTGGATTCTAAGGAACAGAAGCAAAGTGGTCTTTCCCCATTTGGAATGGAAGAAATGATGTCACAGAACAAATGGAAACTTAGCAGAGACTTTTTGAGTAAGTAGAAATTTACGAAGTGGACAGAAGTAGGAAGAAATTTCAGATATAGATAAAAAATGAGAAAGCTCATGTATTCATTCATTCAGTATTTATGAGTATATCCTATGCTCTAGGATTATGCTAGAGTCTAGGCAGTAAGATAGTGTGTAAGGCAACCGTGATTCCTCCCCACAGAATATTTATATATTTCCAAATTGTGTGTGTAGATTATGTTAATATATAGCAATTTAAATTGTGAAGTCGCAGTAAAGAAATCATGCCTGGGGCTGGCAGCTGGCATGGGTGGTTAGGATAGCTGGACTCCCACATGGCTGTCCATGGTTCAAGTCCTCGACCTGCCAGCTTGCTTTCTCTCTTTCGTTCTCTCTCTCTCTCTTGCTCTCTCTCTCTCTCTGTCTTTATCTGGTCAACTTCAAAAAAAATTTTTTTAATAAAATAAATGATGATAATGACTAAAATTGAAAAACAAATCATGCATCTCTCTAATCACCTGAAGTTCTTGCCTTTTGAGAAGTGAAGAAAATACCTGTCTTCCTAAAAGTAAATAACAGTGAAATAATCCTCAGAATATTAGGTCTATTTGGGTTATATCCAGGTGATTATGACTGTCCTATTCTGAATAAATTAGATAGGTGAGATTATCTGACTCAATCAAAATCCCAAGTGGTGTGTGTTGGTGTTTTAGAAAACCAGAGCTGCAGAAGGACTGCCATTGAAGACAAGGAGAAAAACATGCTGTGCTAAGACTCACTTCTCCAAGTCAGGTGTCAAGGTGAGAACAATCTATGGTGGAACCTCAAAACTGTTCTGGATGCTCATTATCACTGTCTCCTGGCTCTGTGTCTCAGACTCCAGATGGCCAAACCCAGTTACAGCATGACAAGCTCTAAGGGGTTGCAAACGATTGGACCCATGCTGGAAAACCCAAGGCACTCTGCTGTTGGTAGCTGTCTGTGTGCTTACGATCCCTTTACCTGGAAGACTCCATGCCTTGGCTGGTGTTTTGATTCATAAATGAGTTGAAAGATAATGTCTTCCTGATTCACAGTGAGTTACTGTCTGTAACACTCTTCCTTACTTCTCCTTGGCTGTTTCCCTTCTGAGAATTGGCACAGTTATATGTTTGTTAATTAAATCATGGGAACTGGTGAGGAGCCAATAACAATGGCAATCCAAGAGGCAAATTTGAGATACCAATAGCCAGGTACGGAACCAAACTTTCAAAGATTTCATTGCTAGAACATTTTGTGAAACCAATCTACAATAACGGTCATAGTTTCCATTTACAGAGTGCTTTTTTGTCTGCTAGCAGCTATGATAAGTATAATCACAACATCACCCTGACATAAATATTCTTATCTTCGCCGGTTTAGAATGATGAGATTGAGGGTGATTAAGCAGATTGTTCAGACTGAATCAGCTGATAAGTGGCAGAGCCAAGATTAGAACTGAGGGCCATTGAAATCTAAAGCTTGAGCTCTGACCTATTCCATGCTGTTGACTCCTGTGTAGAGCTGCTTTTAATTTTTTAAAGAATTATTTACTTGGGGGACTAGCAGGGGGCATGGTGGTTAAGGCACTGGACACTCCCACGTGTGAGTCCTGAATCTGGTGACTTGCTTTCTCACTTTCTCTCTCTCTCACTCTCACCCTCTGTCTCTCTCTGGTCAAATTAAAAAATAAATGGATGAATAAATAAATTAAAATAAATAATTATTAAAAAAAGAATTATTTCATACCAGCAGATGGTGTAATGGTTATGTCACTGGATTCCCATGTAGTCGACCACAATTCGAGTCCTGGACCCAGTTGCTTAAAACTCATGCTGGGTGCACGCATGCATGCCCAAAATCCCAAGAGGAGAATGGAGGGGAAGGGACTGTGGCATGGTCCTTAGTCCTGTGAGATGATTTCTCGCTTTCTGTCTCTCTGTCTCTCTGGTAATCACAAGCACCCTATAGCAGAAATATCTCTTAAAAAAAAAAAAAAAGAGAGAGAAGTATTGGGGCTTGCAGGTGGCTTGGTATCTAAGGTCACTGGACTCTCACATGGCTGATTGTGGTTCAAGTCCCTGACCGGGTGGCTTGTTTTCTCACTTTCCCTCTCTCTGTCTCTTTCTCTACTCCTTTCTCACTCTGTCCCTCTCTGGTCAAATTAAAATAAATAAATAAATAAGGGTAAATAAAATACCTTTTTAAATAAAGAATATTTATTTAATTTTATTTATTTTCCAAGGCTGCTCTAGGGCTTGTTTGCTCACCAGAGAGAGACAGAGAGAGAAAGAAAAAAATGAGTCGCTAGATCTGGGACTTGACCCGTGGTTAGCAGCATGGGACTCCAGCACCTTAACCATTTTGCCACCTACTGCCCCAAGCTGTTATTTTTGCTGTGCTGGACTCCCACATTGCTAACTGTGATTTGGCTCTTGAAACTACTGGTGGCTTGCATTCTCACTTTCCCTCTCTCTCTGGTCAAATAAAAAAAAAAAAGGAAAAAGAAAATTAAATAATTCTTTTTTAAAAAAGTAATACGGTGTTTTTGTTGTGATAACTTATATCTGATGGCTACCCTCTCCTAACTCCTGGAATAAAGTCTAAACAAGACTAAGGTTTACTTTAGCCAAAGATTTGATCAAATTATGAGTTGAATTTAGTTCTAATTAGTTTCAGGCACAATCTGAAATGAAGCTTTGTAAGTTTTTTCTCTGGTTTGATTGTAAATAGCAACATTTAGGACTCTGAAATAGTTTGGATTTGAACTCACTGAATAAAAGAAAAAACAGTTCTGCATTCTTAAAAATTGCAAATATATCTTAAAGTACCATCACATTGCAAGATATTTTACAATGCACAGTACGACCTATTGGTGTTGCTACTATTTAAATATATATATTTCCAAGATTATTTTTGGAGAGTTTTTTTTTTTTCTTTTCGCTAATTAAATAAATAATTCTTTTTTAAAAAAGCAACAGTGCATGCACTCACTGGAGAGACAGAGAGACAGAAAGCAGGAAATCACCACCCGGGGGGATGGCCATGCCACAATCCCTCCTCCCCTTCTCCTCTCAGGATTTTGGACATACATGCACGTGTACCTGGCATGAGTTTTAAGCCACCAGGTCTGGGATTCAAACCACGGTTGACTATGTGGGAGTCCAGTGACATATCCATCTTCCATCTGCTGGAAGATTTTTAAGTGGCATCTCATAAAAGTCCAGCTGGCAGAGGTCAGAAGATGGGGTGGAGATTAAGGCCAACTGTGCTTCAAGTTCCAAACCCAGCAGAGTTAGAAAAACTTGACGGGTGCATGTTCGTAATGGCCAAAATCCCAAGGCGAGAATGAAGAAGAAGGAATTACTCTGGCCATCCCTTCTGGGGGGAAGGGGTGATTTTTTACTTTACCCTCTGTCTGTCTCAGGTGAGCGTATATGCCGTACAGTTTTAAAAAATCGAAATCCAGCTGGTATTTGAGCTTTAAAAATCTGAAAATGACCAAAATCATTTTTCTAGAGTTACGTGAGGACACCCTCCCTGCTAAGATAACACTTTATTAGTTTCTAGAACTGTTTTAGTAACACATGGAAATGGTATAAATCTGTGGTTAAACCATCTGCAGATGGTGGTTTTCTTTTTGATAAACACCCAGGGGCAGCGATAGTGCTCCTCAGGACAAATGTTCTGCTCTGCGGCCTTTTCATATTTTGCATAGCAATGTCTTGTTCATTTCACTGGGTTCCTAGCTCTTCTACACCAAGCCTGTTTAACATTAGTGGCTGCTTTTTGAAAACTGAGAGCTCACCTTATGGTGACAGCCTGTTTTGGGTGTCCTGTTCTATTCCGCAGGGCATGGAATAACTCTATGAATTAAAAAACTGGCCAACTGCTAGGATCACAGAATCTTAGAGACGGGAATTATGTGTCACTCAGGCCCAACCTCCTTTACAATTTCTAATGGATGCTCATTTCCTAAGACTTTGCTGAATATTGCCACCGATAAGGTTCTCACCACCCTGCTGAAACAGTTCCAAAAAGAATGCATTGCACATCTGCCGTGGGTCAGGCTTTGTGCTGGGTGCTGGGGCTTTGCAGGTGAACACTTCCATCCCTGTCCTCATAGGCTCAGCCCTCATGGAGTTTATGGTCTAGTGAAGGAAAAAGGCAAACAGTAAGCAAGCAAGATGGTACATAAGAGACTGTTTTAATCGCCTCTTTTTCTTAAGTTTTCAATGTTATAACTTATGTAATTTATATAATTTATTTATATTTAATTTTAGTCTATCTTTGGGGGACGCACTATGATTTTTCAAAGTATGTGTGCAATATGTGACAATCAAATCAAGGATTTACCATATTCAGCATCTTCAACAACATTACATTATGTTGTGCACCTTTGATGTTTGTTCTACAAGCTTTTTTTGAGAGATACATACATATATAAATATACAATGTGTGTATGCATATATATAAATATATATATGTGTGTGTAAGATTGGCAACATCCTCTTTTTTTAGTCTTTTGTGGAATACCATTCCATAATCTATTTGGCTTGTTTGCATGCATTTTTGTGTCTGTTAATTATTTTTCCTGAGTTCTCCTGTTTTAATCACCTCTTATTCGCTCCATCATTGAAGGGGGCATTCCCAAGCTAGGGTTATGGCGATGACTGAATACGCAACCCCTGATATTGAACAGACACGACCCGCAGCAGTTAATCACATACACTCTTAGCCTGGGGAAGAGGGCTCCAAATGTCACACACAGGTTGCATTTGGGAACGGAGTGAACCAGCAGGGGCTGTGGGAGGCAAGGCAGGCTTTGTAGTATCAAGAGGGTGGGATGTCCTTGGTTCCCATGGGAGCATGCCATTGACTTACATGAATAACTCCATGGCAGAGAACTGAAACCCACTACATAGGCATAAGCAAGAACTGTACCTGGATGGACTGTTTGATAAGGAGGTTGAGAGGAACTAGTCTGTGGCAGCAGAATTGGGAGGAGAGCTTGCAGTTAGGCCATTTTGGCCCCTCCCAATCTTATCATCTGTCAAGGCAATAAAAATGTTGAGCCTGAATTTTAGGCCTTACACTATGGGGAGCACTTATGAAGGACAATAAAATTAAAAACCTGACTTGGGGGGACCAGCAGTTGGTGTAATGGCTATGTTGCTGGACTCCCATGTAGTCGACCGCGGTTCAAGTCCCGGACCTGGTGGCTTAAATTCACACTGGGCACATGTGTGTGCGTGCCTAAGATCTCGAGAGGAGAATGGAGAAGGGATTGCAGCATGGCCACCCCCCTGGGGGGTGATTTTTCACTTTCTGTCTCTCTGTCTCTCTCTGTCTTTCTTTCTGGCAAGCGTACTTGCCCTATAGCAAAAACCTCTCAAAAAAAAAAAGAAAAAGAAAAACCTGACTTGGGGGTCCAGCAGCAGGTGGCATGTTAGTTAAGGTGCTAGACTTTCACATGGTGGACTTTGTTCGAGTCGTGGCTTGCTTTCTCACTTTCTCTCTCTGGTGATCGCACACGCCTTATATTAAATTTTAAAAATAATAACAATAAATTAATATTTCTTTTTTATAATATTTCTTTTCTTTTATATTTATTTATATTTCACTAAGACTTGAGGACATAACTAAACTCTATCACCATGCCCCACCTCATCTCAAAGTGTTAGTACAGTGAGAGTTATAGAGCAGATATGAATGGTTTGAAAGATAGGAGCCAATATTAACTGAAAAGGAACAACCTCCATCTAAAACATCATAAAAATGTTTAAGTAAAAAAGGGAAAAAAAAAAAAAACAAGAGACAACAGTCATTTGAGATTAATCAATATCCTTACATTTCATTGAATACATTTGATCTTGACTAGAGTGTAACAAACTGGAAACAGGATACAGTGATACCGAATCTTTCATTACAGCATGCTGTACACACCTGTGTCCCAAGACCACCCTCACTCCCCTAATGTTTCCAGTTCGATTATTCCCCAGATTGTTGGGCCTGCTGATGAAGGAGCACATAGATCTTCCCTTTAATCCCATCTTTGTTATACAACTGATATGTCTCAGTATCAGCTTGGTAAACAAGGCAGCTGAGGTCTGCCAGATCATCGATAAAATCAAACAATTGACTGATACTATATGTGATGGAGGGACTGTTGGGATGTGTTCTCTTCAGATGTTCTTCATACATTTTACAAACACCTTCCAGGCATTCATTCATAGATTTATAGCTAGTGTAAGTTCTGCCTTCTGGCCTCTTGGTTGGCTGTACCAGCAAAATGGTGTGAAACATGGCACCAGACACTCCGCTGTAGCCGCTGCCGACACTGCCACTGCACATGAGCTTAGCTGCAACCAATAACGAATTCTAAAACAAACAAACAAACAAAAACTTAACCTGGGTTGAATCTGGATGGCTGAGGTCAAGGCAGACATTTCTAAAAAAACATTTAAGCTAAGACTAAAGAATGAATTAAAAGGGCCGGCCACGGGTGTGGTGAAGGCTGCTGGATCCCATGTGGCTGACTGTGCAGTTTGAGTCCCAGAACCAGTGCTTGAAAAACATGCTGGGCACCAAAAGGTGAAGAGACTAATAAAGGCATTGATAATCTATTCCATGAAATCTTTGAAGAAAACTTTTCAAACCTAGAGAGGCATTCAAAGATCCAGATCCAAGAAATACATAGGGCCCAAAATAGAATCAACCCAAGAAGATCTTCTCCAAGGCACATTATAGCCAGATTGACCAAAACCACAGACAAAGACAAGGTACTCAGACTGGCAAGAGAGAATCAACAAGTTATCTACAAAGGATATCCCGTCAGGCTAATAGCGGACCTCTCATCTGAAACAATGAGAGCAAGGAAAGAATGGAAAAATATATTCAAAGTGTTGAATGTAAAACAATTTCCACCAAGAATACTATACCCAGCAAGATTATCCTTCATATGGGAAGAGAAGACAAGAACATTCTCAGATAAACAAAACCTAAAAGAATTTACTGACACTAGACCAGTTCTCCAAGAAGTTCTGAAGGGAGTGTTATATGTCAGGAAAAAAACTAAAGTCAGACACAGAAATAAGAGTTAAAAAAACATCTAAGAAAAGGGCCAGCTTAATGATGGGGACAAATCCAGAGTTGAATATTATCTTCCAGAACTTAAACAGAAAGCTTGGACCACAACAGAAATTAGATTAAGTACATGAGACTGAGCTGATGAAATAGAATTTCATGGCTTTTGACTAAAACAATACTGATCTTTTTTCTATGCTTTGTAGTCCAAAGATAAGGATTTTTTTCTCCTCTTGAATTGTTGAAAGATCCAGGTAACTACTATTTGAACAGAATCCTAACCTGCTTCTGGCTTTAAGTCTTACGCAAAGTTCTCTTAACATTTTAAAATTTTGATTTATTAAAGCTAAAACTGCCTTTTTTGAAATTAAAAAGCATATTTAAAAATACCTATTTAATGACCACAGTAAACTATAGAGACTCAGCTAGGTGCTATTTTATGGTATATTTATTCTACTCACAGTTTCATGCCTAAAGTCAAACATTTGTTCACAGATATTAATATATCAGCTGAACTTGCTATTGAAAGTAGTTAGATCAATTAAGATGTTTTATTAACCAATAAAATGTGGAAGAAAAAAATATATAAAAAACAAAAACAAAACCAAAAAAAAAGCCATTGCTGGGGCCAGCAGGTGGTGTGGCGGTTAAGGGTGCTGGACTCCCACATGGCTGACCATGGTCTCAGACCTGGTGGCTTGTTTTCTTACTTCCCCTCTTTCTTTCTTTCTCTCTCACACTCTATTCCTCTCTGGTCGAATAAAATAAATAAATCAGGTTAATTAAAATAATTCTTTAAAAATAAATAAATAAAAAATAAATTTTAAGAAAAAGAAGACCTGAGGGGGATGGAGAAACACGCTGGGCACATGTGTATGCATACCCAAAATCGGGGAGGAGAATAGAGGAAAAGGGATTGCAGTGTGATCATCTATCTACCCTGGAGGGTGTGCTTTCTCACTTTCTCTTTCTCTGTGTCTCTTTCCAAGGAGCATGTGTGCCCTATAACAAAATTTTTAATTATATATATATGGGCCAGCAGGTGGCATGGTGCTTGTGGCACTTGGACTCTCACATGGCTGACTGAGGTTTGAGTCCTGGAGCTGGTGACGTGTTTTCTCACTTTCCCTTTCTCTCTCTCTCTGTCTCTCACTGGTCAAATTAAAAAAGAAGAAGAAGAAATAAAATTAAATAAATAATTCAAAAAAATTGGAGGGACTAGCAGGTGGCATGGTGGTTAAGGTGCTGGACTCTCACATGGCTGGCCATGGTTTGAGTCCTTGACCTGGCATCTTGCTTTCTCACTTTCTCTCTGTGTCTCTCTCCAGTCAAATTAAAAAATAGTAATAAATAAAATTTAATCAATATTTCTTTAAAAAGTAATAAAATAGAGTAAAAGAGTTAAACATTCCCAGGGGCAAGTTGTGGGAAGGGTGTTCCCTACAAAGGGAATGTATATAGCTGGAGCTGAGAGAGTGGCCCGATGGTATGTATGTGGGTGTGGGAGAAGTTAGTCTATCTGACCAGGCATACGTGAGGAAGAGCAGTGAGCAATGAAAAAGGAAGTGGCCAGGACCAGTCGAATAGAGCCTACCTGTCTACAACATCAGACAGGTGCTCTCAGTGAATCAGAGGAAGGGCACAAAGCAGGTTGGTGCAGATGGGAGAACTGGAGAGGGTAGCACCCTTCCACATGACAGGCACCTGCTCAGCTCCACAGCCCTCTCCCAGTTGGAATGTGTGCTCAGCACTACCTGATATTCTGATATTTTTCAAGAGAAACCATAGTTTTGATTCGTATGCAAAGTTTCCAAAATTATAAACAGTGGCTTTACTTGAAAGTTAGAAAAGCAAAGTACGAGCCAAGCAAAACCTCCACTGGTGGAGCAGCCCTGTGAGAGGAGATGGGTAAACAGTTTCATTCCTTCCTCTGAGAGGAAAGGGAGAACTGTCACTGAAGAGGAAAAGCTAGAAGGACTACCCATAGGCAGGGCAGTGTTGAACTTCAGCTGTGAAAGAATTCACAGACTCAGAGAGTAAGCAGGGAAAAAGATTTACTTTCCAGGAGAGGAAAGGGGCCAGCCACAAGAGAGTTGTGTTGGCACTGAAAGGAGGGGCTGTGGACTTTCATTAGGTTTTAAGGCAAGGGGGCTATGGCTGAGGAGTCAAGGTGGTCAGAATGTCTATTGGTCCTCCACAACACCTGGGTGGTTTTGTTGGGTGTCATATCTGGCTGCTGTAGTCTGTTAGCAATCTTTATCTCTGAGGACAGAAACTTAGAAAAGCAAGAGTCTGCCATCTGCAATGAGGGAGAAAAGAATTAAAAAAAAAAAAAAAAGCCTGACGCATCTGGGAGGCATGAATGTGTCCTTGAGGGACTGAAAGTGTCTTCTCATTTCCTCCCTCTGGTTCTGAGATAAGTTTATTCTCAACGACTTTACTCAGAGGGTTTGATAAACTATTTCTGTAGCTCTTTTCTGCCAGTTATGGGAGTAGAGTTGTCTCCGCCTATTGGCTTGGGTCAAGGTCGTTATAAGGGAGAGGGTGAAACTTGGTAGTTTAGAAGGTCAGGGCAATAGCCCGAGGCCTTTTGCTAAGGGAGTCTCCCAGTGCCTGGACATTTTTGAATAAGGGACATTAAAAAATGGAGAAGGCAGACCCCAAAGGCAAGGAAAAAGAAAATGTAGCTATAGGACTGAAGAAGGGAATTGAATGAAGTGAAGCTTTTAGGTGCCATTACAGTTCCAACTGGCTCAGATCCAATCCTTTGGTCACCTTCAGTCTGTCAGGTTTGGGGTGTTTGATATGTTCCTCACCTCAGTTTGGATGTCCCTCATCTCAGTTCTCTCCTGTCTCATTTCTACTGGGTCCCATGGCCCATACTCCTGTCCATCTGGATACAAACACACAAGTGCTTTCCCTGGTTCTAGATCTTGCTACCTGAGCCTTGGACAAAGGTGTCCCTTCATGAGAAACCAAGTTTTCTTATCTCATCTCTCCCTGTCACTGTGTGGATGGAGGTAGAGGGGAGGGAGGAGAAAAGGAAAGCTCCTAAGGGCAATAATCTCTAAGAGGGATATGCATTTTCTGACACCAATGTAAATATGATTTATACAGCTCCCCTGCAGTGAGGCTCCTTTTATTTCCTGACTCTGAAACACAGGCCAGAGGTTCTCACATGTCTTTCATTCTGAAAAGGGACTCTGATCAGTGGAGGGGGCTTGGTCTTGCTCCAGGATCTGAAGTAGAAACCACAGCCTTGAGACAATGCCAAGGCAGCCAATTAAGAAGGTGTTGACGACACTTCCCAGGAACATTCTTCTAGATGTTTAACTTTGAGCTTCTAATAATCCCCAGGAACCTCATATTTTCCAGGGAATAGTGCCTGGGCTCTTCAGAACTTCCAAGAAACTCAGATTCTCAGAAGACTTTAAGCTCACCCTCCTATTCAAGGGCTTTATGGAAAAAACAAAGGCAATGAAAACTGGATTTTCTCATACACCCTGAGAGATTTAGATGAGAAAGTCAGATAAGAAGAAGCCTGCCGCCAATTAGTCCACTGCATTGGCTTTGGGAAACTAGACCCACTCTGCCCTCCCACCTTTGGCTGCTTGGTGTGACAGGTTAGCCAGGCACACAGTCTGTCAGCCCATGGGGCTAAGGTTCATGCTGGCCAGGCCTTACTTTCTCCATCTGGAATTATCTGTGTCTTTGCTCAGCTGAATGTCTTATTCAAAGTTATCGCATCCTAGTGGCTAGAATCTAAAGCATATATGAACCCAGCGAGCTTACTGGAAGTTCTGCAGTGGGCATTTATCTCCATCTTACACACATCTTAAAACAGCTAAGACTCAGAGGAACTAAGATTCGCTCAAGCTCAGCCGCGTGAAAGAAAGCAGTTCAGAGAAGTCTGTGGAATACAAGCTCCATTTCAATCTTCCAGGCTTCGGTAAAGCATGCTAAGACTTTGATTAGTCCACACCCATCAAGGTCAGAGCCCAAAAGCCATGTATTTTAGTTTACAGTAAACCGTGATGCTACAAAGGATTAAAGATTTTTACGAAGTGACCCCCCCCCAACACACACACCCTTTCTTCTCCCTAGTGTTCTTGTGTTCGTGATGTGTACACTATTTTAAATGAACCCTTGGCAAGCAACTTGTAACCTCCCCTCTTCTTGCCCTTCTTTTTTATTAGAGAAACCAGTCTTCTCAGTCGCCATGTTGATGAAAGATATCTGGGAAACCAGAGTTTGCTCATCCAAGCAATTTATGCTAAGCCCTGGCTCAAATGAACTCCTCTTAATTCCACCTATTATACCTCAGCATTCTTTTTAGGTTTACAGTACAGCAAGCACAAATCAGGGACAGACTTAAACTAGGCATTCTGACCCACATTTGGGAATTTCCAAGACTAGGTTAAGAGCAACAGAAGATTTTGGCCACGCTGTTAAGGAGAGTCTTGCTGCTCCCAGCATTAATTCTTTGGTTACTGGATCCTGGGGAGGTCTGAAATTGTAGGGAGTGAAAACAGGGAAGAAGGAAAGGAAGGCCATTAGATAGCTTTTTATTAACCTATGTAGAAATATTTCAATAATTTTACAACCAGTGTAGTAAACATAATGCACAAGAGCTGAATGTAGTCCTAGTCATAAATACATTGACACATAGAGTAGTGGGATAAAGGTGGATAGATCAATTCTGCTGGATGGGAAATGGAAGCATTAGAAAGATGACCCAGCAGCTCATCATGATGACAAGGGAGAGAGAAGGACATTTTAAGAAGAAGGAGTATGAAAAGGTAGAGATCAAGAAGGAATAGGGCCTACGAACTGAGGGTAGGATCAGGGTTTGAGAGTGTAGAGATGAAGAATATTTATGACAGTGAGACTGGTGGGACACAGAAACCTGGCACAAGACGTCTTGACTGGGAATTCCAATGAAACTATTTTAATCCTTTGGCTATATGGACATTCACAGGTTATTTCTTGATGCTAAAATGCAAATTATTAGAACTTTCAAACAAAAGTTTTAACCAAGTATTAAGTATAACAGACATCTCTGTCCCACCTAAACCTTTATTGCATCCTTCATGCCTCAGATGCTCACTGAGGCAGAGGGTCCCACTGGCCACTTGCTGCTGGCTTTGTCTTACAACTACATTTCATTTCTTGCTAAACCTCAGACTGGTTAGATGAGTGTCTGACTCCTGTCTACGCATTTTCAGGCCTC
>NW_006159928.1:6062434-6099338 GCF_000334495.1 Tupaia belangeri chinensis
CCTGGGCCTGGATGCTGCTTTTATTTCTTCTTCATTATGATCTGTGGATGTGCTATAAACAAAGCTATCATTCAGAATCACATCATGAATTCTCATTAGTCTTTATTTTTTTTTGAGTTTTTGCCATAGCCTGTGTGTAGTCACCAGAGAGACAAAGAAAAGGCAGGGGAGCAGGGAGAGAAGGTGAGAATCACTCTTCAAGGACAATGGCCACACTGCAGTCCCTTCTCCACTCTCCTCTTGAGATTGTGAGCATGCACACACATGTGCCTACCATGTTTCTTAAGCTACTGGGTCTAAGACTTGAACCACAATCCTGGCCATGTGGGATCCAGTGCCTTAATCTCCACATCACCTCAGGGCCTATGCATTTTTTTTTTAAAGTTTACTAAAATTTAAAAGACAGAGAGAGGCATCCCTAATAGGGTTTTCACACTACAACCCACTCCTAGCTTCAGCCAGCCAGGCTCCTAGGCAAACCAACACATATCCAGTATGTACAGAGAGGCCCAAGGGTGGTTAACTGAGGATGCTCCCATGGAGTCTAGTTGAAATACTGCTGCACTACTGAATGTTCCTTCACCTACCTTTAATATTTCCCCCTTACTTTAATACTCACTACTGCCACAGTCTGTCTTCTAATTTGATCCCTTTATATGCGCCAACACCTGTAGGAAAGACATCTAAGGTCAAAATAGATACTGTAAAATGTGCTTCCTGTTATTCCCCTCAGGAATTAGTGTTGTAGTCAGGTAAATTTTTCTTTTCAACTTGCTATTGTCCCAACAAATCCCAAATTTCTCAAATTTCTTTTCCTTTACAGCTTACCTTTGTGAATGAGGACTTACCATGCATTGTGTGAGAGTTCCATAAAGTTATGACAAGGACAGGCAAATTGAAGTCATGCTTATTTGTATAAGATGTCCAAGTCTCAATACAAATATTTAGACAGTTTTAGTGTTCATGATTTGATGGCTTTTGAAGGAGAGGGTCCACAGGGCCCCAGATGGTTAATGAACCAAGTGGAGATATATGTTCAGTACAGGCAGGAGTTTGATTATGTCCTGTTTTGCCAGGTGTTAGTTTCTTTGTTTGTTTTTGTTTCCTATGCATTTTTAATCCTGGTAACCCCTTTATAGATTCAGAGAAAATAAGGCGTAGTGACTAGTGTTATGAGTCCTGGATTCTAATCTTTATTGTGTGTACCCTAAGAAAACTGTGTTACTCTATCTCAAATCCCTTTTTCTTCTAGGACTTCAGTGTCTTTAGCCTTCCCTTGTTGCAGAAAGCAGACCACTAAGAAACCAAGCACCACTCTGAGAGTAGGAGGCCTTGGGTTTATAACACCAGCAGTCCCAGCAGAGCTCGTACTCTCAAGTCTGGGCCCAGCTTGCCGAAGTTACAGGGGTTACATGGTCTGGGTCAGGGATGATAGGGACCAGAAGAGTCTCAAAGCAGTTGTAATCCTAGTAACATTTCCCCTCAGGTGATTTACAAAAATGAATAGAAACACTTCCTGTTTGCCAGCCATTAGCAAACAGGATCGTCTCACTCTTAGGGGACTCAAGCTTGATGCTCTGGAAAAAAAAAAAAAGATGGAGAGCTATATTTCTAAATTCAGAATGTCATTGAAAGTTCAATAGGTACGTGATGCTCTTTCTAAGGTGATGATTATTTTATTTCAAGGTTTGTAGCATGCTTTAAAGCAACGGAATACGTGGTAGCACAATTGAAAACTTTCAAAGTCTCAAACACTGAAAACGTCAGTAGTCATTAAGTATAATCCTGACTACTCGACTATCTTCTGGTTAGTATAAATCACCCACAGTTATGGTTCAATACTTGGTCAGCTTCATTACTTTTCGAGTTCTTTTGTGGGAGCAGTTTACTTGCCTTATCTTATTCTATTATATATCCCAGAGAATCAGAGATTTCCCATGTTCTGAGAGCTCTGTTTCATTAGACCTGACTTGACATCATGCCCATACCTCATAAAGCTTATCTGTTCCAAGTCTTGTGATTCACATATCTCCATCTGATACCTAAGCAAAAATGATATGAGGACTCAGATAAAAGCCAAACTGGTTTTACATTGACCAAAATTGGACCAAATATTGAGAATGACTGCTCAAGGGTAATGACAACAAAAAAATTCTGTAATTTAAAAAGGTAGGGGGCCAGCAGGTGGCAGAGTGGTTACGGCACTGGACTCCCACATCGCCACCCACAGTTTGAGTACTGGAACTGGTGGCTTGAAAATCATTCAGAGTACATGTGCGTGCATGCCCAAAATCCTAGGAAAAGAATGCAGAAGGGATTGAGGCAGGGCCATCTCCCCTCAGGGGTGATTTTGCACTTTCTCTCTCACTGTCTCACCCTATGGCAAAAAAACATTTAAAAAAAGACTTAAAGTAGAGTTTGAGGGGCCTTGTCAGAAAAATGAATAGAATGCATCACACAGAATACAAATAGCAATGAGATGGAAGTTCTGCTTTTCTGTTTCTAATGTTTTCCTTAAGATGGTGGCATTGGGAACCAGCAGTCAGCGTAATGGCTATGTCACGGACTCCCACGTAGTAGACTGCGGTTTGCGTCCTGGACCTGGTGGCTTAAAACTCACACCGGGGGTGTGTGCGTGTGTGCCCAAGATCCCGAGAGGAGAATGGAGGAGAAGGGATTGCGGCGTGACCATCCCCCCTGGGGGGTGATTTCTCGCTTTCTGTCTCTATGTCTCTCTCTGTTTGGTGAGTGCACGCGCCCTATAGCGAAAACCTCTCAAAAAAAAAAAAAGATGGTGGTATTTAAAATATATATTTTTAATATACAACAATAACTTTTAAGTTCTTAAAGATGACTATTTTGGGGGCACTAAACTATTGGCTCCGTTGTATTTCTATAAATCATTTTTCATTTCCTCTAATGCCCTTTCCAAACATCTGTCAGTTTATTGTTCTGGGCACAGAAAATTATGATCAGTTTAATGGCAGCTTAATACAAATTCAGATTTGCTTGTTAAAGAATGGATACGATCAAAGCATTTCAGAGCCATGCAGCAATGAGATTAAAGGAAATCTTTATTTCACACACTAGAAGGGGAGACTTATCTTTAAATATCAGAAAAATGGACATTTGAAATTTATGTTTTTATCATAAAAATGCTTGCTTGCTTCTGAGAAAACTGGTTACCCAGCCCTGACCTGCTAGGAAATCATGCAGGAGTGAGTAGTGAGGCCTATAATCCTTTTCCTCTCCAGCGGGCCTCACTTAGTGGATTGATGAGTTTATTTGTGTGCCTTCTCTCTTCTAGACATGTACTAAATGTTAAGGATAGAGAGGTGAGTGAAGACAGACAAGGTCCCTGCCCTCATAGAGACTGACTGGGAAGATAGGCAATTGGGTGAGGTGAGGTAATTACCTTAAACTTTTGTAATGTTACAATCAGAGACAAAGGATGCACGTGGAGGGACATTTAACATCTAGGGACACCTGTGCGAACAAACACCTGGGAACGAACAGAAGGTAAGAAGTGAGGTATAGGAATGACATGTGATGAAGAAAGGAGATGAGAGGGCATGGTTCTGAGCAGAGTCAGTGGCAGATCAGTCTGGGTGGAACACAGAATGCAGTATGACATTGCTAAGGCGCGAGGACTGAGAGGGAGGCCACAAGCAGATTACACAGGATCTCATCCGCCACATTTCGAGTTTGACTAGGAACGATAAGAAAGCAATGGAAGATTTTAGGTAGGAGACCAACGCGAGTGGATTTGGATTTTTGAAGATTCCTAGGAAAGAAGTGGTAAGTGTCTGTGTGTGTGTGTGGGGGGGAGCGGGGGTTGCGTACCCATGTGTATGTGTACACTGGTAAATCAAATAATCTATTTGCAAAGCCATTATCCCTCCACAGACTTGATTGCTTTTGATAACGGATGGGAGAATGTCGAGCTACTGCATTGTGATGTCTTTGGTTCTTTGGGTCCAGATCACTAAAATTAGAGATCTGTCCCTAGGCACAAAATGAAACTGCAACCATGAATGAAATAGGTAGAAAAGAAGATTTAATAGGAAAGAAAGGAAAGTACACCCAAAAAGGCTTTTGGGCGGGCAGATTGCCAGGTGGCAATTGCGCTTGATACTGGTTGTTACTTTTATTATTAGCAGTGATGGTGAATATTTATTGGTGGGAGGTCTGTCATACTACCTATGTCCTTCGTTTGAATTAGAATCCACGCGTTTTCTCCTGCGCTTGCGCACTTCTCTCACAGGTAAGGAATGAGGAATTTGATTACCTTATTGCTCATGCCCAGTGTGAGCCAGGTTGTTTAATTAGACTACCTCATTAATTTATCGTCCTAGTGGGAATTAGGGCATTGACCTAGTGGGAATTAGAGCGTTGACCAAAACGCTTACTTGGGGATCAGGGTGTAGACCAAAATGCTTGCTTGGGTCTTTTTGATAAGAGAAAAATCTATGAATCATCCCTATATGCTTCCCTCAGGCCCCAAGGAAGGAAGATGGCAAATTGCCTTGCCCTCCTGGCACCAGGGGCTAGGTGAGCCTTTCGCTTTTCTCTCATGACTAACTGCCTACCACAGCTTTCAGCTGAGGAATTGAAATAGGGTTCTTCATTTGGATAAAATGAGCCAGTAAGGTCTTCCTGCTGTTGAATAATAACCAGGCATTGGTCTCCGTTACACAGAATTTGCAGGACTGTTAGCTAGCCAGTCTCAAGATACTGAGCACCAAACCGCTCACGCAGGTGTCGACTACCTCCAGGGCACTGTCGATTGTCTGCACTTCTCCTGAGAAACCCCTTCAAAGGAGCCTTGCAGCTTTCTATTCTGTTTACTTCCATGCTTCCGTGTCTGAAGAGTTCACCAGCTCTTGGCCAGGCGCAAGATGAATGTTACTGCTGAGTGGGGCTCTTAGACTTCCTTCTTACTCTGCCTCTCTCCTGTCTGACTTCTCCCCATTTTACCATGCTCTCTTCTCTTCAGTCACCCCAACTCGCCTTCATCTCTAAATATGATCAGAAGTCTTTAAAAATGATTCAGCTTTTTTTTTTTTTGCCTTTGCTTTTGATTCTCCTATTTGCCCTTCTCTCTTCTGCTGACCCTTGCTCGGGATGAGTAAAAACTAGCAGTTGCAGTATTTCTGTATGATCGATGCCTGATTACTGTACAGTACAGTAATGGTGATGACCAAGCACACCAAGTTCCTTGGTCACCATGCCATGCTCAAGTTGTTGCCCATGTAGTCTAGCTGTTACTATATCATTTTAAACAAAATCAAGAGCAAGGGTTATAGTCAGGGCATACAGTAGAGGCCAGGAGAATTGGGACCAGGAGATGGAGTAATAGTTATGTCAATGGACTTCCATATAGTCAACCATGGTTCGAGTCCTGGACCCAGTGGCTTAAAACTCACACCCGGCACATGTGTATGCATGCCCCAAATCCCAAGAGGAGACTGGAGGAGAAGGAATTGCAGCCTGACCATCCCCCCAGGGGGTGATTAATTGCTTTCTATTTCTCTGTCTCTCCGGCGAGCGCATGTGCTCTATAGCAAAAATCTCTCTCTCTTAAAAAACCTAGCTGGTATTAAGACGAGGTTATCTATTAAAGGTTGGGTATCTATTAAAGGTAATTGTTAGTGGCTTCCTGGGAAGACGCTATGTTGAATGAGTGGATTCATTCATTCATGAATGGGAATGTGGAGCAGCGCCACCAGAATTAACACTCATGAGCAAAAGTAAAGAGAATCCCAAGTTGTGTGAGGAGTGCCCTGGGTGAGCAAGAATCTCCTCCTGAGAGAGGAAGGAATTCAAGTGCCTGCATCCCACACTGGTACCTTGGTTGATAGGGCAGGGGATAGAGCTTTTGGAGATAATACCTGTTCATGCCCATTAACCTCTGAGATTATTATCTCAAGTTATCCCAAAGAAGAGAGATGAAAAATGGAAATAACAGCCTCCAATTTGGAAATCTAAAAGTCACAATAAATTCTTAGGAGAACATCCTGTCCTAAATTTCAGAGCCTTGGCAGAGGCAACAGTGATACACACAATAGCCAAGGAAAATGACTATACCAGCTGAACGGTGGGAACAGACAACAACAGAGATTAAGAGGTAAGTGGCAGAGAAGGAAACAGCAGTAGTAAGTAGAAAGTAGTAAGTCACATAGGGAACTCCGGAATAAAGGGAAGTGGCTTGGAGGGCTTGAGTCCCACTGGTCTCATGGAGTTGAGCCTCAAGTTCCCTCACATTGTGACCACTGCCAATGCCTTCAGTAGGTTATTATTATTATTATTAAATAAAAACTTGTTATGGGGCAGGCAGGGGGCATGGTGATTAAAGCACTGGATTCCTATATGCCTGACCACTGTTCGAGTCCCAGACCTGGCAGCTTGCTTTCTTATTGGGACCAGCAGATGGTGGAATGGCTACATTGCTGGACTCCCATGTAGTCAACCAGTTTGAGTCCCAGACCTGGTGGCTTAAACTCACGCCAGGCACATGTGCATGCATGCCCAAGATCCTGAGAAGAGAATGGAGGGGAAGGGATTATGGCATGGCCATCCTCCCGGTGGGAGTGGGGGGGTGATTTCTCACTTTCTATCTCTCTGTCTCTCTGGTGAGCACACGTGCCCTATAGCAAAAATCTCTCCAAAAAAAAAAAAAAGGAAAAAAACCTTGTTTATATACCATCTATATGTCAGGCACAGTGGCTTTGTGGGCCTAGATTGGGCCTAGTGAATCTTTTCTGTAAAGACCCTGCTAGTAAATATATTAGGTTTTGTGGGCCATGTGTTTTTGTTTTTGTTTGTCACAACTATTCAATTCTGCTGTTGTAGTGCAGAAACAGCCAGCGATAACTAATAAACAACTGTTTACTATTGATGTGTTCCAATAAATATGAAAACAAACTGGCAGTAAGATACATTTGGTCCCTGGGCAGTAGTTTGCCAACCCCTGGTTTAAAGAAACAAGAAACAAAGTATAATGGTTATTCTGTTTATCTTGCAAGACCCAATACACAACATCTTTCTTTTTAAAATGTTGTCCCCAGGGAGTATGCACTTGCCAGAGAGGAAGAGAGAGAGGCAAAGTGAAAAAGCATCCCTCTGGGGATGGCCATATCTCAGTCCCTTCTCCTCCATACCCTTCTTGGGATTTTCAGCGTGCACACACATGCTCCTAACTTGTTTTTCAGGCCGAGAAGTCTGGAACTTGAATCGCACAGTTGGCCATTTGGAATTCAACTGCCTTAATTGCCACACCACTGGTTGGTCCCCTACGTAATATTTTGCTACCCTGCTTTTTATCCCAAGAAGTTGAACTTTGTAAACTATAACTCAGGCTCCTTGCCCCCAGACTTCCAGATAGGTTTGGCCAATCAAAACCTAACTGTAGGAGAAGGGGGTGTGGAGGAATTTAGCCATTCTACTCCCTCTCTCCCAGATGTGCTTTTGTTCCTCTGATACGGTCTCAACTCTGTCTGGTGGCCAGTATCCCTGGCTACATGTCTTATCTAGTTCCAGTAACAGCTCCCTCCTCATTTACCTTCAGCAATAAGGGTGGAAGTAGGTCCTCAGCACTCCTAGCGCTGGTTGCCTCTCCAGCCTGCCCTGATTTCTTTAACATTGCCCACACCTCACATGTAGTCTCCATGAAACTTTTCCGTTGCTTCTTTGAGTGGGCCATCTCGCCCCTGCTGGGCAGTGGTTAAATATACCCTTGCGTTGGACATTTGCTATTTGAGGATGCAACAGTATTGGTTCTAGCTCAGATCGAGGATGGCATCTGTAACTGAGACATGGCCAGTCAAACTACAGAATCACCCAGGTCACAGTGGTGTATAGGTAGATAGGCAGGTATGAGCTGGCAGTCTTGAGTTAATGGCAGAAGGACATCTGCCTCGTCAGTCACAGCTTATCAGGAGATACAAAAGACTATCTCTACTATCTCTCACCGAGGACTCCTCCCTCCTAGCTCCCACTGCTAGGAAAGGGAAGTTCATCTCTCTCTCTCTCTTTAATTACTACAAGATTTCTTCAAAAAACCTAGGGAAAATTACTATCTTTCCTCCTGAAGTTCTGCACACAAAAATTCACCGAGATGCTTGTTCAATGTCCCACTTCCCATCCAGGGTAATAAACTGATATGGGCAAAATCGTTTCTGTGTGCATGCTCATACCTTCAAAATCCAACCTGGTTGTGGGTAACAGGGCAACCAAATTGCTTATCTAACAAGAAGTACGCAGGTCCGGAGCGGGTGCGGCTCAAAGCCTATGAATTCAAACAAAGGAACTGGCTCCAGTGATGACAAAACCTCCCCTCCTAAATATTCCTGACAAGATCCCACAATGAACCTAACACTTAATCCCATTCCCAGCACAGTTGTCCTCAGACAGCTCCCACCCATCTCCTTTGTGATGTGAGTGTATTTTTTTTTCGGTTGAAAAATCTTTACTTTTCTATTTAAAACTCATCTTTCTCTACTCTACTCAGCTGTGTGGCTTCATTCTGTGTCTCAGAGCAGGTATCTTACCTTAGAGGTCTGGACACAAAGTACCGAGCATCTCACAGTGCAGCCCAGCTCCCTTGTCCAGTAACAGCCATCGGTTCCGGAATGTTCATCTGAACAAAGATGTTCAACTGGAGGGGACACCTATATGATATAGAAGCTACCAAAACCTGCTATCTGTTGCACTCGATTTGAACCTGGGAAAGCATGAATTTTTTTTTTTTTGAGAGGTTTTTACTATAGGGTCTGTGCGCTTCCCAGAAAGACAGAGAGAGACAGAGAGACAGAAAGCGAGAAATCACTCCCCAGGGGGGATGGTCATGCCACAATCCCTTCTCCTCCATTCTCCTCTCGAGATCTTGGGCACAGACACACACACGCCCAGCGTGAGTTTAAACTACTGGGTCCAGGGCTCGAACCACGGTTGACTACATGGGAGTCCAGCGACATAGCCATTATGCCAACTGCTGGTCCTAAAAGCTTGAATTTGAAGCTTCCAGAGGCTACTGTGTGACCCCTGAGTACAAAGTCCAACACTGAATAAGGCAAAGTGCAGAAATAGTTGTCTTCAGTCGCAAGAACTGCCTGAAGCTAGATCTATTCTCCAATGTTTTTGTCAATGAGACAAGATAAAAACATTTCTTTCTTTGTTTTTTCTCTTATGCCAGTTTGAGTTAAAATTTTGTCACTAGTATCTAAAAGCAAAACTCATGTTAAAAAAAAAAAGCTTGTGACCACTTTGTACAAGTTTCATTACACTCACTGGATTACTAAGCAGGACCAATTCTATGTCATTTTTGGATTAGTATACACTAGTCCAATATAGCTAAACACACACTGGATTTCAGCAGTGATAAAAGCTAGTGGTGAATTTCCATCAACTCACTTCCAATGAGAGACAACAAGAGTACAGCAGCACCTCTGATGTGACAGCCTCCCAGAAGAGGAAGAAACACCCCTCTATCTTAGTCTACTTTTGCATTACTTTTTTTTTTTTTATAGGTTTTTGCTATAAAGTATGTGCGCTTGCCAGAAAGACAGAGAGAGACAGAAAGTGAGAAATCATCCTCCAGGGGTGATGGCCATGCTGCAATCCCTCCTCCTCCATTCTCTTGGGATCTTGGGCATGTACACACACGTGTCCAGTGTGAGTTTAAGCCACTAGGTCCAGGACTCGAACCACGGTAGACTATACGGGAGTCCAGTGATGTACCCATCACTCCATCTGCTGGTCCCTACTTTTCTATTACTAACAGATATATCTGACCTTGAGTAATTGTATAAGAAATTAGATGTTTATTTACAAACTCACAATTCTGGTCGTTGGAAAGCTCTAAAGACTGAGTGTACAGCAAGGCTGACAGAAGAACAGAGGATGCTGGGCACCTGCAGAGAGAGTGAGTAGCTTGCTCTCTCTCTTTTGCAACCAACAGCTCTTTTTGAGAATTAACCTCATCTCACAAGACTTAAAACTCCCTCAGTCTTCTGTGACATCAGCCTGTCCATGAGAGTGTTGTCTCTATGATGCAATCAGCACAAGCCAATCACTACCCACTAGACTCATCACCTCCCAATCTAAAGTATGAAATTTTAGGGGACAAACCCTGATAATACTTACCAAGGCCCAGCCTCTGTGGTATAGTCAGTAGTGAGATAGGAGAAAGGAACCCTAAAAATACAGTTAGGGTATAGGCCCAAATTGAAATCACAAAATGGCTATTTTTTCCCCGATAGGGCCTGTGCTATTGCCAGAGAGAGACAAAGAGATAGAGAGGGGAAAGTGAGAAATCATTCCCCAAGGAGTGTGGTAGGCAGTTAGCTAGTCATGAGCGGGCAGCCCTAAGAGAAAAGTGAAAGGGCATTTTGGTCAACGCCCTAATTCCCACTAGGGCGATAAGCTTACTAGGCAGTCTAGTTAAAACAACCTGGCTCACATTGGGCGTGCGCAATTAGGTAACCAAATTCTTCATTCTTTACCTGTGAAAAAAGTATGCAAGTGCAGGAGAAAATGCACAGATTTTAATTCAAACAAAGGACATAAGTAATATAACAGACTTCCCACCAATGAATATTCATGACCTCTAGTAATAAAAATAACAGCTAACTAGTATCAAGTGCAGTTGCCACCTGGCAATCTGCCAGCCCAAGAGCCTTTTGGGGGTACTTTCCTTTCCTTCCTATTAAATCTTTTCTACTTCATTCATGGTTGCTGTTTCATTTTGTGCCTAGAGACAGATCTCTAATTTTAATGACCTGGACCCAAAGAACCAAGGACTTCACAATGCAGCTCAACACTTTCCCACCCATTAACAGGAGGATGGTCACATCACAATCTCTTTTCCTAAAATGGCTAAGTTTCAAGAGACAAAGCAGCTTGGCTGTTTGCTTGGGAGAGATGGGTTGCAGTGTGGCTCAGTGATTGACCTAGGCAACGTGACCTAGACTTAAAAAACAAAGACTCTTTTCCAGGCCCTCCCACATACTGGGAAGAAGATAAAATAATGTTTTTTACGGCCCAAAGCTTCTAGACAAAGAATCTCCTGACCTTCAAATCCACTCCAAAATTGGAAGAAGAAACACTGGACCCAGCCAGCGTGTGCCCCCTACCACCACAAGGAAAATATTGGTAGCATATCAAACTCTGAAGATGGAAACCACATGCCAAACATGGTTCAAATCTGACCCATTTGACCCAAAACATGCCAGGTGCATGTGCATATGCCAGGATCCTGGCAAGGTGGAGGAAAGGAGGAAGGGAGTCATGACATGATAGACCCTATGAAGGATACTTCTTCTCCCACCCCCATTTCTTGTGTGTATTCCCTCTATCACTGATGCAGAGACACAGTGGTTCAGGAGTGATCAGGACCAGCAACTGCAGCAGGACACAGGTTCTTGTATCATGCTCACGAAGATTTAGAGACATGGATATGAAGAGGGGATAGCAAGTGGAGTTTATTAAGGGGGGAAGTAAGAACAGAACTACTGAGCAGAGAGTAAGTCCCAGAAAGTGAGTTCCTGAGAAGGAGTTGGGGCAGGGTTGTTGTTTTTAATCTGGAGGGGCTTTGTTCAGGTTTGTTCTAGGTGGTGCTCTTGCATTTGTTCTTCTTGTGGTGGTGGTGGTGGGAAACATATGCTGGCTGGGTCCAGTTATTCTCCTAATTTTGGAGTGGGTACAAAGGTCAGAAGATTCTTTTGTCTATAAGCTTTGGGCCATAAAAACCATTATCTTTTTCCCAGAATGTGGTGGGATCTGGAAAGCCTTTGATTTTGGTCTAGGCCATGCTGCCTAGGTCAATCACTGAGCTACCACTGCAAGCTCTCTGTGTCTCCTGAGCAAGCAGCTGAGCTGCTTTGTCTTCATCTTAAAACTTAGCCATTTTGAGACCAACAGATGGTTACATTGCTGGACGCCCACATAGTCAACCATGGTTTGAGTCTTGGACCTGGCAGCTTACAACTCACGCTGGACGCGTGTGTATGCATGCCAAAATCCTGAGAGGAGATATGGGCATCCCCTTTGGGGATGACTTCTCATTTTCTGCCTCTCTGCCAAGTTCAAGCACCCTAGAGCAAAAATCTCTCTACAAAAAAAAAGAAAGAAAAAAGAAAAAACCTTAGCCATTTTGTGATTCTATTTTGTGCCTACACCCTAACTATATTTTTATGGTTCCTATCTCCTACCTCATCATGAACAAATAAATATTTTTAAAAGAAAAAGAAATACATCCCAGGTTCTAATACCATCCACTTTAATACTTGACAATGACAAAGAGAGAACAAATCTACAAATCTTCATGTGAATGAATGGTAAGATGGAGGCTATTATTGGCAGGACAAAAATGAGTTGAAGTCTGTTGTTTATTAACTATTGTAAACAAATTCTGAATTTGTGCCAGTATCCAAAATAGAGACAACTGGACAAATAAATATTAATTCTCAAAGATGTCATATAACAAATTACCTAAAAGATCCTTTGTGGATTCAAAGGCTGTTAATTATACTAGACCTTATATTATTCATTAATTCTTTTGAGAATTTATTAAGTGAATGTCAGCCTGAGTTGGCAAAGGGTTTTCATTTCTTGTGCCAATTGTGGTGATGGCTGCTCAGTGGGCTGTGTTGAAAAAGATTGCAAGTCCAAATCTGGGCTTCATGAGAAAGAATATCATGCTCAATTAAAGGTGTCTTCTGTGGAAGCAAAAGAAATGAGTGCCCAAGGTACTTGTCATCCCTGTGAGTTTAAAAGAGCCTTGTCCAGAGTGAGCAGTAGTGAATATGGAGTCAATCACTTCCAGTTTATGTGCCTTTATTTTCTCAAATTTGTAAAGTAAGGGAGTTGATTCTCCTTTTATTTATTTATTTATTTATTTTTAATTTATTATTTTTTTTTTTAGTGAGAGATTTTTGCTACAGGGTGCTTGCACTTGCCAGAGAGACAGAGAAGAGAGACAGACAGAAAGCAAAAAATCACCCCCCAGGGGGGATGGCCATGCTGGAATCTCTTCTCCTCCATTCTCCTCTCAGGATTTTGGGCATGCAGGCACATGCACCTGGTGTGAGGTTCAAGCTGCCAGGTCCAGGACTCAAACCGCAGTTGACTATGTGAGAATCCAGCAATGCAGCCATTATGTCATCTGCTGGTGCCTATTTATTCATTTTTTTTTAAAAAGAGGTTTTTGCCATGGGATGTGTGCACTCACTGGGGAGAGATAGAGAGACAGAGACAGTGAGAAGGAAAGTGAGAAAGCACCCTCCAGGGAGGATAGCCATGCTGCAATCCCTTCTCCTCCATTTTCCTCCTAGGATCTTGGGCATGTACTCACACATACTTGGTGTGATTTTCAAGTCACAGGGTATGGGACTCGAACCACAGTCAGCCAATGTCAGAGTCCAGCAGCATAACTGCTATGCCATCTGCTGGTCTATTTATTCATTCTTTTATTTGCTTTTGTGTTTGGGGTAGTTTCTCACTTGTGAGTACAGTTGTCCCTAGTATAGAAGCCAGAACTGAAAGGGTACACTCAGTACCTTCCAGTTGCTTCAGGCATTTTCCTTTTTAGGAATCAATTCTTGGATATTTGTCTCTTACCTTGGTCTTTGCCAGAGAAGGAAAGAGTCTCTGGTAGCTTTGGGGAGTAAGGTCTAAGGGTCAAATCTGGCCTGGCTGGTCCAAGTGGGAGGGGGACATTCTCCAGTGGGAAATTACTTGGGATAAGAAGAAAATTTCCACCTGGAAGGAGGAAATTTTCTCCTGAGAGGAGGGAAGAAAGGGGCAGCTACCTAATCTTACTGCAGATGCCAGACTCACCTAGGGATAACAACAGAAACAATCCAGAGGTTGTAAAACACTACTTGGTATCCTGTCTCAGTATCACCTTGGTTACCCTGCTCTACAGTCTTTCCCTTTAAAAGTCCTTAGTCCTCACCTTTCAGGGCCAATGCAACTGTCTGCATCTCACCTTTCTTCCCTTTGGAAAGTGAACCGTTCTTTTCTATCCACTTACTTTCTGAGTCTGTGAATTCTCTCACAGCCTGTGGTACAGATCACCCTACCAAGAATGTCACTTTCCCATCCTCCTAATAGCAAGAATGGGACTATGTGATCTAGATCCACCAATCAGACACATCTGTCCTAAATCTTCTGGGAAGTTGGTATGGGAGACCAAAATATACCATCCCAAACTATGACTGCAGGACACCAGAATAGGCCATCCCAATTATGCCTCTTTGACATCAGGATGATTTTGAACTGATTATTTTTGGGACAGCACACACAGAGGAAGCTCTGAAAACTGAGTAGAAGTATTGACAGTAATAAATAACTGCAGAAATAATAATTAATGTGGTTTATTTCTAAACTCAAATACGTGTGACTGACCCAGAGAAAGGCAAATATGCCTTTTTCAGAGTACCCAGATATGGGGATTCCTTTTCTTTGGTTTGAGAGGGAGAGACAAAGTTTGGAATTTAGTCAAGAGTTCTTCCATTGGTGGGAACCAGCAGTTAGCGTAATGGCTATGTTGCTGGACTCCCACGTAGTCGACCGCGGTTCGTGTCCCAGACCCGGTGGCTTAAAACTCACGCCGGGCGCGTGTGCGTGCGTGCCCAAGATCCTGAGAGGAGAATGGAGGAGAAGGGATTGTGGTGTGGCCATCTCCCCTGGGGGGTGATTTCTCACTTTCTGTCTCTCTGTCTCTCTCTGTCTGTCTGGCAAGCGCACGCGCCCTATAGCGAAAAAACCTCTCCAAAAAAAAAAAAATAGTTCTTCCATTGGTCTGGCTCAAAAAGGTTGGATATGTGGAACTAGGAGCTTGTAGGTTATAAGTGGGTTTTATAGTTTTTAGGTTGGTGATTGGAAAAGGAAGGTTTGTTAAGATCAGGAAAAGACAATATTTAACAGAGATAAGGAGGCTTAATTATACATCACAACGATACTATGCCAGGGACAGGATGTAAAAAGTCCTGTTGTTGATGGGTCAAAATGGTTTGTTACTGTTGTGGGCATGACGTTCTCTAGTCCCAACTATGAACTCAGAAAAGATAAAAAAAAAAATAGTTTTTCTTCATTAGCACTGGTGACAGCAAGAGGCAAGTGGTGCACAGAGTCCATCTGGCAAGGATGAAGGCACAGTTGGTCTGTTGAGGCTGCAGCGACAGCGCCTGGTGTGGTGGCTGTGCCCAGTGGGGGGGGCTTGATGATTTCACTGAGCAGCTCACAGCACAGGTGGGACATTGCTGCTGGCTGCCAGCCTCTAATCCTTTATCTCGCCCTCCCTTAGAGCCGCTCAGCTGCTTAATTCTTTTTAAAATAAAATCCTTTTGCTGCCAAAATAAGCCAGAGTAGATTTCTTTGTCCTAAAGAAACTCAGAAACTTGTGATCAGGACTGAATGCCTTCAAAAAGACTTTTTTCTCCTTTAAAGATAAAAAAAAATTAATTATCTTTTATAAATTATAAAGAAGATGCCTAGCTAATAGCTCCCACAGTTTTTTTTCCTATTGCAATTATTGGCAGGATAATTGTTACAGATGGATAAATATGTGTTATTAAAGAAAGTTATTCTCACTTCCTTTATATCCTCTTCATTACTCTAAGAGCACTGGAGAAATATGATTCCTTCAGTGTGTCAATGAATTTAAAACACGGAATCTTTAAAAATCAAAAAAAACTTTTCTGTATACAGCACAGGTGGGACATTGCTGCTGGCTGCCAGCCTCTAATCCTTTATCTCGCCCTCCCTTAGAGCCGCTCAGCTGCTTAATTCTTTTTAAAATAAAATCCTTTTGCTGCCAAAATAAGCCAGAGTAGATTTCTTTGTCCTAAAGAAACTCAGAAACTTGTGATCAGGACTGAATGCCTTCAAAAAGACTTTTTTCTCCTTTAAAGATAAAAAAAAATTAATTATCTTTTATAAATTATAAAGAAGATGCCTAGCTAATAGCTCCCACAGTTTTTTTTCCTATTGCAATTATTGGCAGGATAATTGTTACAGATGGATAAATATGTGTTATTAAAGAAAGTTATTCTCACTTCCTTTATATCCTCTTCATTACTCTAAGAGCACTGGAGAAATATGATTCCTTCAGTGTGTCAATGAATTTAAAACACGGAATCTTTAAAAATCAAAAAAAACTTTTCTGTAGGTCTTATAAGAGTTGCAGCCCAGGAAGAACAATTTGAATATAACCCAAAATCTAGACCAAGGAATTGAGGTTGAAGTGGTTAGTTTTATAGACAGAGAAAGGAAGGCTGAAGAGAAGAATAAACAAAGAATAAAAGCAGATTGGTCATTTCAGAGTAGAGACAGGGAACAATAGAAAAAAATATAACTGAGTAAATAGCATCACAGTACTTTCAGTTACTTCTTTTGCATAATAAATACATGATACTTAAGGTACTTCCTTTGCATAATAAATAAAACAAAGATAACTTCATTGATTAAAACTGGCCTATTTGGGAAAGTAGATTATCTCCCTCTCTCCTGGGATTTCTCAGACAGTTGATTAACTTAGTTTTGGCTTGGTGGTGGGTGCTGTCCTGTAAGTGACTACATTTTTATTTTCAGTTTGGTCTGTTGGGGCCTAGTATAGAAGCTTAGTCCAAAACAATGACTTTCTATGGTTTTTGTTAAACAAGTATTTATGCTTCACGGCTTTACATCAAGAGAAGGGCCCCTTTTCTTTTTTTTCTGTTGTTTTTTTGGAGAGATTTTCACTACAGGGCGCGTGCACTCACCAGATAGACAGAGAAACAGAAAGTGATAAATCACCCCCCAGGGGGGATGGCCACGCCACAATCCCATCTCCTCCATTCTCCTCTCTGGATCTTGGGCATGCACGCACACGCGCCTGGCGTGAGTTTTAAGCCACCGGGTCCAGGACGTGAACCGCAGTCGACTATGTGGGAGTCCAGCAACATAGCCATTACGCTAACTGCTGGTTCCCTGGTCTTTTGATTTTTGATAGAGATAGCCCAGCAGTCAGCAGCTTCATATTTTCTTTCTCTCTCTCTTTTTTTTAGAGAGAGATTTTTACTATAGGGCTCATGTGCTCACCAGAGAGACTGAGAAAGACAGAGACAGACAGTAAGAAATCACGCCCCCAGGGGGATGAACACAGCTCAATCCCTTCTCCTCCATTCTCCTCTTGGGATTTCGGACACACACGCACACATGCCCAGTGTGAGTTTCAAGCCTCTCGGTCTAGGACTTAAACTGTGGTCAGCCCACGTGGGAGTCCAATGATGTCACCATTACACCATCTGCTGGTCCCAGCACCTTCACATTTTTCTGAAGGGGACAAGTGTGCTCATCGGACTCCCTAAATATGGGTTGCTCTGTTCTCAGCTTTAATTGCTGCATTCATGAGATCTTGCCATCATTTATTTAACCTCTACAAAATTCAGATATATTTGACTGTAGCATCTGCCAAGCTTCTGGCTCATGCTTAGTCATTCCTTGACCGTAACATTGGGGGTTGCTGGCAACGCTTCCTAGTTGTCTGTAAGGATTGGGGTGCCAAAACTCTGGCCTGTTTCAAGGGGTTTTTTGTTTGTCTGGTTTTTTTTTTTTTTTTTAGTTTCTCTGTATGTTTCTTGTTAATTCATTGTTGAATTTTATTGTTTCTTTTTACCTGGAGATTACTTTTGAAGTTGCTACTTAGTGGAAGCTTCCTATCTCAAAACGTCACATTTGACCTAGACATCAGATTATGGTTTGCTGCTCTGAATATATTTCTCACAAATCCTCCTGTTCTATTTCCCTTTCTTTCAATGACCTTCTCAGCTGATGTCATATTTGGGCCGGTTGCCCCAAGTAATGGGAGAGGTTGGATGTGATAGCACTGAGCAAGCATCCTTAAGTCATATTGAATTGAATGATAACTTCATAACGCTGGGAGAGTACCCAGAGGTTGGTTAGTTCAATTTTCCTCCCAACGTAAGAATTTATCCTACAATATTTGTAATTCCATCATCTTGAATCCTTCCAAATGGGGAGAGCTCATTAGCCGGTGAGGTAAACTGCTCTCTTGCTTCCAGTTCTAATTACTAGATTTTTTTTTTTCTTTCACTGAACTGAATTTTGCCTCCGTATAACTTCCTCCTGTTAATTCCAAGTCTTCCCTCTGGAGTGATACAGAATAGGTAATAATATAGCAATTGCTACCATGTATTGAAAACCCGCAAGTTTCTATATCAAATGTCTCCCACACTGTATTAGTCAGGGTTCTTCATCTGTAAGCAATAGAAACCACCACTCGCTAACCATTTCAGTTATCTTTTGCTACATAATAAATTATCTTCAAATTTAGAACTTAAGAAACAAACATTTATTATCTCACAGTTTCTGTAGGCCAGAAATTCAGGAACGATTTAATGAGTGGTTTTGAGTTGGGGTTTGCAGTCAAAATTTCAGGCAGATTAGCATTTATCTGAAGGCTTCACACAGGTAGAGGGTCCACTTCTAATTGATGCCAGTAGGCCTCAATTCCTTACTACTTATTGACCAGTGCCTTTAGTTCCTCTTTTGTTAAAAAAAATTATTTATTTTTATTTATTATTTATATTTGCGATTATTATTGTTTAATTTGACCAGAGCAATACAGAGACAGTGAGAGAGAGAAAGTGAGAAAGCAAGCCACCGGGTCTGGGACTCAAACCATTGTCGGCCATGTGGGAATCCAGCGCCCTAACCACCATACTGCCTGCTGGCTCTAAGCCTTCAGTTCTTTGCCATAAGGACCTCATCATGACAGCCTTATTCTCCTAGAGTGAATGATGAGACAGAGAAAGAAAGAGAGAATGAAGCTACAGTGTCTTTTATGATCTAATCTCCGTAGTCACTGATATGCTTTTTTATATCTGTATTTATTTTAATCTGGCAGTAAATGTAAGTTTCTGGGTGAGAAGCAGCTTGACTGTTTAGTTACAGAATATCTTAGTGTGGTTCCTTATGCACCATTTCTCCTTGAGGTGGCATGGTAAGCCAGTTAATCCTGCACATGTTGAGGGTAGGAGGGTCTGTACTACAAGAGAGGAATTCTGAACTTCTGGACCTCAAGGCTTGCATAGGAGCTGGAACATATACTCCTCCTGACCCATCCAGAGAAAGAGGTAGAGGACTTGAAATGTAAACTAGTCTCTTCAGGCAAGTGGAAAAGTTATCTACCCAAGAATGTAAGTATTTGGCTCTGAGGATGATAAGAAAGGTTTTACTGGGGCCAGGAGATGGTGTGGTGGTTGGGGCACTGGACTCCCATGTGGTCAATGGTGGTTCAAGTGCCATACCTGGTGACTTGCTTTCTCACTTTCCCTCTCTGTCTCTCTTCATACATGTCCTATAGAAAATTAAAATAATAATAAATAAAATTAAATAAATAATAATTATTAAAAATTATTTTTAAAAGAAAGATTTTATTACACTTTGAAAGACAGTAGATGGTTCTTCCAAAAAGAAGACAAGCGATGTCAGTATATCTCCCTTAGAAAGTGAAGAGCCAATGGCTCAGGGTAAAAAGGAGATATTCTCTCTCTTTATAGCATGTCTATTTCCGTTGCCCAGAAAGCTCCTACTGTGCAGAAACATGCTAATATTCACACTGTTTCCTAGCAGTCACCACCATTACACCTTCTTCATTCTGTTTATTAGAAGCAAGTCATAAACTCAGTCCATATGCAAATGGTGGAGAGTTAGGCATTACCTCATGAAGGAAGGAGTATCAAAATTTTTTCTTTCTTATAGTTTTTCTATAAGACATGAACACTCACTGGAGACAGAAAGAGAGAGGGAAAGTGAGAAATTATATATATATATGTATTATACACATACACACAGATGCACCACATTTTTTTTATCCATTAGTTTATTGATAAACACTTAAGTTGATTCTGTATCTTGGCTATTGTAAATAACACTGTAATAAAATTTGGGTGCAGATATCTTTATGATACCAATTTATTTACCTTCAGATATATATATATATATATATATATATACATACCTATAGTGGATTGCTGGGTCATACAGTAGTTCTATTTTTTTTAAGTTTATTTTGTTCATGATAGTATGTGTGTGCATGTGTGTGAGACAGAGAGAGAGAGAAAAACACCTTCAGTGGGGTCTCATTATACTACAATTCCCTGTTCCAGGCTTTGCAGCTTTTCAGGATTTGGGACACATGTGTACACATTCGGTGTTATGCTGACCCAGGAATCCAAATGCATGGTTGGCCATATGGCTTCTAGCACTGCAGTTCAGCTTGTCACCAACTTTACTTAAAGTCTGGGCTGTCTTTTTATTTTTGGAACCTCCATGCTGTTTTCCATAATGACTGTACTAATTTACATTCCCACCAATTCTGTAAAAGTTTGCCCTTTTCTCCACATCCTCATCAGTATTTGTTATTTTTTTTTCTTTTTGGTAATAACCATTCTAACTGGGCTAAGATGATATCTTCTAATTTTCTTCTTGTTTCTTTCTAGATTTTTTTTCTTTATCAATGATAATGCACTTGTGGATGCATGTGAGAGACAGACAGACAGAGAGAGGAGCATCCTACACCGGCGTAGGATCTGACCATGCCATGATCCTCTTCAACCAGTCTTCCAGCCCATTGGGTCTTAGGCTTTTGCACACATGCCTGGTATGTTTTGGGCCGACCAGTCCAGGGATTTAAACCATTGTTTTTGTGTGGGGTACAGTTTCTTTTGAACAGCTCATTAGCATTGCACATTGGAGCCAGCCCTCATTGTGATTTTGACTTCCATTTCTCTAATGATTAGTGATATTAAACATTTCTTCATATGCTTTTTGTAAGTTCTTTTTTTTTTGAGAACAGGTAATTTTTCCATTTTTCAGGAAAAAAAAAAGTTTACTTATTTCTTTCTTTTATGAGAGAGAGAGAGACAGAGAGGCATCCCGACTGGGGTCTTCACGTTGCAGTCTATTTTTAGTCTCAACTAACCCAGATCATTAGCACATGTGCACACCCAATCATCTCAGCAAGGTCCCCGAATGCAAACCCTGGGGCTTTCCTATGTGGGTTTAGTTGTATTGTCACTGAGCCACCAGTCAGCCCCTGCCCATTTTTAAATTGATTTATGCTGCTGAGTTATTTGTGTATTCTGGTTATTAATCCCTTGTCAGATATATAGTATGTAAATATTTTCTCCCATTTTGTGTGTTGTCTCTTTACTCCATTGATTGTTTCTTTTGCCATGCAGGAGCTTTGAAATTTGATATAATTCCATTTGTCTATTTCTGCTTTTTTTGCCTGAGCATTTGAGGTTTTATTCATGAACTCTTTGCCCATACCAGTATCCTGAACTGTTCCTCCTGTTTTCTTCTAGAAACTTTATAGTTTCAGGTTTTATGTTTAAACCTTTGGTCCATTTGAAGTTGATATTTGTATATGGTAAGAGATGCAGGACTGGTTTTATTCTTCTGCATGTGACTGTCCAATTTTCCCAGCACCATTTAGTGAACAGACTGTGTTTTTCTCTGATGGATGTTCTTGGCTCCTTAGTTCATTTCTGCCTTCTTAATCATCTTTCCTTTACCAGAAATGTGGCATGTTTTCAATCACTTTTCTCAGCCTGCTTTTTACTTAAAGAAGTTTGGTGGTCCAAACTTTATTTTATAATTTATTTTTACTTTTTACCATAGAGTGTGTGTGCTTGGCAGAGAGAAACAGAGAAAGACAGTGAGAAGGAAAGTGAGAAATCATCCCCAGGGGTGATGGCCACACCATAATCCCTTCTCCTTCATTCCCCTCCTGGAATTTTGGGCGTGCACATATGCACACACACCTTACATGATTTTTAAGACACCAGGTCTGGGACTTGACTCTTTGTTTCTTCCAGCTTCTGGTGGCTGTCAGTATTCCTTGGATGTGGTGCATCACTCTAACCTCTGCCTTTGTGGCCATATTGCCTCTTTCTCTTCTGTGTGTTTCCTCTGTTATCTCTTATGATGACACTTGTTCATTGGATTTAGAATAAACCTGGATAATCAAGGATGACCTCTTCATGTCAAGATTCTTAATTTAATTATATCTTCAAAGACCCTTCTAAACAAGGTCATATGAACAGGCTCTGGGAATTAGGACATAACAGTATTTTGGAGGAGCCATCATTTAACCCACCACAGTTACCAAGTGAGTTCTCTGGAGCATTTCGAAGTTTATAACTCAAGTTATTTTTAATTATTTTAGAATGAAGTCAATTTTATTCTCAACATTTTTCTCTCAGTAATCAAGTGTTTCATAGCAATCCAGAAATAAAGACATTTCAACACTACTATAGCCCTTTGTGTCACTGGGAAATTACCAATTTTAGGCTCATATTTGTCATATCAGGAAAGTAATAATAGTGATTACATTAAAACAAAACAATACATCCTTTCCTCTTTATTTCCTCTTTATGTTTCCCCTGTGATTGATTGCCTATCATGTATAAATTTTTCTGCTGAGGCTGTTCATACAGAGTATGTTGACATTTCTGGAGATTCTACATGTAAGAAAGGGCAGGTTCTTTTTTTTTTAACCTTTGACAAATGTGGAATTTTTCCTTGTAGCTCTGGGTTGACTAAATTCTCTGAGAAATTCTCATGTGCAGTCTCTATACCTGAAACACAGTCATTATAAAAGACACTCCAGAACTAAAGAAAAATTACTGTAATGGCAAAGGAGCTGGTCTATAATTAATTGTATTTTTAAATAAACTACATTTGCTTTATTGCTTTTTGGAAGAACTAAATGAAATTTGATATCTGAAGGGGGACTATCAACTTCTTCTTGTGTATATTTGCATTTTCTAATGTTTGATAGAAATTAATGAGGCATATATATATTTTTTTTTCTTCCCCTGATTGCACTAGTCCCTATTCTTGGTGTGAAAATATATCAACATTCACTGTCCCATTTCATGTCATGTGTGACATGAAAGGGAAAAAAGGAAAGAATAATAATTTGTTGTCATGGAAATTAGTTAATATGAAGCTAGTGGTTTGAACTATGACTTGATGTGCTTGGGAAGGAGGAGGAAGAAGGGTAATAACTTTATCATCACAAAGCCAAATTCCTTAAAGAAATATTGGCAAATATTTGGGAATTTTTTTCCCTTTTCCTTCCTGTCCTCCCTGCTATGGTTTGAAAGTGTCCCCCCAAAATGTGAGTGTTGAAATTAGGCTGTGACAGTATAAGAAAGTAGAAAATTAATCTGACTATGGGATTAGGAGGTGGAGCCTTTGAAAGGTGATTAGGATTAGATAAAATCATCAGCGGTAGGGTCCTCATGATGGAATACTGGTGGGTTTATAAGGATAGGGAGAGAAAACAAAACAGAAAGACACAGACACACAGATGTAAGCTCTTGCTCTCTAGTCATATGATGCCCTGCACTGCCTTGGGATTTTGTGGAAAATCTCCATCAACAAGAAGACCCTCAATAAATAAAGTCAATTAACCTTTAATCTCCAATACCATGAACTAAATAAACCTGTATTCTTCATGAATTACCCAACCTATGGCATTCATTTATTAAGTAATGGAATAGACTCACCTAAGAGTTAAGTTGTTGAGTCTATACTTATCTAACAGAACTAACAAGGACAAGAGTTTTCACATCTCTGAGCATGATATGACCAAATGTGGTGTTGAGTAGATTCAGCAACCAGTCTTTACATTTCCTTGACAAATTTGATTGCACTTTAGAGAAAAGGACCAAACAGAGGCATTTTCAGCAGTTTCCCTTCACTTCCTGCAATTAGGTTGGCTGTTCTACTCCCAGGGAGATCTCATTTTCTGGGAATGACCTTAAATTACAGAGTTGCTCTTTGTGGCCATGTCTAGACTATTTTCCCTGAATCTTACACTGCACCCAGCTATTGGTTCAGGGGTAGTAACTGACTTGATTTGGCCAATCACAGTAATTTGTGCTTCTGGACATAGTTGATTGGTCTAGGAGTAGCCCTCTGAGCCAAACCAGACCAACCAAAATTGTTCCTTAGAATTTTCAAACTGGACTGGGACCAGCAGTTAGGGTAATGGCTATGTTGCTGGACTCCCATGTAGTCGACCACAGTTTGAGTACCGGACCTGGCAACTTAAACTCACATGGGGTGCGTGTGCGTACGTGCCCAAGATCCTGAGAGGAGAAGGAATTGCGGCATAGCCATCCCCCTGGGGCGTGATTTCTCACTTTCTGTCTCTCTCTCTCTCTCTCTGTCTTTCTGGCGAGTGCATGCACCCTATAGCAAAAACCTCTCAAAAAAAAAGAAAAAAAAAAAGAGTTTTCAAGATGGACTAAGAGAAGAGTTGATTTCATTTGGGGAGCAAAGATGTGGAATCTGAAGGCTTGCATCTAAACGTGGCCATCAGGCCCAATTTTTCAAGGACATCCTTTTAGGAGAATAAAGTGTGGAATGTAGATAAGAGATGAAGAGAAAAATCCATGGGCAGAATTTAAGTCCAAGGTCCAATTTCGTCTCCTACCTTCCTATGATTATGTGAATTCACCTCTAATAAATTCCTGTTGCTTGACTAACTTATTTAGAGTTGAGTTTCTGTCCCTGGAAATCATCAAGTCCTAACTCATACACTTCTCACCATTTGTCCTTGTGACTCAAAGCATTTCTCAGTCAAGTTGTAAGCTTCTGAGGAGATGCAAGGGGCTTGGGTTACCCAACGGAGTAAAGACACAAAGCCCTTAAGATATTATTGGGCTATGTGAGTGAGTGAGGGAGTTCACCAATGGGATTCCATTTTGATCAGTTTGCTGAGTTTTGCTGGACACTCGTTGGGTAAAACATAAACTTTCCTCTAGGTGCAGAAATTATAAATATATATATATATATTAGAAGCACCTACATTAAGGATTTTTTTTCACAGTTCTTTGCCTTGGCAGCACTCTTTACATTGCCTACATCTCCTGTAGCACTTTCACATCCATTATTACATTTTAATTCTTAAGTACTCTTGAAGGTAAGTGGAAGCAAGTGTCACATTATCTTTTTTTTCCCCCTTTAGTTTTTGCTCCAGGAGGCATGTGTTCAGCAGAGCGAATAGAGATAACAGTGAGAGGGATAATGTGAAATCACCCACGGGGGGAATGGCCATACCACAATACCTACTCCTCTATTCTCCTCCTGGGATTTTGAGCCCACATGCACACATGGCTGACATGATTTTCAAGCCTCCTGGTCCAGGACTCAAACTGCAATAGACCATGTAGGAGTTTAGGACCTTAACTGCTATGCCCCCAGATTATCTTTATTTTATTTTTAGGTTTTTGCCATAGGGTGTGTATGATTGCCAGAGAGAGACAGAGGCAGAGACCATCGGAGGGAAAGTGAGAAATCACCCCTCAGGAGAGATGACTATGCCATAGTCTCTTCTCCTCCATTCTCCTCCTGGGATTTTGAGCATGCACAAACATATGCCTGGTGTGATTTTCAAGCTGTTGAGTCCAGGACTCGAACCACAGTAGGCCACATGGGAGTCCAGCACTTAATCACCTCACCACCTGCTGGTCTCCACATTACCATTTTTTTAAAGAATTATTTTAATTAATTAATTTTATTTATTTTAATTTGAACAGAGAAGAACAGATAGAGAGAGAGAGAAAGTAAGAAAGAAAGTAAGAAAGCAGCTACCAGATCCAGGACTTGAACCACGGTTAGCCATGCAAGAGTCCAGCACTCTTAATCACAATGCCACCTGCTGGCCCCACACATTATCATTTTAAAAAGAGGAGCCAACTAACTGCATCCCGGAAGGATGTTTTGTTCTGTGCCACTCAGTTAATCCAGGACAAAACCAGCCTGAAAATTGGGTTTGCTGACTCTGGGTACTTTATCCCTGCTCTACCCACATTTGACCAAAAACAAATGTCTTGTGGCTTTTCTGGTCTTAGTCTGAGGAAGTGGAGATAAGGGGTTGGGAAATGCCCCTCCAGCTGGCATGTGTGGATATGTAATAGGCATAGAAAGATCATGGTGGGATGGGGAGGGGGGCAAGGTTCATTTGCTGCCTCCCCACAAAGTGGAATGGGGAATTAGTTGCATATAATTCCACAGTCTAGTGAAGGATACTAAGGATAATGCAAGAGCTTTGTAGGCTAAGACCAAGGAAGACAGTCTGACCAGAAGACTAAAAAGTTTCTATATGTACATATACCTCAGGAGAGGTTGGTAGCAAGGCTGGGACCATTTTCTGGATCAGGAAAAGGGATAACCTCTTGCCAGGAAAACTGGACAGGTTCCTTGGAGGCTTTCAAGTTTGCCTACAGAATTACTTAGCTGTATTTTACTGTATACAATCAACTACATTTCCCCTTCCAGAAAGTAGAGAATCAGAGAGGACAAGGGTTTCCAGATGGTCTTTCTGCTCTTCTCAGCCACAACCCTGGGAAAAGGGATCACTGGGACTCCACCAGTGGGGAAACAAAACATATTCGGAGGATGCCTTCTGTTCAGGATGAAAATCAAACGGATCTAGAAAAATACCCTGAGACTCCTGTTTCCAGCTCAGGGCTCTGAAAAGAGAAAGAAGCTTTATAGATAGTATTTGACTATTATTGCTTATTAAGCCCCCTCCCCCCCAATTTGGGAATGGGGGAAATAGGAATGGATTTTTGAGTGCTAAGCTGGATTAGATATGAAAGATCAATGGAAAGCATTGATCTAACATTACAGGATTAGATACGAAAGATCAATAGAAAAATGCAGTATGCCTTCCAAAGCTCTTGGACTGGCTGGGAGTGGGAAGGGGTGCAAAGGGAGATGGTGGTTGTGATGGTCAGCTATGGAAACAGCAAAGAGACACAGGGACAAGTGTTGGTGGTGCTTGTTCAGATTCTGTCCAATGGAGAAGTAATCTAAGCCAATAGATTCTGAATGTGCAATACCATTCCCAGTGGGTAGATGTATCTAGAGGGTTATAGTCATTGTGTTTGAATATTCATATCTTGCCTAAGATCCTCTCTATGTGACATAAAGGATACATTAGGTCACTTACTTTGCTGCTATAAACCTCTGGCTTATCTAATTCTCTCAGATCTGAGATCATTCTCAACTAGCAAATTCCTGATTATTATTTAGCTTCTACTGGGAAATAATGTATTAATCCTAGCCACTTTATTTTTTTTATTATTATTATTATTATTATCGAGAGGTTTTTGCTATGGGGTGCATGCGCTCATCAGAAAGACAGAGAGAGACAGAGAGACAGAAAGCGAGAAATCACCCCCCAGGGGGGATGGCCACGCTGCAATCCCTTCTCCTCCATTCTCCTCTCGGGATCTTGGGCACGCACACACGCGCCGGGCTTGAGTTTAAGCCACTGGGTCCGGGACTCGAACTGCGGTAGACTACGTGGGAGTCCAGTGACATAGAGCGGCGTAAGCCTAGGTGGGAGCCCAGTGACATAGCCATTCTGCCAGCTTCTGGCCTCAATCCTAGCCACTTTATGTAGGTTTGTCCTTTTAAAAGTAGTTTCTCATGAAAAGTGGGGAACTTGGCTTTTTTTTTTTTTTTTTGAAAAATAATTTTTAGAATTATTTTTTTCATAGCTTAATTAATTTGTTTATTTTGATTTGACCAGAGAGGGACAGGGTGAGAAAGAAATACAGAGAGAGACGGAAAGTGAGAAAGCAAGCCACCAGGTTCAGTACTTGAACCATGGTCAGCCCTGTGGGAATCCAGAGTCCTTAACCACCCCATCAACTGCCTGCCCATTTTGTGAGATTTTTTGCCATAGAGTATGTGCACTTGCTGGGAATACAGAAAGAGATAGAAAGAGAGAGAAAGTGAGAAGTCACCCCCCTTGAGGGATGGCCACACCACAATTCCTCCTCCAGTTTTCTCTTGGGACTTGGAGCATATACGCACACACGCCTGGTGTGAGTTTCAAGCCACCAGTCCAGGACTCAAGCCACGGTCAGCCATGTGAGAGTACAGTGCCTTAACCACTATGCCGCCTGCTTGCCCCAGCCTCTTGAACATGATCAGCATGAGTTTGCTGTGGGAGATGAACTGCATGGTATGCTGACATAGTCAGGTTTTGAGCTTACCAGACAAATGATCTGGCTGCTGATGGCTGTGAATGTGTAAGGTAATACAGGATATCATCTACGGCCATCTGGAAGACAACCAGCCATCCTTTCCATGGAGGGGTGCCCTGGCATTACGTTGGACCAAAAAAGTATATTTTAAACTTTAATACAAACCTCTTTGAGGGAGAAATAGTCATGGCAAGGTAAAAGCAGAGTCTTGGTGGCAGTGGTATTAAAAATGTTCATAAGACAAGGCGGACCCTGTAGCACAGTAGGTAAGCCCTATGCATGGGGAGATGGACTCCATATAGCCTACTGTGGTTTGAATCTTAGCCCTGGTGGCTTGAAAAACATGTTGGACACATGTTCATGTGTTATCAAACCCTGATGGGACAGAAAAATGGAAGAAAAAAGATCATGGCAGTACTACACCCCGTGGTGGATGTTCTCTCTCTCTCTCTCTCTGGTGAACACACAGGCCCACTGGAAATTTTTTAAAAAGTCGATAAGATGAATATGGTGTCCATGTGCCTCACAGACTTCCAGCCACGTAGACATAGTTGCACATAAGACATACTCCCCTGGGCTGTTCCCAGTCAGTGATGAAGCAAACAGGAATGCTAAGGAAGCTTATCCAGGGTCACGCAGGACTCCTTTGATAGCTGGCCTTGGCTTGAGAATGCCTCACCAACCTTGCTAAACCTCTTCTGGACTGCATGGCCATTTAGAATGCTTCTGTTTAACCTTCTTCCCATTCTCCCTCTCAGGGTCAGATTTATGAAATCATGCTCCTTAAATACTTAGTCTTGTCTTGGCATCAGCTTCTCAAGTGCCCTGGACAAATATAATGAGGAATATACAAGTTGTCTTCAAAAAGTTCATAGAGAATTTTTATGAAAAACCTACATATGGATTTCAAATGTTTTTTGCACCAAAATAAACTCGTACTTTAATATTTGTATCCATAAACTTTTTGAAGGCCTCCCAGCACAAAGCTAAGATCCCGGCAGGAAGGAGATAGCATACTTGCATTGGCATACATTGAGTAGAGTTAAATCAAGGAATTATTTTGAAAGGAATGGGCAGGGTATAGAGAAACCACAAGGAAAAAGGACAATGTAGTATCTCAAGGATAGGTGTCCTCCTCCCTAGGCCTGAAGGAGTGAGGGAAGAGAGCAATTACTAGAATCCAGAGACCAAGAGGGCTATGGGTAGAGACTGCCTTACAGGAACTGGGATCTTTGTACAAGAGATGTAGCCATCTGCAGGGCCCCCAACTGGAGGAGCTAAAGGAACTAATATTACAGTGTCACTGTCCTCCCTCGCTTTGATCTCTTGCTGGTGCTTGCATTGACCTGACTCAACTAGAAATTTCTAGGAACCTGAGCCTGGGGTTGGCCCATAAGTCAGCCTCATAAGTCCCACAGAGGAAAGAACAAGGTGGAGAGCAGTTCTGGAAAAGTAAGCGAGACATTTCCAGCAAAGAGATGATTGTGAGCTTTTGTGTGGTGGCATGAAGCCTTCTCTCACAGAAAGCTGAAATGGCAAGAGAGCCCCAATAGAGGAAATAAAGACAGTTTCCAGTGAAGGTAGTGCAAAGACTATGAAAAGGAGCCCAACTCTGGGGGTTTGCCTGAACCAAGACAAAAATCTAGCCCAATTTTGTCTTCAATCAAACCAGAGCTGGTAGGAGGCTATTTAATTTTAGGTTTTCGGACACAGTGTTTTCTTTAGGATTAAATTCATGGGGTAGTCTTCAAAGGGAATTATTTATTTTATTTATTATTTATTTTTTTTAATTTGACCAGAGAGAGAAGGAAAGTGAGAAAGCAAGCACTCTGGGCTTCTATTCATGAAATATGAGTACTGAACCTATTGGACAGCTTTGTCCTATCAGCACCTTCTTGTCACATGGAGTGGAGCAACTCAGCCACACATGCGTCCATCCAGCTAGACTCTCATGTATACAGATTCTTCCATCCTCTCCAAAAACCAGTTTAGAAAGATTTTGCTAAATGCTTTGCAGAAATTTAGATACCTTGATTTTCTTGCCTGCAGTCACAATCAAAAACAGAATTTTTTTTTCCCATGAATTTTTGTGGTTCCCCCTGGTCGTGTCTTTTTCTAAATGGTAGATCTTCCTGTTTTAGCACATGGCCCAGATCAGCTCCTTATATACCAAGCTCTCGAGACTTGATTGCTTTCTCTTTTAAAATATTGCTCCCTACCTTTGATTGTCTTTAGTTTTCCAGCATCTCCTCCATTTAATTACTGAAAGGATTGCACAGAAGGGTTCAGTTATCTTATTGCAAAATTTGTGATTCTTCTGGCATGTAATTTTTAATACATTCCTTGTAGAAGTTAGAAAGTAAGTGAAGATGTGGACCAGCAGATGGCATAATGGTTATATTGCTAGACTCCCACATAGTCGACTGGGGTTCAAGTGCCAGACCTGGTGACTTAAAAGACATGCCAGGCGCATGTACATGGGTGCCCAAAATCCCCAGAGGAGAATGGAGGAGAAAGGATTGTGGTATGGCCATCAACCCAGGGAGGGGGTGGTTTCTCACTTTCTGTCTGTCTCTCTATCAAGTGCATGTGCCCTGTAGCAAAAAAAAAAAAAAAAAAAAAAAAAACTAAAAAAAAAGAAAGAAAAGACAATGAAAACGTAATAAAGAACTGCAACTGCAAGAACAGTGCATTTGAAAAGATAGCTCTCCCCTCTCCCTGCACCTCTGTAAAACCCAGGAATGAGAAATCCTGGACTCAGATGGCACCAGCAGGCATCAGGAGCCTTTGATCCTGCAGCGCTCTTTCTAGAGAGTCGTCCCTGTCCTTATAGTGCAAGGTGGCTCACCTGCATCACCATAGGTGCCTTGAGCAGTGGGAAAGGAAAAAAGGGAGGAGGAAGACATGTACCTTCCCTTTAAGCATGCAATATTGAATTTGTGTGCATCACTTTTTTTTAATAATTATTTTTTTATTTAACTTTGTTTATTTGTTTTTATTTTTATGTCACCAGAGAGGGGCAGAGTGAGAGAAGGAGAGAGAGGGAAAGTGAGAAAGCAAGTCACCAGGTTCGGGACTCGAACTGTGGTCAGCCATGTGGGAGTCCATAGCCCTTAACCACCATGCCACCTACCAGCCCCCTGCATGCATCACTTCTATCAATATCTCATGAGCAAGAATTTACAAATGAGCACTTAGTCACAAAGGAGACTGACCTGGAAATATCTTTACGTTGGGCTACAATATACAATATGCTCAGCTAAAATCTGGCACTTCTAGTTCTAGATGAAAAGAGAAGACAGATATCAGGGAAAACAACTTCCTCTCTAAATTTCTCTCTCTCTCTCTCTTTTAGTTTTTGCTATAGGACATGTGTACTCACTAGAGGCAGACAGAAGAGAGTGAGAGAAATCACTACCTGGGAGTGGCCTTGCTGTAATCCCTTCTCCTCTGGTCTCCTCTTGAGATTTGGGGTACATATGCACACCCACCCAGTGAATTCACCCAGTGAATTTTTTTTAAAGAATTATTTTATTTAACTTTATTTCTTTATTTTAATTTGACCAGAGAGGAATAGAGTAAGAGAGAGAGAAAGCAAGCTGCTAGGTCCAGGATTTGAACTGCAGTCGACCATGTGGGAGTCTAGTGCCCTCAACCCCCATACCACCTGCCAGCCCCTACCCAGTGAATTTTTAAGTTTCCAAGTCAGGGACTATATATAACCAATATAACCATGTAGTCAACCATGTGGAATCCATCTGCCTTAACCTCCTTGCCACCTTCTGGCCCTCTCTCTAAATATCTTAAGGACTCTTCCCTTTCCCAGATCTAAAACTGTAAAGTTACTTCTATTTTTCTTATCTTCTAGTTGGTCATAAAATCCTATTCACTTCATTCTTTTAATCACTTCTATTACTTAAAATATTTGTATTCATCACTTTCTATTTTTATACTTATTGTCATCTGAATACAGATCTCATCAGACTTTGGTTTTGCCAACCCCATTCCACAGGTCCAAAATAATCGTCTTCCATCTGCTGACTGTGGAAGGAAAGGGTATAGGAGAACTCTCTATTGGCAAGTGACATTGGACAGTTTCCTGCCTTCATTACTGATGCCTATTTGAAATTGAACTGGGTGGGGGCGAATGTTCTGGTTTGTGGGGAGGGTAAGGAATCACCTCTGCCACTGTGACCTTTGCTCAGGTCTAGCTAATCCCCTCTGACCTTGCTTCAGACCTTTCTCCCACTGTGCTGTGGTCCTCAGTTTATGTCATTTCCTTCCCCTTCCCTCTTCGAGAGCTGTATTATGCCATTTAGTCATTTCTCTTTTTGTTGTGGGGGTGGGAGGGGACTTGTTTTTAAGACTTATTTAATTTTATTTCCTTATTATTGTTTTAAAATTTGCTACAGGGCATATGCACTCACCAGAGAGAGAGAAAGAGGAAAAGGAAGCAAGCTGCCAGATCTGAGTCTTGAACTGCAGTCAGTCACGTGGGAGTCTAGGGCCTTAACCACCACACCACCTGCTGGCTCCATTTAGTCATTTCTTAACAGGATTGTAAGAGCCTTTTAACTCGTTTCATTGAAAGCATCCTGTTCTCCTCTAATCTATTCTATACAGAGCAAAATTAATCTTAAAATAACGGTTTCAGTTTAAAAATCTCTCCCACATGGGGCCAGTCGGTGGCATGGTGGTTAAGGGAGCTGGAAACCACACAGCATACTACAAGATTAGAGTCTCTGACTGGTAGCTTGACAAATATGCTGGGCATGTGCATATACATGCCCCAAGTCCCAAAAGGAGAAATTGGAGGAGGAATTGTGGAGTAACCATCCCCTTGGGCGGGCAGATGCTTCTTCATTTTTCCTCTCTCTGGCAAACAGATGCGCCCTATAGAAATTTTAAAAACAAAAAGCAAAAGCAAAACAAAACTCTCCCACTTGTACTTTTGAAATGGTGGACCATTTGTCACAGCAGGGATAGCAAATGCACGTTGCCTTGTTCAAGGCTAGTCTCACTAACTGATCAAGACAGTTCAGATCCTGCCCAACCCAGATGAAGCTTTGGAATCCTTTTCAACATTGGCATTACCAACTGCTTGAAATCAGCATGGAAAATGAATCCAGTTGATCACCCCTAGCCTACAAAATTATTTCTAAAAATTGGGCTTAACAGTCCCCTATCTCTGAACATTTGTGTATGTACCAACTCTTTCTGGTCAATATATGCAAACCCTGTTTCTTCAAACAGAGCATAAGTTCTTCATCCTCATTCCTTCATCCTCTTCTCTTGTTTATTTCTTAAATGTCTGGATTCTGCACACAGCTGATGCAGATGCTGTTTCTAGGCATTTCCAGGTCAAGAGGCAATACTGAAGGTGTTAAGCTGATGGTAGAAGAAAATAGACCACAAGGAAAATCTAAACTCTCACCAAGATAGGCAGTAAAATGCTGTAGTCAGAACACTGGTGTGAGGTCCAAGGAGCAAGGCAAGGTCATGCATGGAGAAGCCAGTGCTCAGGAGCCCAAAGGATGAGAAGCCAGTTGGGTTGTGGAGTGCAAGTTGGAACAAGACAAATGCTTTAGACCTAAGGTTGTGGAAATGCTATCTGGAGCTGTCAGACCGGTCTCTGCAGAATCAGTCATGAAAACAGGACTATGTATGTTGTAGTATGTGCTCATGCATAAGTATGCAAAAACATAAATCAAAGTAATACCATCTAACTCTATGTTGAAGTACCACAATGAACAAGAGATTTTTTTTAAGAAAAGAATTATTTATTTAATTTTCTTTGTTATTTTAAAATTTGCTATGGTTCACATGAGATCACCAGAGAGAGAGACACACACACACACAGAGAAACTGAGAAAGCAAGCCTCCAGCCAGGTCTGGGACTCAAACCATGGTTGGCCATGTGTGAATTCACAGCCTTAATCACCACACCACCTGCTGGCCCCCCTGAACAAGAGATTTTTAAAGTCTTCCCCAGTCTCCTAGCCCCATTTTATACACAAATATTAGCGTGGTACCTTTCTTTAAATTACTGATGTGTCTCTAGATGGTGTTAATTTTGTCTTTAAGCCAGAGTGGAAAAGATCGCTTTTGATATGTGAACTAATAATACTGCACATCTTAAAAAATAAATAAATAAATAAAAAGTGGCAGATGGAAACAAGAAAGGCTCCACCCAGGAACTTCTGCAGATTAGAACCCCATGAAGCCTTGGTTCCCCCCTCTCCTCTTGCCAGGTCTGAAGGCTAAGCTTCTTGTCACAGCTGCCTTTGCACATATTAGCATCTTGCTCCTGCCAAAATAGCAGGTGACAAGCTCAGCAGCTTTCCTTCAGTTTGTTTTCTCCATGGCAGGAGCACATGCCCCCTGAGTAGGCAGTTGTTTGCAGACTCAGTAGGACTGCAGAAGCAGAGGCAAAGAGATGGAGGTGAGTCAGGAGAGAGAAGGTGGCACCTGGGAGCAGGACAAAACACCAACAAAGCCAGGTGATGGAAATGAGGCCAGCTAGCCTTCGTGCAAGTTAATGGAAACAAGTTGACTCATGCAACCCTGGGAACAGCTAAGATTGTTTGCATGCACATGGTGAATCATCTAAAGTGGATGTCAAGCCACCAGCTATAATTAGTCTTGCGCATTAAAACAAATTTGAGCATTTTGAACATGAGCTAATGAGACTGACCTGTATGATCATGCAGCTGTAATGGCTGGATAAGCACGTCAAGGACAAAGGAGAAATCCGGGGGTGCTCTCAGGAAATGTCTTTCTTTCTGGTCTGCAGATTCACCGATCTGGGGCTATGAAATTTGAGGATTGGGATGGATGGGATTTGCCACCACCCCCCCTCCCCGCCACCACCCCATAAGCTACCCTCAGTCCTCTTTATTGACAGTGCCAGGCTGGGGAGGATGTCTTCTGGAATACAAGCACTATAAGGTGTGCTTAGGGCTCTGCAGTTTATGATGGACTCTCATACTGGTTGTGGACTTCAGCGAGCTAGGTGGCCAGCTGCTGGTGGTTATTCTTCAGCCTGGTGGTGACCATGTGTTGCATTTCGGCCGGCTGGGATCTATTCCATGTTCCTTTAGTAAAAGGGCCTGATTCCCTTTGGGGACTTGCCTCTCCTGGGAACCAGTCTGGTAAGACTTCAATCAAAGTGCCCTGGTATTCCTTAATCAAGGAACAGACATATGCCCTAGGTCATTCATGGGCTCCTTCCTGACACCAGAAATACAAACAGCCTGAAAATGAGCAGGCCCATTTCATCAGGCAGTAGCTCCTGGAAAAGAAAACTGAGTGTTCTCGACACTATAAAGATCCAGAAGGTGGCCTTGCTGTAAATGTTGGTACTCTAGTCATTTCTAAGTTTATTCTCAGTCTATTCTTTTTGCTGTCCTAAATCCATCCAAAAATGTCCCTTTTAGCTTAAGTTATCAAGAGTTGGTCTCTGGGACCAACAGACAACATAATGGTTACATCACTGGATTCCCACATTGCTGACCATGGTTCAACTCCCAGACCCAGAGGCTTGAAACTCAATTGTTAATAATAAATCTGAAGGAGACAAGATAGCTAGTGAGAGGGATAACAGGGCAAAAGGCCCACCATAGTGTAAAGCCTGGCTTATCTCAATAGCAGGAAAGCCGGCTGACTCCTACACGCTCAAGGCTTGGCTTGACTTAACAACGCAAAGGACCTCAGGTGACTGGCCCCTACCCATCTTGGCTAAAAGCAGAGAACCTGACCATAAAGCCGCAGTAAGGGTCATGTTCGCCTCTTGAGCCTATGCAATAAATACCTTCTATGACCTAAAAGTACCCTGACCCTGGTAACGGATCATTAACAACTTATGCATATGAGCGGCATCTCATACATAAAATTATGGGATGTATATAGCAAACATATGCAGTATGAGATGAATAACAGAAGCAACAGACCAGGGCATGACCACCCAGGATGTGGTCAGCTGAATTATGCATAACTAGAAACAAAGCCCCAAATTTTGAGGAAGGAGCTCTTGAGCTGCCTGTTAAAGCCAGCTCCTTGGGACCAGCAGTTAGCATAATGGCTATGTCACTGGACTCCCATGTAGTCAACCACGGTTCGCGTCCCGGACCCAGTGGATTAAAACTCACACCGGGCACGTGTGTGTGCGTGCCCAAAATCCCGAGAGGAGAACAGAGGAGAAGGGATTGCAGCGTGGCCATCCCCCTGGGGGGTGATTTCTCACTTTCTGTCTCTGTCTGGTGAGCACACGCTGGTGAGCACACGCGCCCTATAGCAAAAACCTCTCCAAAAAAAAAAAAAAAGCCAGCTCCTAGCCCTCTAGGGTGTACTGTTGCTGAATACGTCTGCCTCCCCTTTTACTCTACTTGGGTTCCACATTCAATTCTTTTTACAGTACCAAGGACCAGATTCTTCTGAGATCACACACCTTTCCTGTGAAAACCTTTCGTATCTTTATATAGGAAGGTTCCCAGTATTGTCAGGTCCAGTTAAAACTTTACCAGTTTGCAACTTATTCCTCAGCTGTTGCCTCTGCTACTAAATCCACATGAGGTTTCAGATGCCTTAGTGAGCGTGTGGCTTCAGATACTGTTTCCCAGTCTTTTCCAGATGGGCGCATGCAATGACTTTCTCAGACACATAGGTACATATTACCTCTAGCTTTGAGATTTTAGGCAATCTCAGAAGCAGATTTGAATATTTTGACTTTTTAAGTGCCTACTTTGAACTTTTTAAACAAAGAATTATTTTATTTAACTTTATTTATTTATTTTTAATTTGACCACGGAGGTGGGGGGGGG
>NW_006159928.1:6099377-6107740 GCF_000334495.1 Tupaia belangeri chinensis
ATCCAGGTCCAGGACTTGAAACATAGTCAACCCTGTGGGAGTTCAGTGCCCTTAACCACCACACCGCCTGCCAGTCCCAACTTTGAACTTTAAAAAAAAAAAATTATTTGGAGGAGAGTGGGAAGTGGAGGGAGAGGTAAACAGAAGGGAATCAAGGAGAAGGAAAGAGAGGCAAGACATTTCAGGGACACAGAAATGGAGGATTGTCTGTTGATGATAAAGGGTATGATAATATCTTTAACTGGACTGGTGTGCAGTGTATTCATGCTGGGAAAATTTATTTTACAAGTTGTGGGGATGTACAGTGATTGAATGTATAAAATAAATTTTTAAAATACTTATTTAATTTTGTTTATTATTATTCTTTGTTAATTTGCTCTAGTTCATGTGTGCTCACCAGAGAGAGACAGAAAGAGAGAGGGGGGGCAAAGAGAGGAAGCAAGTCACCAGGTTCAGGACTTGAACCACAGTCATCCATGTGGGAGTCCAGCACCTTAAACCCCATGCCACCTCCTGGCCTCTACTCTGAACTATTGATATTTGGGACAATGCTGGATGCTAAAGTTCAAACCAGATCACTGCTTATGGCTTATACGATTTGTACCAACTCAATAAAAATGACAGACTTCACTAATATTTCTACCTAAAATTCTTTAGAGTTCTTGGACATCTTATATATGCATTCAAGGTTATTCAACTTACAAAAAAAATGGAAATAAAAACTTATGTGTCTTAAAGTAGGATATTGGTTTATTAGAAATGTTGCCTTTCAGGTTGAGCTGCTTCCTGGGGGGATCTTTTTAGATTTGCACCTGCTGGGCAGATAAATACGCCTTTTCTCCTTCAGGGGAGAAAGCATCTTACTTCAGAAGAAAGTGACATGCCCTAATCCTTCACAGGAGAAGGCACTGGGCCTCTTCAACCATGGGGAAACTTGTGATTCCTGGTATTGGGGTTTAAGTTCAATCTGGCGTAGAGAAGGCAGCTGGAGACCAGGTGGGAGCCAGCCCCAATCGGTGACTGTATCCATAGCAACCTGACCAAGCAGCTGGAGGGATGTGTATTCCGGTTTGGAGGAAATAGCCAAGGAAGAAGTATGTCCTTTCCTGAGGCTCTCTGTGGATATGTGAGTGCTAGTCATCAGCAAAGGAGGGCTAACTGCAACAGCGCCACCTAGCGACGAGTCAGTCCTAGAGGACTCTCCAGCATAGCCCTGGTTTCTTCAAATAATAAAATTCAGAACTCTCAAAGTGGTGCAGATCTGACTCCAGAGCCAGCTTCCTGTGTGCGTTCTTATTTTGGTCTCTAGAGGACAATCCTCCCAAAGTGCCCTCGATTTGTGTCATGATGAAAGGCAGGAGGAAGGAAATGATGGAAGGTGCACTATGCCTCGTTTTTGAGCTCTCCCTGAATTCAGAAGAAAGTGAAAAGCAACGAAAGTTCACCACAGGGAGCTTTTGTCTGAGAATATCAGTAGTCCCAACAGAGAAAAGAGAAAATAGTTATCTGGAAAGGCTGCAATTAATAGTGTCAAATTTAACCTTTATACTAACATGAGACTATAAGGCACAGAGCCATCACCTAAGACCTAGTTCTTGCACTACCGCCAGCTCTTGTCCTTCTGTGAGAAGCCAGTGCTTACTACATCCATGCCTGAGTTCCCCGGGGACAGTGTTCCTTGTAAGGACAGCAAGAACTAAGCAGGGGTCTGTAGCTCTGTCATCTGGCTATGACCATAAAATGTGTTCTTTCCATATCACTCTCAAAGAACCTACTGCCAGATCGAGGTGCAGGTGCCACTTCCAAGGTACTTTAAGAAAACGTGAAATAATTCACCCAAAGATCGGGTTAGGAAGCAAGAATATTCAAAATACAAGTCAGAAAATCCCTATGAATATAATGTTCATGTGAATGGTGAGGGTGGAGGGCCTTGATGTCTGTGTGTGTGTGTGTGTGTTTGTGTGTGTGTGTGTGTGTGTGTGTGTGTGTGTGTGTGTGTGTTTCGTAGAGAAACATTCATAATCAGAACATTAGCAGTAGCTCCAAGAATTTATGTTTGGGGATGGGAGTAGAAATCCACATTGTAGCCATGTGCAGTCAAATAATGTTTTTCAAACCTCTGTTCTGTGAGCAAAAGGGGGAGGGATGTGCATCAATGCTGAGTGCTTGGGAGGGAAATTGTGGAGAAACACTACCCACTTAACTTATCTCAGCTCTCTGAAAGATTACAGGGTTTGGACTATTTCTGGCCACATCCGAGTGTCTGTAAAAAGTGGAAGTAAAGTCAGTAAGTGGAATGGGCATTTGGTAATTTGCCTTGAGTCAGAAAGTCTAGACAGTCCCCTGGGAATGTGAGGAATGAGGTACCCTGCCATGACCTTCAGATCTCTTTTGAAACAGGAAAGACAGAGACCATCTCAGAGGTCCTGAATCGAACCGGCTCAGTAGTTCTTGATTATGATGCCCACAGCAAAGAGAAAGCTCACTGACCTGGTGTTCAGACACATGCCAGGCCTCAGGAACAGGCAGCCGGGCTGGCAGGAGAGTTAAAGACCTTGGCTAGATGTGGGTGCCACCCATTTCCTACCCAGGCAACCCCGAGAATGTGATCTCTCTGTGCTTTGGCCTTCATCTACTGCACAGGCACAATCATTTTAACAACCAGAATAGCTGGTATTTAAGTACTGCCGCACACATAATAAACGCTTGATTCATTTCCTCTTCTCCGAGACTTTGCTGTCACGGGCTGACTTTGCTTATCCTTGGCCTAGCCACTTTGCCCTAGACCCAATTCCTGTCCCATCCTGGCATCCTTCCATATGTCATATGCTAAACCTAAGCTTCCCCAGGACAAGGGCCAGCCTCTGTTACTTCATGGAGTCTGGGAATCTCCACCTAGAATGCCAGGTCACCTCAGGAGGCTGACCCTGTCCTCTGTCATATTTTAGCAAAAGTTGTTGAAATAGTAATAACAAAGAATGGAAAAGAAATGGAGAATTACCCATCACAGTAGTGATGGCTCAAACCCATTGGGGTCTTGATTTAGCACTCAAATTAAGGGTTGGGTCCAAGTGGCTCCAGAATGACTTCTCAGATTGGAACAAGGTAGAGCAGTGAGAAAGAATAGGTCTAGCCTCCTGTCCATACGCAAGTATTATGTCGGAATCAAATGAGCATGGCTGTAAAAGGTGCACATGTAAATTTCAGAACAATGTGGGATTAAAAGCCTACCACTTTCTCTTTCTCTGGCAATGCAGAACTGAGCCCAAGTGCAAATGGTAAGTGCCTATTCCCACAAGATGCCTGGCATGGTACAGGCCGCCCCTTCCTTTCCTCCTAATAGCTATACTATTAGAGAGCTACATGAACTTAGGCATTTTCTAAACTATTTTTAACTTTCATGAAAAACAATAACTGGAGGGCCAGAGGGTGGCATGGTAGTTAAGGTGCTAAATTCTCACGTGGCCAACTCTGCAGTTCAAGTCCCAGAACTGATGGCTTAAAACACACATGGGGCAGGAGCCAGCAGATGGTGTAGTGGTTACAACACTGGATTCCCACATGCTCAACAACAGTTCAAGTCCGGACCCAATAGCTTCAAAATCACACTGGGCGCGTGTGCATGCATACTCAAGATCCCAGAAGGAGAATGGAGGAGAAGGGATTGTGGCATGGCTGCCCCCCTGGGAGCAGTGATTTCTTACTTTCTCTCTCAGGGTATCTTTTTCTGTCTCTCTCTGTCTTGGGCGAGTGCATGCTCCTTAAGGCAAAAACCTTTAAAAACAAACATATAAACAAACAAGCACATGGGGCACATGTGCATGCATGCCCAAAATCCTAAGGGGGAAATGGAAGAGAAGGGATTGCAGTGTGGCCATCCTCTCTGGGGTGTGATTTTTCACTGTCCCTCTCTGTCTCTGTGTCTCTCTCCACTGAGCACACACACCCTATGGCAAAAACCTATGGCAACAACAAAAAAAAAAAAAAAAAAAAAAAAAAAACCAGAAAAACTATTACTGTATCTTATCAGTTAAAACTGTAGTGGGGATGGGGCTGGCAGATGGTGTGGTGGTTAAAGTGTTGGACTCCCACATGGCCAACCATGGTTTGAGTCTCGACCTGGTGGCTTGCTTTCTCACTTTCCCTCTCTCTTTCTCTCTCCCTGTCTTTCTCTGGTCAAATTTAAAATAATAATAATAATAAATTAATTAAATAAGTAATTATTTTAAAAATTATAGTGGGGAGGAGAAAAGACAGTGAAAGCTTATCAATGTATAAAAATAAAAATTATTGGCCTATATTGCAAAAGGTGAATGAAATACAGACATTGGTAGATTCAGAATGAATCACTAAAGTCCTTTAAAAATTAAAGAAATGTAAAACCCAGGCATCATTGAGTATAATAAAGCCTAATATATAAGAACTCCCAAGAATTCTCCAAGAATGGAGGCATTTAAAGCACAGCTACCATTTGTAAGTTCACATTCTTGGCAATTCAATTAGACATCATCCAGTGACTTGTTTTTGATCACCATTACACAATAATCTTTCCATTAACTATTTATCCTTTCCATCTATTGATAGGAAACAAAAAATTAAACTTACATAATGTATCTTGCTTTTAATTTAACTTTAAGAGAAAACTGATTTTTATATAAGCATTTAACATTTCCCCTGCATTTATACAAACCTAATAATTGGAACCAGCAGATGGCAAAATGGTTTCATCGCTGGACTCCCACATAGTCGACTGTGGTTCAAGTCCCAGACCCGGTGGCTTAAACTCCTACGGGGTGCATGTGTGTGTGTGTGCCCAAGATCCTGAGAAAAGAATGGAGGAGAAAGGATTGTGGCACAGCCATCTCCCCTGGAGGGTGATTTTTCACTTTCTTTCTCCCTATCTCTCTGTCTCTCCAGCGAGTGCACAAGCCCTGCAGCAAAAATCTCTCTCTGAAAAAAAAATTAGAAACCTAATTATTATATATAATTATTATATTAAAAAATGATTATGTTACTTTTTTGGTCTTGTGAGAAATCCAGGTAGAAGTTGACAAAAGGAAGAAGAAAGGATTGGCCTAAACAAAAGGGATAAATAGAAAGCTGGTCCCAGCCTGTAGCTCTGTCTCCTGGAGCTAAACCAGAGAGGCTCAAGTCTTTTGCAGTCATTCCTCAAAAGCATTTCTGGAACTCCTCATTCATAAGCTCCTTTAGGGACCATTGCATGTTCTCTGGGATGTTCTTGGAGGTGGCCAACCTTCGTTGTTTTTGAAATGGCCAGAAGTCAGTCAGAGTCAGATCTGGTGAATCAGGCCAAGTGAGTTGAGACAAGCTGAGTCTTAGAAGGAACAAGTGTACTTTTCTCATCTACTTCATAAACAGACTGTGAGGCATGAATACAATCATTATTAAAGCACGTGGAAAATGGTAGGGGATGGGGCACGTGGAAAATGGTGGGGGATGGGGTGGAAGGCACACAGAAAGTGGTGGGGAGGAAGGAATAATCATGGAATGTATTATTATTTTTTTAAAAAAGGATTATATATTTAATTTATTATTGTTATTTAATTTGCTATAGGGCACGTGCGCTCACCAGAGAGAAACAGAGAGAGAGAGAGAGAAAGAGGGAGAGAGAGAGCGAGAGAAAGCGAGAAAGCAAGCTGCCAGGTCTGAGACTCCAACAGTAGTCAGCCGTATGGGAGCAGTGCCCCAACCACCATGCCACCTGCTGGCCCAAGAACATATTAATCTTAATGACATGTAGCCATGGTTAGAGCTAATAAAGCTGTTATCACTTTTTCCAATTTGACTTTAACAAAAGAAAGAAAAGAAAAGAAAGAGTCCATTCCAGTGCCCAGCAGGTGCCGTGGTAGCTTAGGCACTGGACACACCCACATGGCCAGCACAGTTTGAGTCCCGGACCTGGTAGCTTGCTTTCTCACTCCCCTGCCCTCCACCCCTCTCTCTCTGTGTCTCTCTCTGGTCATTATTAAAATAAATGAATGAATACATAAAATTAAATAAATAATTCTTTTTAAAAAAAAGAGTCAATTCCATCTTCTCTAATGAGAGTTAAGTTTTAGGGCAGTCAAAAATTCAAGAGAGAAGAACTGAGAACCAGAGACCTTCTAGAAATATTTTCCTATGTGTAATTCTTCCTCCTCCCTCAGGACCGAAGAATCACTAAACTAAACTAGGGATGGTTCTGCATTTTCTTTTTTAAAAAAAAAAAAAATTTTTTTTTTGGAGAGATTTTTGCTATAGGGTGCGTGCGCTTGCCAGAAAGACAGAGAGAGACAGAGAGACAGAAAGCGATAAATCACCCCCCAGGGGGGATGGCCACACCACAATCCCTTCTCCTCCATTCTCCTCTCAGGATCTTGGGCACGCACGCATACGCGCTCAGCATGAATTTAAGCTGCCAGGTCCGGGACTCAAACCGCAGTCAACTACATGGGAGTCCAGCGACATAGCCGGACTAACTGCTGGTCCCTTAAAAAAATAATTTTAAACATTTTGCCATAGGGCAAATGTATTCTCTGGAGAGAGACAGAGAAACAGAGGGAAAGTAAGAAATCACTCCCCAGGGTGGATGGCCATGCTGCAATCCCCTCTTCTCCATTCTTCTCTTGGGATTTTGGGAATACATGCTCATGTACGCAGTGTACACAGTGTAATTTTCAAACCACTGGGTGCAGAACTCCAGACATGGACAGCCATGTGGCTGTCCAGTACCTTAACCACCCACTGGGCCTATTTGCTTAGTTTGAAAGAAAAACTCCTGGGACCAGCAGATAGCATAATAGTTACATCTCTGGACTCTCACACAGTCGACTACAGTTTGAGTCCTGGACCTGATGGCTTAAACTCAAGCTGAGTGTGTGTGTGTGTGTGTGTGTGTGTGTGTGTGTGTGCATGCCCAAGATCCCGAAAGGAGAATGGAAGAGAGGAGATTGCAGAGGGCCATCCCCCAGGGGCCATTGTAGTTTCTTGCTTTCTGTCTCTCTCTCTCTCTCTGTCTTTCCAGTGAGTGCACATGCCCTATAGCAAAAATCTCTCTTTAAAAACATTTGTAAAAAAGGGTTCTCCTTATGTTGTTCATCGTGGCCTCGAACTCATGATCCTCCTGCCTCAGTCTCCTCAGTAGCTGGGACTGCAGGTATGCACCACATGCCCAGCCTTATTTATTTATTTTTTAAGTTCAGCACTTTCTCTGTTAATATAGGTCATATATATAGTACAGGAAAATTAGAAAATAGAGGCAAGAAAATAAAATCAACTGTGAGCCTGCCATCAAGAAATAAACCCTATTATTAGATATCGGCATATTTCCTTTAAAATGTATATATGTATATATGTACATAAAAGTAGACATACACACTTAATATGTATTTTCTTGGGATCACCAGATGGCATAATAGTTATGTCGCTGGACCCTCATGTAGTTGACTGAGGTTCAAATTCTGAACTCGGCAGCATAAAACTCATGCCTGGCATGTGTGCATGTGTGCCCAGGATCCCAGGAGGAGCCTGAAGGAGAAGAGATTGCAGCGTGCCCATCTCACGAGATGGCAGCTTGCCCATCTCCCCTGGGTGATGATTTCTTGCTTTCTGTCTCTCTGGCGAGTGCACGCATCCTATAGCAAAATAAATAAATAAGCAAATATAATAAATAAATTTCCTTGTAAATGGAGTACTATAGATACTTTTTATTTTATTTTATTTTATTTTATTTTGCTAGAGAATGAGTGTGCTCTCCAGAGAGAGAGGGAGAAGAGAAAAGCACCCACCATCCCATCAGGAAACTTCACACCTCAATCCCTTCTCCTCCATCTCTCCCCCCTTTCAGGACATTGGGCATACATGCACATAACACTTGGTATGTTTCTCAAGCCTCTGGGTCTGGTATTCAAACCACACTATTGGTTGTATGGCTTCTAACTGCCTCAACCACCAGGCCATAGAGCCAGCCTAATACTGTTGTGTTTGTTTTTTGTTGTTGTTGTTAACAATAAAACATGGCTATTTTACATGTCAATAAATGTACATTTATTTTATTAATTGAGAAAGTTATTTGACATTTTTTCATTGATGGGTCATATGTTTTTCTTTTCTTTATTTTTATTATTACTTCTTAATTTGTTATAGGGCATGTGCACACATGAGAGAGAGAAAGCAAGTGAGAAAACAAGCTGCCAGGTCCAAAACCATCGTCGGCCATGTGGGAGTCCAGCACCTTAACCACCATGCCACCTGCTGGCCCTTGGATGGATCATAATTTAGCCAAAACCCAATTTTACATTTTCCAGATAGTTATCATTTATGAATAATGCTTAGGCATACAGCTTTAAGCATTTGCCTAATAG
>NW_006159928.1:6108124-6118624 GCF_000334495.1 Tupaia belangeri chinensis
CCTTTCAGGACATTGGGCATACATGCACATAACACTTGGTATGTTTCTCAAGCCTCTGGGTCTGGTATTCAAACCACACTATTGGTTGTATGGCTTCTAACTGCCTCAACCACCAGGCCATAGAGCCAGCCTAATACTGTTGTGTTTGTTTTTTGTTGTTGTTGTTAACAATAAAACATGGCTATTTTACATGTCAATAAATGTACATTTATTTTATTAATTGAGAAAGTTATTTGACATTTTTTCATTGATGGGTCATATGTTTTTCTTTTCTTTATTTTTATTATTACTTCTTAATTTGTTATAGGGCATGTGCACACATGAGAGAGAGAAAGCAAGTGAGAAAACAAGCTGCCAGGTCCAAAACCATCGTCGGCCATGTGGGAGTCCAGCACCTTAACCACCATGCCACCTGCTGGCCCTTGGATGGATCATAATTTAGCCAAAACCCAATTTTACATTTTCCAGATAGTTATCATTTATGAATAATGCTTAGGCATACAGCTTTAAGCATTTGCCTAATAGTTTCCTTCTCACAAAGAAGAAAGGTCTACTGCTGTTTCCCTTTGCAATGGTTGAATGTTTATGTTCTCCAAAATTCATATGCTTAAATCCTAATTTTCCTGGTGATAGTATTAGGAGGTAGGGGCTTTTGGGAGGCGATTAAGCCAAGAAGGTAGAGCCTCAAGATTAAAATTAGTGCCCTTATAAAAGAGACCCCAGAGGGACCAGCAGATGGTGTATGGTTACGTTAATGGACTCCCACATAGTTGACCGCAGTTGGAGTCCTGGACCTGGTGGCTTAAATTCATGCAAGGGACGTGTGCATGCATGCCCAAGATCTCAAGAGTAGAATAGAGGAGAAGAGATTGAGGTGCCGCCATCCCCTCGGTGAGTTATTTCTTGCTTTCTGTCTCTCTCTATCTTTCTAGCAAGCACACGCGCCCTATAGAAAAAATCTCTCTCTATTAAAAAAGAGAGAGAGAGACATCAGAGAGCTAGTATTCTCCTCTTGCCATGTAAGGATATAGTGACAAGGTGACTGTCAATGAAGCAGGAAGCGGGCCCTCACCAGAACCTGTGGGAACCTTTATCTTGAACTTCACAGTCAATAATGGTGAGACATAAACCCTTGTTAAATATAAGTTGCCCAGTGTATGGTATTTTGCTAAATCAGTCCAAATGGACTAAGACTCCCCTTGGTATAAATTGAACATGTTGCAAAAAAAAAATCAACAAGGAAAAATGTAGAAGTCACCTGAAATCTAACTTTTTGAGAGAACAGCTAACATTTTAGTGACCATCCTTTCATACAACTCTCTGTGCAACCTGTACACATAGGTATAATTATGTGTAATGTACATATGTACATGTGTGTGCATACACACATAAAGTTTAAGGGCACTTTTTAAAAAGAATTATTTATTTAATTTTATTTATTATTATTATTATTTTAACTTGCTATAGGGCTCATGCACTTGCCAGAGAGAGAGAGAAATAGAGAAAGTGAGAAAGAGGGAAAGTGAAAAAGCAAGCCACCACATTTGGGACTCAAACCACAGTTGGGCATTTGGGAGTCCAGCACCTCAACCACCATGCCATCTGCTAGTCCCAAGGGCATATTTTTAAAGGGATTGATGGCATACAATTCTCTGTACTTTAACAATATATAATGGAAATTCTTCCAGGTCAAGTAGTATAGATCATTAATTTTTAATTCTTGCATAATATTCTATTGTAAGGATTATCATAATTTATTCAGCTATTCTTTTATTAATGAACTTGTGATTTGCTACTAGCTTTTTATTATTAAAAATAATGCTGCAATGATCATCCTTGAATATACATACTTATATAGTGGGGCTTTTATTTCTATAGTATAGAGTCCCAAGAGTGGGATTGTGGGTTGAATTGTACGTGCATTTAAATTTTTAATAGCATGAATTGCTTTTGCACATTTCCACTGGTGATGCATCAGAGCGCCCTGCCCTGACTCCCGTCTCTACTAATAATAGGTGCTATTATGCCTTTATTTCGGCCATTCTGGTGCGTGTCATCATGGTAATTTTCATTTCCATTTCTCTTCCTGTTGGGGGAGGTCGAACATTTTATCATACTGGATCTTTTGTCAATTGCCTGTTTATATCCCCAACCTATTTTGCTATCAGGTTGATTGTCTTTAGCTTATTAAATTACAAGAGAGCTTTTCGTATATTCTAGATACTAAATGTTTATCATTTGAATTTAGAACATTTTCACTAACCCTTTTCCTTGTGATTTTGTTTTGAGGATCTCTTTTTAAAAATTATCTCTTGCACTTCAGCTAATACATTAAAATTTTATGTATGTGTGCTATATTAAAATATTCCCTAGTTTAAAAGATTGTTCTAATACTTAGGTATACAGGCAATATCCTGTTTTTTCCAGAAATGTTTACTATTTATATATATTTACTTTCAACTCTGTAGTCATCAGGTATTTACTTGTAAAATTATTGCAAACTGGGAACCAGCAGTTAGCGTAATGGCTATGTCGCTGGACTCCCACGTAGTCGACCGTGGTTCGTGTCCCGGACCCGGTGGCTTAAAACTCACGCCGGGCGCGTGTGCGTGCGTGCCCAAGATCCCGAGAGGAGAATGGAGGAGAAGGGATTGCGGCGTGACCATCCCCCCTGGGGGGTGATTTCTCGCTTTCTGTCTCTATGTCTCTGTCTGTCTGGCGAGCGCACGCGCCCTACAGTGAAAATCTCTCCAAAAAAAAAAAATTTAAAAAATTATTGCAAACTAAGAAGCCCAAGTTAATTTTTTCCCAGGAGCATATCCAATTGTGATAAGACTATTAATTCAATTTCCCCATAATGAAATGCCATCCTTATTAGGAATTATATATATACATATATACACATATATTTTTTCTACATATATGTGTGTGTATATATGTATATATAATTTCAGAATTAAATTCTGAGCTCTTTATTATTTTTCACTGCAGTTTTGATAGCCACGTGCCAATACTGTACTTTTTAATTAAACTGACTTTAAGTAATTTCAATAGAGTATTTTAATACTACCATTTTTTAATCATCAATTTAATAGCATTTTATATGATTAGAAATATCATTGAGATCCTTTGGGGTTTATACTAAATTTATATTACTATTTTTTAGAGAAAAGTTTTGTTTTGTTTTGTTTTTTACTATTTTTGGTCTTTATTATTATTATTTATACATTCAATCACTATACATCATTTAGATTGTAAAGAGACTTTACCCAGCATGATATATACCTCAGTCCTGCCCAGTTGAGAATACTATACACATCCTCATCAACAGATAATAAACCATATCTGTGTCCCACAAATATCTTACTTCTCTATTTTTTCCCCAAAATTTCCTTTCCTATGCTCTTCCCTTCCCACACTCTCCTTCCACTTTGTCTCTAGTGTCCATAACAATTTTTAATGCTTTTCGCCAGGCTTTCAGTCTCTCCCATGGAATGCAGACAGTTGCTATATGTTAAGTGGAGACATACAATGTCTCCCTTTCATAGCCTCACTTGCTTCACTCAGCAACAAATCTTCCATATTCGTCCACTTTCTATCAAATTCCACAGCCTTGTTTTTTAATGGCTGAATAGTACTCCATGGAGTATATGTGTCACATTTTTTCAATCCATTCATCTGATTTTGGACATTCAGGTTGGTTCCCTGTCTTAGCAATCATGAATAATGAACACTGCTGCAATAAATATAGTTGTGCAAGCCGTTTTCTGACAGAGTGTTCTTCTGTTCTTTGGGTAGATACCCAGGAATGGAATGGCTGGATCATATGGTAGTTCTATTTGAAAGCCTTTGAGGAACCTCCATATTGTTCTCCATAGTAGCTGGAATAATTTACATTCCCACCAACAATGAAGAAAAAAGATATTTTTACACTAATTGAGAATTCCTTTTTAAGAGCATGGTTTAGATTTCTATTGGTTCAGATCGTATTTTTGTCCTCCAGTAGAATATCTTTATGTCATCTTGCCCCCTTCTTGTATAATTTATTCCTATTATTGTCACTATTATGAATGGAATATTTTTCTCATTTCTATATCTGTGTGGATGCTGCTCACATAGAAAAAAAAAACCTAATGATTTTATATCTTTATTTGGTATCCACCCAGTTTATTGAATTCTTTTTTAAACTTCTACTTACTTTTTACTAGAATTCCTTGGTAATGTCAGGTGTAAAATCATATTTACCAGCACAGAGTTTTACATGTTTCTTTCCACATTTTTAAAAATTTTAATTAATTTATTTACAGTACCTCAATACAGTTTATAAAATGAGATCTTCCATCCATAATGCACTGCATATTGGCTCAATCAAGAATATCACCATGCATGTTATCATCAACAAATAATTTTCCATTTCTTGTTTCTTATAAATTTTGCCATCCCTCCACCCCTTGCTTCCCTACCTCTCACCCTCTACCAATTCCCATCCTCCTCCCACACTGTCTCTGGTATCTACAGTTGTATTCTATGCCTTCTTTTTTTCCACGTTTTATTGATTCACTAAAAACCTTAACAAATCTAAAAACTTTCTATGGCAAACACAGCTAATATATACATAACCATGAACACATGTCTGACTTTAGGCAAAAATCTCAGTGAATAGAGTGAACATACTATAAAGTAGCACCTCACTGGGGTTATATACCTTACTATAGTCATTAAAAAGGTACTGTTTGGTATTTTTTAATTTAAAAAAACAGTTTTTATTTTTGTTTTGTTTTTGGAGAGTTTTTGTTTTTGTTTTTGTTTTTGCTATAAGATGTGTGCACTCACCAGAAGGACAGAGAGAGACAGAGAGATAGAAAGTGAGAAATCAACCCCCAGAGGGAATGGACATGCTGCAATCCCTTCTCCTCCATTCTCCTCTTGGAATCTTGGGCATGCACGCACACATTTCTGGTGTGAGTTTAAGCTACTGGGTCTGGGACTCGAACCACAATCAACTACATGGGAGTCCAGTGACATAGCCATTATGTCAACTTCTGGTCCCTAGTTTTAGTTTTAATAGATTAAAATCAAGGAATGTTAAGAGAAATTTGCTTAGGACTTAAAGCCAGGAGAAAGATTAGGATTCAGTTCAAACAGTAGGTAGATGAAACTATCAACAGCTCAAGAGAAGACAAAAATCCTTAACTATGGAAAACAAAGCATAGAAAAAAGTCAGTAATGTTCTAGTCAAAAGGCATTAAGTTCTATTTCACCAATTCAGTCTCCTGTAATTAATCTCTCATCTATTGAATTTAGAGTGTTACATTAGTCTGATCTTTTCAACTTAAACTCTGGAAGTTAACATTCAACTCTGGACTTGTCCCTACTATTAGACTGGCCATTTTCTTGGTTGTTTTTTGTACTCTTATAACTATGTGTGCGACTTTAGCTTTCCTGGTCTAGTGCTCCAGACTAACTCTTTTTTTTTTTTTTTAAGAGGTTTTTGCTATAGGGCGCACATGCTCGCCAGACAGACAGAGAGAGAGAGAGAGAGACAGAGAGACAGAAAGCAAGAAATCACCCCCCAGGGAGGATGGCCATGCTGCAATCCCTTCTCCTCCGTTCTCCTCTTGGGATCTTGGGCACGCACGCACACACGCCCTGCGTGAGTTTTAAGCCACCGGGTCTGGGACGCGAACCGCAGTCAACTACATGGGAGTTTAGTGACATAGCCATTACTCTAACTGCTGGTTCCCAGACCAACTCTTCAAGAGTTGGTCTGGTGTTGGTAAATTCTTTCAGGTTTTGTTTATCTGAGAATGTTTTTGTCTTTTTTATCCATATGAAGGATAATCTTGCTGGGTATAGTATTCTTGATTGACATTGTTTTTCACTTAACACTTTGAATATATCTTCACATTCTTTCCTTGCTTGCATTGTTTCTGATGAGAGGCTGACATTAGCCTTATGGGATATCCTTTGAAAGTAACTTGACATTTCTCTCTTGCCAATTTTAGTATCTTGTCTCTCTCTGTGGTTTTGGTCCATCTGGCTATGATGTGCCTTGGGGAAGATCTTCTTGGGTTGATTCCATGTGGGGTCCTTTGTATTTCTTGGGTCTGGATATTTGAGTACCTCTCTAGGTTTGGAAAGTTTCTTCCAGGATTTCCTGATTAGTTTATTCACCTTCTAGGATACTGATTGTCTGGACTTTTGGGCATTTAATGGCATCTAGTATTACTTGTATATTATTCTCATTTTGGAGGGTTATTTTCTCACTCTTTTTGGTGAAATTATCTAGGTCAGAGGTTCTATCTTCTACATCTGAGATTCAATCTTCTGCATGATCTAATCTGCTTGGATATTTTCAAGGGAAGTTTTGATTTCCCGTATTACAGCCTTCATCTCTAACAATTCCATTTTAGTCTTTTTTATGATGTGTATTACCTAGTTCAGATCATGCAAGACCTTCCTCACCTCCTGGAACTTTATTTCTCTTTTCTTCTGCATCTTCTGGAATTCATTGTCTTTCTTCTCTTGCATCTCTGTTAGCTTTGTCACTATGAATATTTTAATTCTTTATCTGATATTTCCACAAGGTCCCTTGTATAGTCTGTGGAGGATGAAGAGTTATTCTTTTCCATTAGGGGAGAGATATTTTCTTGGTTTCTCATATTTCTTGTGCCTCTGCAGTGATATCTGGTCACTTCATACATTATATGTATTTTCCTAGTTTTGAAGTTAACTCTGAGCATTCAGAGGCATGCAGGACGAAGTGACCTGCAATCTTTAAACTACCTTTTTTCTCTCTTTATACAGCAGATTCAATGGAATATGAGAAATATTCTGACCCTAAGAGTATTCAGATATTTGGCTACTGTGTACCTAGACCTGTCTAGAAACTCAGTGCGGAGGCTGAGCAGAAAAGTGAGAAAATTAAAAAGAAAAGAAAAAGTATTTTAAAGCAAAAAATGAAAACCAAGTGGCATGGGCTACTCATAACTCTGATAAACATGGCTGGTGATTGGCTTGACCTATGGGGAAAGGGGGAAAGGTAAGAAATCTGCAAGATAAAAAACAACAGAGATGGGACTAGCAATTAGTGTAATGGCTATGTCGCTGGACTCCCATGTAGTTAACCACATTTCAAGTCCCGGACCAGGTGGCTTAAACTCACGCCAGGTGTGTGTGCATGCATGCCCAAGATCCTGAGGGGAGAATGGAGGAGAAGAGATTGAGGTGTGGCCACCAAAAAAAGAAAAAGTAAAATAAATTAAAAATTTTAAAAATTAAAAAGCAACAGAGAGTTAAGAAGTTTAAAAATTCAAAATAGAGATATGGAAAGAGACAGAGAGAATAAGTAGAGTGCTCTAACCTGTTTTTTTTTTTTTTTTTTTTTTTTGAGGGGGTTTTTTTTTAGGGGGCGGTGTCGCGACAGAGAGATAGAAAGCGAGAAATCACTCCCCCCAGTGGGGATGGCCACACCTCAATCCCTTCTCCTCCATTCTCCTCTTGGGATCTTGGGCACGCACGCACACGCGCCCAGCATGAGTTTTAAGCCACCGGGTCCGGGTCGCAAACCATGGTCGACTACATGGGAGTCCAGTGACATAGCCATTACACTAACTGCTGGTCCCGAGTGCTCTAACCTGGCTCCTCGGTAGATCTGTATGCTCTAGTAGTCCTAATCTCTGAAAGGGGCCACTCATAACTCAGATATGGATGGCTGGTGAATGGCTTATCCTGGCTCCTGGCTAGCTCTGGGGGCTCCAGTGGTCCTAATCCCTCTTTCCACATTTATACTGTACATTTTTATTGTACTTACTATAAAATCTGGACAATATTTAATAATAATGGTGATAATAGGCATTTCTGTCTCTCTCTCTCTCTCTCTCTCTCTCTCACACACACACACACACACACATATACATATATTTTTTTTTTTCCTAGATTGTACATGTGGTTGCCAGAGAGAGAGGAGGAGGAAGCAGCCCCCAATGGGACATGATCATGCTACAATCTATTATCCTTTATTTCTCTCTCCTTTTGGGATTTTGAGCTTGGATGTACACACACCCAGGATGTTTCTTTTCTTTTCCTTTCTCTTTTCTTTTCTTCTCTTTTCTAAATAATTATCTTTTATTTAACTTTATTTATTTATTCATTTTCATTTGACCACAGAGGGACAGAATGAGAGCGAGAGAGGGAAAGTGAGAAAGTAAGCCGCCAGGTCCAGGACTCGAACCCCAGTCAACCATGTGGGAGTCCAGGGTCCTTAACAACCATGCCACTTGCTGGCCCACATCCAGGATGTTTCTTAAGCTGACATGATCAGCTATTTGGGATCCAGCTGCCTTAACCACCACACCACCTGGCTGGCCCGGCTGCCAGGTGTTAGTTTCCCAATTTTCCAAATACTGCAGGCTCATACATCTTGTTACATACACTTCATACACTTAAACTTGTCAACATTTTTCTAAATCAACAGTATATATTTTTCTCAATTATTTATACCACTAGTCACTCAAGCTAGTTGCACCTGCCTACTCCTCATACCCATATCTAATTAAACACCAAATCCTCATTATCTTACATTTTTTGTTTTTATAAGTTTTTTTTTCTGAGAGAGAAAGCGACAGACAAATAAAGACAACCACTCTCAACAGTCAACAGAGCATCATGCTAGTCTCTCTCACTCCAGCCTTCAAGCAAGCTATATTCATAAGCACATGCAGCATGTAGAAGTCAACTCAGGAACTGAAACTCAATCTTCCACATGGCTTCCATCATTGCAGAGTATGACTAGACCTGATTACTTTATCTTCTAGTTAAAGTTCACTTTCATCCCATCTTCTCTATTTCTGCTGCAGCTACCCTAATTTTAATTCCCATCATCTACAATGGGTTATTTCAAAGGTGCAAGATTTTACTTCCTTCTTACTGTCCCACTCTACTTGTTATGGTTTGTCCCCCAAAGGTTTGTATTTTAGAATTTGGTCCCCAGTGTAATGGCATTGGGAGTGGTCATACTTTTAAGATGTGAGGCCTAAAGTGGCATGATGGAATCATAGAGGCATTACCTTTATGGATTAATTTTGTCTTGCAATATCCAATGAGTTCTAGTTCTCATGAGAAGGGGTTTGCTCTCTGAGAGCGGGTGCTATAAAAGGAGGTCAGCTGCTCCCATGTCTCTACATAACTTGCCATGTGCTCTGCTTCTGTCACCATTTAGTGATGTAGCTAGTCTGATGCCAGCCCTACACCTTTGAAATTTCCAGTCACCAGAATTGTGAGTCATGTAAACCTCCACTTTTTAAAATAAATCACCTAGTTTGGATTTTGTTGTTGTCGTCGTTAGCAATGCAATAATGGACTAAGATACCATCCCAAATGTATCCTATAAAACCTTTAGACTGATTTATCTAAAATGCAAATCTTGTCTTTTTAAAAGTCTTTCAATGGCCCTCATTTTCAACACAAACTCAGCATAGCCCACAAGGTCCTTTATATTCCCTCCTTAAGCTAGAGTATGAGTCATTTAACACATTCTTCTATGAATGTGCCTTTGGATTTAAAAATATATGAAGAGCGCTGGTAGAGACAAAGACTAACATTTATTCTATTTTTACTGTGAATCAAGTCTTGCTAGGGTTTAGTATCTTATCCTTATTCTTGTTAGGAATGCTTTTGGCTGCACATATCAGAATATCTCATTGATAATATCTTAAACTACAAAAATGGTTAACTAATTCAGGTTATAGTAAAACCTAGAAGTTGGTGTTTCCAGCTCAATGCTTCCATAAAAGACTCCTAGACTCTTTGTTTCCATTTTGCTATACTTAGTGTGTTGGTTTTTCCCTCACAGTCATTTGCTCATGAAAACAAGATGACCAATAAAGCTCCAGGTCTCACAGGAAAAAAGAAAAGGAATGGATACCAGTGAGCTCCCCTTATGAGATCAGATGCTTTCCAAGGGAGCAAAAGTTCTCCCAGAAGCCCTAACAGGTTTCCATTTATATTTCATTGGTCAGACTAGGTCAACTGACTACTCCTATCTGCAAGGCAGGTGAGAGAGCAAGAGCTCAGGCTTAGAGCCTCTAGGGTGAATGTCAATAAGAGAGAAGGGGAGTAGGGTGGATAGTAAGTGGCTCAGAATAGGGACTCTATGGGCATTATTATCTTCAATTAATAGGGGAGGTCCAAGTTGTCCATAATCTTACTGCTGGTAACTGGCAGATCCTAGATTGGAAATTGACTCTGGTTTTCAAATTTATGCTGTCCTTTCTATACTACTTCAGTTTCTCCATATCCAGGGTGTTTGGAGAAAGTTCATGTGCATTATGAGAAAATTATGCATGGGTTTCAAACTTGTTTGCACCTGAATAAACTCGTCCTTTCATTTCATTTTGCTATAAATTTCTTTCTTTCTTTCTTTCTTTCTTTCTTTCTTTCTTTCTTTCTTTCTTTCTTTCTTTCTTTCTTTCTTTCTTCTTTCTTTCTTTCTTCCTTCTT
>NW_006159928.1:6119187-6123200 GCF_000334495.1 Tupaia belangeri chinensis
CTTCTTTCTTTCTTTCTTTCTTTCTTTCTTTCTTTCTTTCTTCCTTCCTTCCTTCCTTCCTTCCTTCCTTCCTTCCTTCCTTCCTTTCTTTCTTTCTTTCTCTCTTTCTCCTCCTCCTCCTCCTCCTTCTTCTTTGAGAAAAAGAGATTTTTGCTATAGGGCATGTGCACTTGCCAGAGAGACAGAGACAGAGAGACACAGAGAGACAGAAAGCAAGAAATCATCCCCCCCAGGGGGAATGGCCATGCCACAATCCCTTCTCCTTCATTCTTCTCTTGGGATCTTGGGCACACATTCATGCACACATACCTGGCATGAGTTTTAAGCTGCTGGGTCTAGGACTTGAACCGCAGTTGACTACGTGATAGTCCAGCAACATAACCATTATGCTATCTGCTGTTCCTAGCCATGAATTTTTTGAAATTACCTCACAGAATGCAATACCTCAGGATTAGTTGTAACCACTTGCATCTTCTAGCCCAGTGCCTTGTACAAGCACATCCTCTGTACATGTTTATTCGGTGAAGGACTATTATAAGTGTAAGTATAACAATATGATGGAGGCGAGAACATCAAAGAGTTCATAGAAAAATATAATTTAAATACAAGTACAGAAAATATTGAAATCTATCCATAGCTTTTTCACTATACACATTTTCTAGAACTTGTTGAAGACCCCTTGCACTCTTTCTAAAAGTATAATAGAATTTCGACATTTATACCTGAATGAGGGACATATCTCGGCACCTGCTGGTTTCCTTAAAGTCACACTATAATATGTTCTCAAGCATTGGATAGAATTACCCTAGAATATTCTAAAGATGAAGCTATCTTCTTGCTTCATGTAAACTGTTTCTTTGTAAAACGAAACATGAAGGACGACAGCTATGACTGTCTTAGATTGGCTTTGAAGTTATGATACTTAAAAAAGAAATCTCATTCAAAGTATCTAAACTTGTATGGCATGTTTTCTCTGACCTTCCAGATCTCCAGTTGAGATCCTTTGCTAAATTTAATTATTCAGTTGTGAATAAGGCTTTGGACACAGTCATCCTGACCTTTGGACATTTCACTTTGCCTAATGAATATCTTGTGACTTAATTAGTACTAATGGTTAAACTTCCTCTAATATATCAAAGAAAAATGTTCAAATATTCACCTTAGGAGCAAGTTTATTTCAACACAGCATTTCTATGGCATAATTTCTGCATGTGAAACTTCATTATCTTATGTTTCTTTCATTCCTGTTTTAATTTTTTAAAAAATCCATAGGACAAGAGTTCTATTTTTTTTTTCTGCTGTGAAAAGGATTTAAACCTTTTATTAGTTACTATGTGACATTACAATAGAAAGATTATATGAATTCGGGTCATAAGAAGTACAAGTATATATAGATAGAAAAAACATCAGATGTGGGCTAATTCTAACCTCATTGGAAAACACTCTTCCCTGACAATGATTGTTCAGTTCCACCTGTGGAAAACTCACTTTCTATACAAATGAAGCCACAGGCAACTTAACATTCAAGGTTACGAAACATGTAAATGGGGAAATTTTTATTTTTCATATCTCAAATCTCTTTCTTTCAAAGTCGACCAGCCTTAGCCATTAAAATGGACCAAACTGACCTGCATCCATCATCAAAGCCTGGATAATCAAGGCCATTCACCCCACTCCCTCAGCACCATTAAAAATCACAAGGTTAGGTCCAGGTGGCATGGTGGTTAAGGAACTAGATTCCTGCATGACCGACCACAGTTTGAGTACCAGATTCAGCAGCGTGAAAAGCAAGTCAGGTGCATGTGTGGACATGCCAAAGATCTCTAGATGAGAATGAAGAAGGGATTGTGGTGTGGCCATTGCCTTGAGGTGGGGGTAGGATGGGGTGGGGGTTTGTTTCTCACTTTCTCTCTCTCTGTTTCTCTCTGGCAAGTGCACATGCCTTGTGCCAAAGACCTGAAAAGACACACACACACACACACACACACACACATACATGGTTACAAATCACTATATTGTATCCAGTCTTACTAATAGTTTTAATGATGTCCTTTTCTTTCTTTCACACAGTCAATTTTCCTATGATGGCAGCATATACTACTAGAGGAATAAAACATCTTGAATAGACATTTCCAGCTTTGAACAGAAGACAACCATTTTTAAAAATATGATCTTCCCCAAAACACTTTGAAAGACATGGATTTCTGCTGCTACATGAGTTTTCAGATGAGGAAAAAACTGCTATAAAATATAATTACAAGCATATATATTATCTAAGATGTATTATGTCATCATATGTATATATTTATATGGACACATATAATATATGTATAGATATAGATATACATAAAGTCTTGAGATTGAGACCTTCTGTATGGCATAGTACACAGATAAAAGAAATATATTACAGAAGCAAGCCCTGCAGCATTCTTCAAACCTAGTTTATGCAACAACAAGTGTTGCTATAGAAACATTAAATCCCCAGCAGGATTCCTGGAAGTTAAAGATCTGCCTGCAGACTTGGTTCCAGATGCTGACTTGCTTGCTTGTTAAATAAAATTGGCATTTACTGTATGGGAGATTTTATCTTGAAAAACACTGTGAGAACTACCTGGGATGCTGAGTACAGTGCTCACAATGTGAGAAAAATATATAAGAAGGACTAGTCTGGTAATCCTGGTGTTTTAAGATTTTCGATTCAGTGCTTGCTAGCCCACTTATTCCTCTGTCCTCTATGCTTAGCTACTTTTGAAGAAGTTTTAAAATGGGATTAACTTGTTTTGTTTTGTTTTTGCTATACGGCACATGCACTTGCCAGAGAGAGACAGAGAGAAAGAGAAAGGAGAAATCATGCTCCAGGGGATGCCGCAATCTGTTCTCCAGTCTCCTCTCAGGATTTTGAGTAGACTCACACATGTGCCCAGCGTGATTTTCAACTCACCGGGTCTGGGACTTGAACCTTACAGTTGGCCACATGGGAATCCAACTGTCTTAACCTCCACACTTCCTGCTGGCCTGGGACTCTTTTTGCCAGATGATGGGAAATCCCTTTGTTAATAAAATTGTCCATGGTGAGCAGTTTAAGTCTTTCTGTATACCAGTGAGAAAAATCACATTTTCCTATACACATTTAGGGCTTCTCTTTAAGAATAATTTTTCCCTAGTAATTATAAAGCAGTTTACTCTCAGAAAGCAGACTGATTAATTAGGAAGTAGCTAAATGAGTTCTTTAAAAATGTCTAAAAATGTCCTTGCCTCTCCTTTTTTAATCCTCCTCAACTGAACTGACAGCTTTTTAAAAGAATCCTTTTAAATAGTGAATACATAGCAATTACACTGGGACTCCAAGAATTACCACTGGTCTTAGTTTAAGAAAGGATTTTAAATCCTGAGGGGAGTAGTCCACGTATAAAAGGCCATCTGTCAGATGTTCTTGATCACTGATCCCACCCACATCTCTACCTTCCTCTCACCCTGTTGTTTCACCTCATTTGACTGTCTTGACCACTTTAGAAAGAAACTAACCTGTCTCCGCTTGGACTTTTGTCCCCAAACTGTGAGCTGAGACTTCTGCTGAGATGATTCCCTGCCTTGCTAGTCACTTCTTTTTTTAAATTTATTTTTTAAATTTTTTACATACATTTAATTACATTGTTTAGCTTACAAAGTGAACACTTCAATATGTGAACATTTCTCTCCAATCCAGTTGATCAAAATATCTTCAACAGATAACATCACACCTCCCCATCCTGTCAATGCTCTGCCTCCGTATCCCTCCTCCAAATGTCCTTCCCTAGGCCCCACTCCTCCATACACACCACATCTGGCATTCAAACCCATTCTCTTGTGTTTGTATATCCTTTAGTCAATCAGTTTTGGTCATAGAGTGCAGACATTCGGTATATATTAAGTGGGGACATACAATGTCTCTCCTTCATAGCCTGGCTTGCTTCACTCAGCAGTAAATCTTCCATATTCTTCCACTTTCTGTCAAAAGCCAGGGTTTTGTTGTT
>NW_006159928.1:6123652-6136147 GCF_000334495.1 Tupaia belangeri chinensis
GTAGTTCTATTTGTAGATTTTTGAGGAATCTCCAAATTGTTCTCCACAGTGGCTGGACCAATTTACATTCCCAGCAGCAGTGTAAGAGAGTTCCCCTTTCACCACACCCCCGCCAACAGTTATCATTATTTATTTTTTTAATCTTAGACATTCTGACTGGGGTTAGGTGGTACCTCATTGTTGTTTTGATCTGCATTTCCTTTACAATGAGGAATGTTGAACATTTCTTCATATGCCTTTTGGCTATTCATATGTCATCCTTAGAGAGTGTTTTTTCAACTCCTTCTCCCATCTTTTAATAAGGTTGATCATCTTTTTTCCAAACAGCTAGTCACTTCTCATTCATCACAAAATCTCTCACTTCCAGTTAATGTACCTAAACAAAGTAGAAAATGATGGCTCTTGTGCCCTTATGAAAGGGTGAGTGGGAGAAGCAGGACAGTAGTTTAGAGGTAAAGTACAAAGCTCTGTGAGGCAGAACCACGTGGGAAGGTTCAGAGTCCATACCTGGAGACCTCCCTGAGTATGCCAGGCATGTGTGCACCCATAATCCTGGCTGTCTGGGAAGGTTGGGTGTGGATTGCAGCATCAAGACATTGTTGGGGGTGCTGTCTTTCTGACTGTCTTTAACTCATTCATAGAAGAAATAAATGAATAAGCTTTTTAAAAAATAATTATTTATTTAACTTTATTTATTAATTTTAATTTGACCAGAGAGAGATAGAGTGTGAGAGAGAAATAGAGAGAAAGTGAGAAAACAAGTCTCCAGGTCTGAGACTCAAACCATGGTCGGCCATGTGGGAGTCCAGCGCCCTTAACCATCATGCCACCTGCCAGCCCTGAATTAGATTATTTTCAAAACATGGGAGGATGGCTAGCCCAACCCGGTGGCTCAATTGGTAGGATACTGAACCAGAGTGTTTGAAGCCACAGGGCTGACTGTGGGTTCAGATGCCTGGGCAAGGTCTAAAAACACACTAACCATGTATGTATGAGCCCAAGATTCTGACAAGCTGGAGGGCAGGGAGAAGGGGATTGTGGTATGATGAGACTGTGTCAAGGGTGCGTCTCTCTCTTCCTCTCTGGTGCATACACAAGGGCTTTCTATTGTGAATTTAAATAAGAATGGAGGGGAGTGGCCTTGTAGGCAGTGGTTAAGCTCTGTGCAATGAGAGCCAGCTCCGACATGGCTGACTACAATTCAAGTCCCAGCAGTTTGAAAAATATACCAGGTACAGGTGCATATGTGCCCAGGATCCTGAGGAGATGGAGAATAGGAGGAAAAAGGATTGCAGAAATACCGTGTGCTATTGGGAGTGCCTTGTCTCTCTTTCTCTCTCCCTCTCATTTGCTCTCTCTCTCATGTGTGTATGCACTCTTTGGTGCTATAAAAGAGTTTAAAATAAAATTAAAAGAGGGCAAAGAGTCCACTCTTTAAGTGTGGGCTATGCATAGTGACTTCCTTCCAAACAGTACAATGCAGGGGTGGAGGAGGAAGTAGACAAAAGAAAAACGTGACAGTGGAGAAACCTGACAAACAGTAGTTCAGCCAGGTGATGATCATGGTCAACATTAGCAGGCACACATCAGGGTAATAGTTCGCACCTTTGATGATGTGACAAACATGGCACTTTATTTTCATGATCCTCTTCCCCCAAATCCTTGACTCCAATCTAATCATGAGAAAGAACCAGACATATTCTAGGAGTGGGGCCTACCATGATACACCTGACCAGTACTCAACTGCTAAGGTCATCTACGCCAGGGAAGGTCTAAGAAATTGTCATAGCCAACACATGCCAAAGGAGACATGATAAGTAAATGTAATATGGCATCCTGGATGGGATCTTAGGACAGGAAAAGGACAGTAGGTAAAAACTAAGAAAATCTGAGTAAATAACATACTAATATTCATTCATTAATTATAGCAAATATACCATATTAATATAAGGTATTAGTAATAAGAGAAACAGTGTATGGGTCAGAGAGCAGCCTATGGCAACTCCATACTTATGTGCTCAATTTTTCTCTAAACTTTAAAAATAAACTCTATTGGGGCCAATAGGTAACATAATGGTTAAGGCACAGGACTCTCACCAAGGCCAACTGAGGTTCAATTCCTGGACTTGATGACTTGAAAATCACACCAGGGGCACCAGCAGTTAGCATAATGGCTATGTCACTGGACTCTCATGTGGTCAACCACAGTTCGCATCCTCGACCTGGTGGCTTAAACTCATGCCAGGGGAATGTGCGTGTGTGCCCAAGATCCCGAGAGGAGAATGGAGGAGACAGGATTGCGGCATGGCCATCCCCCCCTGGGAAGTGATTTCTCACTTTATATCTTTGTCTCTCTCTGTCTGGCGAGCGCACGCACCCTATAGCAAAACCTCTCCAAAAAAAAAAAAAAAAGTCACACCAGGCATGTGTGTATGCATGTACAAAATCTCAAGAGGAGAATGGAGAAGGGATTATAGTGTGGCCATCCCTCTTGGGGGTGATTTTTCACCTTTCTTCGCTCTGTCTCTCTCTGCCACTTCAATGTAAGGATTATTTTGAGCTGAAGACAAATGAGAAGCAGCAAACAACTTTCTGGCCTCCCCCTCTATTAGGAAGGCCAGGACAATCTTCATCACCTGAGACAACTCAGCTCAGCCCAGAGATGGCACCAGAGGAACTATCTTTTATCAGTTATCATTATCTTTATCATTATCTTGTCACTTCTCCATAAATGTATTTCTCTTTGTTAGGATGCTCCATTCACCAAAGTTAACTGCTTCTTTGAATTACTCATCACAGTTTTCTCCACATATATGTACACTGCACATGTTAATCAACTGTTTCTGTCTTGGTAACCTGTTTCTTGTCAGTCTAATTTGAGAACCTGAGAGGGAAGAGAAAACATTTTTTTTCCTTCCCTACATGGGAAAGGCTGAAGAGCATGGATGGCTAATAAAGTATACAAAGTTCGGTGTTTGCTGGCCTAGCTGAAGTGCACGGGAGTCAGGTGAGAATAGTAACTATGTCTTCATCTCTGTAACTTCATGTCCAATTTGGCAACTTTAACATGAACATTGACATGCATTAGATTTCTAGTAGGGGCACAACGTTGCACTAAGTACTTCAGGTACGTTATCTCAGTAAGTATAATCCAATCGTACAACTGAGGAAGATAGAAGTTAAGCAGCTTCTCTACAAACACATAGCTAGCTAGTAAATGGCAGAGCCAGGCAGTTTTATTGCAATATATTATCCTGTGTATTACCATAGCAGACACTAAATAAATGCTGGCAGGGGCCCAGCAGTTAGCATAATGGCTATGTCGTTGGACTCCCATGTAGTTGACCGTGGTTTGAGTCCTGGACCTGGTGGCTGAAACTCACGCCAGGTGCATGTGCATGTGTGCCCAAGATCCCAAGAGGAGAATGGAGGAGAAGGGATTGCGATGTGGCCATACCCCCCCCGGGGGGGGAAGTGGTTGATTTCTTGCTTTCTGTTTCTCTATTTCTCTTGTTTTTCTGGTGAGTGCACGTGCCCTACAGCAAAAGCCTCTTAAAAAAAAAAGGAAAAGAAAAGAACAAAACCTGGCAGTATGAAACAATTTTCTTCTTGCACATGTTACATTTCAGGTGTGAACCACTGATTTTGAAACTCTCAAGCTCTAAGTGAAGAAGAAAAAGAAAGAGGGAGAGAAAGAAAAAGAAAGAAGAAAGGAAAAGCAAAGAAATTCCTAAGCTCTGATCTCAGCTGATCCTCTGCAGTGATTTATAATTCTTGAGTTTAGGAGTAGTGGAGTTATCTACAAGTCCATGACATATATCTTTTATAATACAACTGAGACATGAAACAGGATCGCATGTCTGTGAGTCTGGATGGATGACTTCATTTAATATAATTGCAGTCATCTATTTTGACAGCTCTCAGATCTGACTCCTGCAGAAGTTGGATGGCTGGGAATTCAGTTTGTGGAGGGAGGGTGTTCTCCTTGGCGAGATGTCTTAGGAGTGATGCCACTGACAGGCATGGATGTGGGTTTCTCATTTTATTCTATTTAGTTTAGTTTATCCCTGATACAGAGCACATGAGGAGTAGGAAAGACAGAGAGAGTGAGAGAAGGGCTCTATTTTTTTTTTAAGAGAGATTTTTGCTATAGGCCCATGCACTCACCAAAGACAGACAGAAAGGGAGAAATCACCCCCCCCCCAGGGATATGGCCACACTGCAATCCCTTCTCCATTCTCCTCTCAGGATTTTGGGCACTCACACACACACACACACACACACACACACTCGCCTGGTGCAAGTTTTAAGCTACTGGGTCTGGGACTCGAACTACAGTCAACTACCTGGGAGTCCAGCAACATAACCATTACGCCATCTGCTGGTCTTGAGAGAAGCACTCTTGACAGGCTCTCATAATGCCATGATCCTCTTTCCTGGCCTTCCAGCTCATCAGGATCTGAGGCATGTGCACACCTGCCTGGCATGTTTTCAAGTCAACTTGAGAATCGGAACCTACAGTCAGCCATGTCACCTCCAACATGCAGTTCAGTTTGCTACTGACTGTGTCTCCAGGCTGAGCCATGGGTGTGGGTTTCTTACCTTGATGCCTAGTTGATATCCCCATGGTATTGACTGTGCATGTCATTAAATAGACATGAGCTCTATTTGAACACATCACTGAGGGTCTTATATGTTTCGACACCTTGGTTTACCCATGGTTTCTCATGGCTGCTATCCCCACATGATTACTATTAGGCTTTTCCACTCTGAAAGGGCCCCAGTTTGAATGGTAACTTGCACAGCCACTGTATCTGTCACACAGATTTGTCACTTCCAAGCTGAAACCTTCAGAGACCATGCCAGCTCCTGTTATAATATGTTGAGGACAGCTGGGCCTCCCGTTCTTAGAGATTTGGTAGAATTAATTCATCTGGAAAAAAAAAAAAGTAGTTGTGAAAGAAATAATGATTTTTCAGGAATACGATTATTCATTCATTCCACATGGGCAACTATTTTGCAACTTTACTAAATTTCAACTGCATTTCTCTTGCAAAGAATATAACTATTATAAAACACATAGTTATTTAAAAAGAAATACACTATTTTGTATGAGTTCCAAAGACAGGATGGTTTTCCTTAAGAAGTGACAGATGGCATCAGCCTCTGTGAGGACAGTCAGCGTGGTCACATGTGACACCACACTGAGCAGCAGGGCAGTGATGGCTGGCCTGTTGGAACAGGGCCTAGAGCAAGCAGTGCTTTAGTTCACCCCAGTTGTCTTGTCATTGAAACCCTTTTGCAGTTCTCATCCTTGACACACATCCTCAACTTCTTTTCGGGTCTGATATCCCTTGTCTCACACTGAGTGTACAAATTTGATAGTGTTGCCCTATCACCTGTCACCATAGAGCCCATCTACAGTTTTTAGAGATTTCTCTTCTATCTACACCATTGTTTCTTGACTGCCCTGTATTGTCTGCAAGGTTAAAATAGTTCCTGAAAAATATGGTTTTTCTCTTCCAAAACCTTTTAAACTAAGTAGCCGTTCTGATTCCTATTATTTGCCTTTTCACAAGAATTCTAAGCTTCATTGCCAACTCTTTTTTCCATGGTCACAAATTTGTGGCAGTCTCCAAGAAATCCAAATAAATATGCACTCAAGTCTTATGTATCAACTAATGCTGTGGAGAAAATGTGACCTTCTGTGTGATAAAAATCACTCCTGTTGACTGTCACCAACTAGTTGTCAAGTATGGAATAGAACAGGTTCTGGAGGTGGATGGTAGTGATGCTTACAAAACAATGTGAATGTAGTTGTGCTACTGAATTGTACACTTAAAATCATTAAGATGGTGGACCAGTCCTGTAGCCTAGTGGTTAAGGGTGCTGGATCTTACATGGTCAACTGTGGTTTGAGTCCTGGCCCTGGTAGCTTGAAACACACGCCAGGCACATATGCATGCATTTCTAAAATCTCCACGGGATGAAGAAATGGAGACAGGATTGCAGTACGACCATGCCCCCATTAGGGGTGTTTTCCCTCCCTCTCTATCTCTCTCTCTGGTGAATACATGTGATTTCTAGCAATGAAAAAATGGTTAAGATGGTAAATTTTATGTTACACATGTTTTATATTTTATACATTATGTGTATTTTACTACAATTTTAAAAATATATGGAGCACACCAACTAGAAACATTGGGGGATAAGGACCATGAATATGTGTGCATGTGTGTGTGAGTACATACACACTCTGGCAATTAAAAAAAGGTCACATGCCCAGATGTAGATCATATAAGAGGATCAGATTGCTTGGGTTTGTAACTTATTGCTGCCACTTACATGTCATGTGATCTTGGGCAACTTGGTCTATTAAAATTTCAGTTTTCTCATTATAAAATAGGGAAAATGAAAATTTCTATGACCTGTTGTAGTGACACAGCAGTTACATAATGCTCCATGATGTTGGGGTCACACGGGCAGGTCCCTGGTTTGAATCCTGAGGTCTCCTTGTTCACACTAGGCACAAGTGCATGCCCATGACGCTGGCTATCTGGGGTTGGGGGTGACTGGAGGACCCTGTTGGAGGTATCCTCTCTCTCTCTCTCTCTCTCTCTCTCATGAGATAAATAAACAAATACACTCAAAAATTTTCCTAAGTTATAAAATAATTGTAGATTAAATGATATTATCTAGGTAAGGTGCTTAGCCTAGCACCTGGAGCATAGTACAAAGATAATAAACGTAGCTAGCTGCTGTTACTATCATAATTGGATCCATCTCACTCACTCTCTTTTATTCAATTCCTTTGCATATAGATTTGAACCTTCTTCCCTATATTTTTACCCAAAGTGAAGGCTCAGGTTTAGGGAAATAGAGGCATACACTTAGCTTTCATATTTTTTTGGAAAGGTTTTGCTATAGGGCGCATGTGCTCGCCAGAGAGACAGAGAGACAGAAAACAAGAAATCACCACCCGGGGGAGATGGCCATGCCGCAATCCCTTCTCCTCCATTCTCCTCTCGGGGTCTTGGGCACGCATGCCACACGTCCAGCGTGAGTTTAAGCCACCGGGTCCAGGACTTGAACCATGGTTGACTACATGGGAATCCAGCGACATAGCCATTATGCTAAATGGTGGTCCCTTGCTTTCATCCTAATCAGATTGTTCTAGCTTAGCTCTGATCAGGGCTTTCTACCCAGAGTGTTAACAATTGTCCTCGCTAAAAATAACAGTACATTAATTATCGTTTAATTGGCACATTGTCAGTACAGCTTCATCAAGAAATTCATGGGATGGAATAAAAGTTAGTAGGACAAAAATACCTAGATCTCTAGCAGACTGTTTATTCAATATGATTTGATGATATGCTATGTGCTTGTTATTCTAGGTACTGAGATTCTGCTGAGAACAAAACAAATTACTACCCTGTTCATATTCCTTACAAGGCCCTGTATACATACCTTGTTTTAATCCTTCTCATATTAGGTTATAAGTATTTGTTTTCTTGTCTGTCTTCTTCTGTTAAGCCATGGAGTCCCAAAGGCAGGCACTGTAACTCCCCTAAATGTCAACAAAAAGTGGTAAATTCGATAGGCATAAAGTCATCACAGAAGGGGCCAGCAGGTGGCATGGTAGTTAAGGTGCTGGGCTCCCATCATGGCTGACTGAAATGTTTGAATCCCAGGCTCGTTGGCCTGAAAATCTCTGGGCATGTGTGTATGCATGCCAAAAATCCCAGGAGGAGAATGGAGGAGGAGGGATTGCGGAGTGGCCACCCCTTTGGGGGGTGGTTTCTCATTCCCCTTCATGTCTCTCTTTGGAGAGTGCACGTACCCTATGGCAAAAACCTAAAAATGAAAATAAAAACTCATGGAAGAACTGGCTCTCATCCATGTGCTCCTTCTCTTTTTCGTACTGTACAGTTTCTGTGAGTGGAAGTGATTTCTTCAACTGTCTTCTAAACTACTAATTCTCATTCCGGCTGTGACTAATCTATTAACTCATTCATGGAGGGTTTCATTTCACTGATTTTCCTTTTCTATTTTAGAAATTCTGTTTAGATCTTTTCTAAGTCTCGTCATCTTTTATAGTGTCATATTGCATTTTTATGTTTTCAAGTCCATTTTTTTCTTTGAATATCTTAACTATGATTAATGTTTATGTTCTATATCTGATGGTTTCATTACCTGAAGTTCTCAGAGAAGGGATCTGACCCTCTGCTTATTTACTGCTTCAGCTGACAGTGGCTTGCTCACGTGTGTTTGAATTTTGGATTATGAGCATGAGTTTAATTGAGCTTTATCTATGGGAACCTTCTGAAGCTTGGATGGAAAGTTTATCCCCTTAGGAAGGATTTTTTTTCCTCTTCTACTAAATGTTTCGAATCATTATAAACGTAGGGTAGCTTTATATTACAATCTTGCTTTGTAATTTCCAGGACTATACACGTAGTATAAAAATAAATTGAAATCCATGTTCTAACAGGTCTATAGTTGCTAATTTTGAGGAAATATTTTAATTCATTCAGAATCTTAGCCAAGACAGACACATTTATTTCTCATTTTCTATTATGAGGCAAATGTTTTCTAGTCTATTTTTTCACTGAGTGTAATTTTGAAAAATTTTAAAATTTGCCGGAGGCCATGTGCACTCATTGGGAAGACAGGGGGAGAGAGAGAGAGGAAAGTGAGAAAGCACCCCCTGTGGAAGACGGTCACACAACAATCCTTTTCCTTTATTGCTCTTTTGGGGATTTTAGGCACACACACCTAACCCAGTGTGTTTTTCTAGCCACCAGGTGTGTTTTTGAAGGTCTAGGACTCAAACCGTGCACCTGACCATGTGGGATACAGTCACATTAACCACCATGCCACCAGCTGGCCCCTAGGAGTGTACACTTAAGCATCTCAGAATGATATTACATTCCTAGTCCCACCTTCCTTTTTTTTTTTTTTTTTTTTTTTGGCAAGGATAAAATCTTGGTTTTATCTCCATAGAGTTTTTGAAACTGTTTTTCTTAGTTGTAAAAATTGGTGAATACTTTCAGCGCTTGAGTTTTTAACTTTGTTCTGGGTGTCCAAGGATTGCACATGCCTAATGTGTCTCAGGCTGACCAGGCTAGAAATTCAAATGCCATCACCATGTTGGATCCAACTTCTCTTGAGTCACCTTTGCATTTGAGAATATATTTATTAAATTTTATACAACTTTTCCATGTGTGTTGTAATAGACAAGCTTTCACATTACAACCACATCAAAGATAATTTGAGTTAATAATGCTAACAGGGGGACCAGCAGATAGTGCAATGCTTACATTGCTAGACTCTCATATAGTCAACCGTGGTTCAAGTCCTAGATCTGGTGGCTTAACACTCACACCAGGTATATGTGCATGTGTGCCCAAAACCCCATGAGGAAAAGGGATTGTGGTGTGGTCATCCTCCTTTGGGAGGTGATTTCTCACTCTCTATCTCTCTGGCAAGTGTATGTGCCCTATGGCAAAAATTTCTTTTTTAAAAAAGCTATCAGGCAGGTTTAGGAAATTTGTTATTGCTGACTTTGAGAAGTTTACAATTTATTGGGGGCAATTACTTGGAAATATCTTTATTTAACTTTATTTTTTTTATTTAACTTTATTTATTTATTCATTCATTTTAATTTAACAAGAGAGGGATAGAGTAAGAGAGAGAGAGAGAGAGAGAAGGAAAGTGAGAAATTAAGCTGCCACATCGGGGACTCAAACTCAGATTGGCCATGTGGGAGTCCAGTGCCCTTAACCACTACGCCACCTGCTGGCCCCATATCTTTAGAAAGATATAAAGAAATGTCTTTACAAAGTCAACTCTTGCAGATACTGCCCAGCTGGGAAAAACACAATGGGTTCTACTAGTCTTCCATATCCTGGCATTACAGGCATTTTTTACTATCCCTTGGTTTATGTGGACATACAACCCAAATGAAAATCAGGAATTTAGTGATGTGTGTCTAGGATGAGGCAAGAAAACAACCAAAGAGAAAAAAGCTTTTGTTGGGGCCAGCAAATGGCATTATGGTTACATTGCTGGACTCCCACAAAGTCTACCATGGTTCAAGTTCCAGACCCAGCAGCTTAAATTTACACCGGGCAGGTGTGCATGTGTACCCAAAATCCTGCCAGGAGAATGGAGGAGAAGGGACTGTGGCATGGCCATCCCCTCTGGGGGATGATTTCTTACTTTCTGTCTCTCTGTCTCTGGTGAGCACATGTGCACTATAGCAAAAATCTCTCTCTACCTTTGTCTCCCCCCCACCCCGACCCAGAGCCTAAAGGTACTCACCAGAGAGTGACAAGAGACAGAGAGAATGGCCATGCCTCAATCCCTTCTTCTCCATTTCTTTGTCCTTTTGGGATTTGGGGCATACACTCATACATCCAGCATGTTTTCCAAGCCACTAGATGCAGGACTCCAACCATGAGATTAGCCACGAGAGATCCAGCTTCCTTGGCCACTAGGCCATCAGCTGGCCTGAGACTTCTAAATAGCACTTGGACCAGGATATATTAATTTCACAACCAAAGATGAGGAATCCTATGGAGATTTCACATTACAGGGAGGGGTATCTTATATGTAGTAATGTTTTCCACCAGGGAGTTGTCTGACTGACAATTTCAGAAATATGTCAAGGTTTATTTAAAAACACAGATTTCTGAATTCTATTGTCAGATATTTTGATTCAGTAGTCTGAGCTGGAATTTGGAAATCTGTATTTTCAACAAGCACCCCTGGTGACTGTTAAGTATGCTGAAGAGGGAGATGATCTAGAATAGAGTATGTTGTTATTTGGAAAGAGTCTGTTGCTATAATTTCAGAAGCCCCACTGATTAATGCAGCAGGAGTAAAAAGAGTCAAACAAAAGGAAATCTGCTTCAGCCCTTGAGATCAAGAGTCCCCATGTCTCTGTTGCATTAAGCACTGTACTTAGAGCCATTACAGAGAAAGAGACAGAGAGATGGAGACGGGAAAACAGAAAGCCCTCTGTACGTAGTTCAGCAGCCTTGACCCACGTCCATGTTTATCTGGATTCCTAGGACATCAGACTTGGACCACCATAGAAAGCAGAGGTACTGAATGAAAGTCAGAAATAAATCTGGGACCATAAAAGGAGAAGAGTTTCTAGAACAGGAGCAAGACTAAAACAGAGTCACTCCAGGCTCTCCTGAAGAAAATCTTTCCCAATTGAAATTCAGGAAGGGATTGGTAATTAGGGTCAGAATTACACTGGGTCTCAAGTTATGTGTTACTGGCTATCTATTGTACATAGCGTAGTTCATTAAATCACTACTTAACAGTATACATTTCCTCTCACTTTGTGGGTTACATATTTACCCCTAAATTAAATCTTTTCAAAACCCGAGTCGAGGGACCAGCAGTTAGCGTAATGGCCATGTCACTGAACTCCCATGTAGCCAACCATGGTTTGAGTCCTGGACCCGGTGGCTTAAACTCACGCCAGGCATGTGTGCGTGCATGCCCAAGATCCCAAGAGGAGAAAGGAGGAGAAGGGATTGCAGCGTGGCCATCCCCCACGCTTTCTCACTTTCTGTCTCTCTGTCTCTGTCTTTCTGGCGAGCACACGTACCCTACAGCAAAAACCTCTCCAAAAAAAAAAAAAAAAACCCTAGTCAAAAGAATACCTTCTGGGAAGTTTATAGAGACTAGAACCATAGTCCTGCTGTTCAGAGCAGAGACATGGCACATCTACTGAAATGGCGACCAAACAGGGACCCTTGGGGAAAAAATACTACATCAAATGGAGTGTGTGAGTTTGTGTGTGTGTGTGTGTGTGTGTGTGTGTGTTTAGCTTGAAGTAGAATGAGGGACCCATCATCTGTAGTATTAGGCAGAGGACTAGGCTCGGAAAAAATAATTCCAACTACAATGGTCCTTTAAGGAATATCATTAAGATAAACTATTTTAAAGAAAGTCATCCATTGGAAATAGTTTGGGGATAAAAATGTAGAGGAATTTCAAATGAGGAATGTTGCTGCGCTTGTTGCTTTAAGCACCATTTTTGGTTTACAAATTACATGTCATTTTACAGACAACTGAAGAAACATGATCCAACTGTATTATTCTATTACCCCATGTTTTAACAGTTCCATATGGTTAACATCAGTCGGGTGGTTTCTTTAGAAACAATTAAAAATCTTGCTAGACACACAAGAAGAAACCACGTGAGCATGTTTTCTGCTTGCTGGTGACATTTCATCCCTCCAAACCCTTTATTCTTTAACAAATTACTTAGCCTTCTGGAGTAGGATCCCTGAAAGGCTGGGAAATGACAGCTCTTGTCTGAACCATTCCTTCTTACCACAACCCAAATTGGGCCTTTAGGCAACAATAATGCAGAAAGAGATCTGTTTTGTTTCTGTAGCACCCGAATGACAGTCTTAGGAAATGAAGCCAGTATGAAAAATAGCTAGTGGGGGCGGGGGGGGGGGGGTCGTG
>NW_006159928.1:6137048-6139951 GCF_000334495.1 Tupaia belangeri chinensis
GGGGGTGGGGGGGGGGGGGGTCTTGAAATACATCATTCAAGGGAAAAGAACTGGCATTAAATCAATAGAATGTGGACCCGTTTGGGAGGTTATATTGATCAGAATAGGCTAGGTTTTGCTACAGTTACATCCACCCTCAAATCTTGGTGGCTTATGATCACAAAGGTTCACTTCTCATTCATGCTGTCAATCATGGTGAGATAAGCTCAGCTTACTGCAAAAGTCATCACTCTGAGGGGCCAGATGGTGGCGCAGTGATAACACAAATTGAACCCGCATGATAAGGTGCCTGGTGTGTGTCCCCAGGCTACCACGTTTATGCTGGGTGCATGTATGTGCCTGTGACCGGGCTGGCTGAAGGTGAGCGTGGATTACAGTATGAGGGCCTTATTAGGGGTCTCTTTCTCTCTCTCTGATAGAAGAAATAAATAAACTTTTAAAAATGGAAATGCATCACACCGAGTCACAGGCTAACTGAAGAAACCATCCGGAAAGCTGTTAACCAACATGACAGAGGGGAAAGAGAGTGCTAGATTGATTACATATGTTGTCATAATCAACCTTTCAACCACCCAATGAGGTAGGTAATCAAATCCCTGCTATAGAGATGAGGAAACAAGTTTCAAGTAAAGAATTTATTCAAAGTTGCTGCCTAGCAAGTAGCAAAGGAAGAAGTAAATTCCAAGAATGCATTAACGTGGCAGGCAGACACTAAGATGACCTGCAATAATCTTGGGTTCATGTCCTTGTGCAATCCCTTTCCTTCGAATGTGGTCTGACCTACTCACTTGCTTGTAATGTGTGGCATATGGAAATGGTGATGGAATGTGGCCTCTGGGGATTAGGTTACAACAGTTAGTAACTTTCACCCTGCTAGCAGACTCCCTTGCTAGGTTTGATGACACAAGTTGCCATATTGGTAAACCTACATGGCAAGGAAGTGAAGGCAACCTTTGTCCACAGCCATAAAGAACTTAATCCTGTCGATACTAATGTAAGTGAATTTAGAAGCTGATCCGTCCCCCACTGAGCTTTCAGATAAGACCCCAGCCCTGTTGAACACCTTGACTGTGGCTTAAGAGACCATTATGCAGATGACCCATCTAAGCCATGCCCAGATTTCTAACACACAGAAACTGTGAAATAATAAATGTGTATTGTTTTCTTCTACTAAGTTTGTGATGGTTTGTGTTCCACAGCAATAGATAATATATACCAACTACATAGCCCAGGCTCTTTGCACTGAATAAATTAAATTGTTTTTGTAGACTGTACCACCCAAGCCTGTTCTTCATCTTCTATTTCTTGTTTTGGTTGGTGTATCATACATCCAGGCTCCTAAGCCAGAAACTTGAAAAGTCATCCTAGACCCCATGCACTTCCTCATTTTTCATACACAGTCACCAAATCTTATGAACACTAGATCCTATTTATCTCAAAACTCCATTGTCTCCTTTCTAGTCCAACTATTTAAGTCAGGTCCCTATTTTCTCTTGTATGGATCATTTCCAAGGCTTCTGTTTCCCTGCATCTAGTCTTGCTCCATGACAGTCCATCTTCAAAAGCATTACTGTCCCACATTGCTTCCTGCATTAAGTCTACACTTTATAGCATCTTAGTAAGACATTGCAATTTGATGTTATTTTCTCTAGATTTTCTGTACTTCCAGAATATCCCTCTTGTTCAGATATGAGATCATTTTACTTACTGTTGTTGAGGCAGAAACAGGAATATTAAATCACCAAAACCTTGGTTTTTACATTCTGAGAATGTGGTGCAAGCCTGGAAAGACTCAGGACATACATGAGTGGCATGTTGTTTTGGAGGCTATGTCATTGGCCACAATCAGTTTTTCCCACCTGAGAGTAGATCAACACCAGGTGTACATGGGGGACAGGAATGAGTGGGTGAGACATTTGATGCTTGATCTTTTTAGTCTGATCCTAACAAGTATTTAGAAATGCCTGCGTGATGAGAAATCTGGAATCACAAAACAAAGCATGGAGAACAAAAACAAAGCATAGGTTTTCTGTTGTTGTTGCATGAATGTGGTATTTGTGCATGCATGTGCGTGTATGTTGTTGCCATGAACTCAGGGAACCTGATATGCCAGCCTCAGACACAAGGTGTTTTTCCCTATGTCTCATGTTTGTTTCTCTCTGTCCAGGAAGTGGTTGCCTTTTTTTCCTTACTTCTCGGTTGCTTTAAGCTGTATTTCTCCACTTCAAGGCAAACCCAAGCTTTCCTTTCCACGTTCTCAACCATGGTTTTCACTTACTTCTTCTATTCTTTACTTCTCTGTTGCTTTAATCTGTATTTCTCCTTCACTTCAAGGCAAACCCAAGCTTTCCTTTCCACGTTCTCAACCATGGTTTTCACTTACTTCTTCTATTCTCTCTCTTCTTTTACATCACTTTTTGGGGAGCAAGCCAACTCTTCCTCCCTCCTTTTGTACCATTTTCTATAAGAAGTCTCTGCTTTAGTCAACCGGCTTCACCTTTTAGAAAAGCTGCTCTGGGACCAGCAGATGGCATAATGGTTACATTGCTGGACTCACACATAGTCAGTTGTGGTTCGAGTCTGGACCCATGGCTTAAAATCATTCTGGGTGCATTTGAGTGTGTAACTAAAGTCCTGAGAGGAGAATGGAAGAGAAGGGATTGCAGGATGGCCACCCACCTACCCCCCCACCCCCCCGGGAGGGTGATTTCTTGCTTTCTGTCTCTCTCAGGAGTGTACACATCCTTTAGCAAAAATCTCTAAAATAAATAGATAAATAATAAATAAATAAATAAATAAATAAATAAATAAATAAATAAATAGAAAAGATGCTCTGAGGAAGCAGAGCCTCTATGTGAGGATCCTATAGCTGCTGTAACAAATACCACCAATTGAGGGGGTTA
>NW_006159928.1:6141494-6143054 GCF_000334495.1 Tupaia belangeri chinensis
CCCCCCCCCGGGAGGGTGATTTCTTGCTTTCTGTCTCTCTCAGGAGTGTACACATCCTTTAGCAAAAATCTCTAAAATAAATAGATAAATAATAAATAAATAAATAAATAAATAAATAAATAAATAAATAAATAGAAAAGATGCTCTGAGGAAGCAGAGCCTCTATGTGAGGATGCTCTAGGGAAGCAGAGCCTCTATGTGAGGATCCTATAGCTGCTGTAACAAATACCACAAATTGAGGGGCTTAATGATAACATAAATGTATTGTCTTATAGTTCTGAATTTAGAACTTCAAAATAAAGGTGTCATCAGGACCACACTCCCTCTGAAACCTGTGGAGAAGAATATCCCTTATCTCTTTCAACTCCCGGGAGTGTTGTCAGTTCCTGGTGCTCCCAGCTGGCAGCTGCACCATTTCAGTCTCTGCTTCTGTCTTCAAATGGTTTCTCCTGCATGTCTGGTCTTCACGCGGCCCTCTCCTCTATGTATGTGTCTGTCCACATTTCCTCTTCTTCTACGGACACCAGTATAGTGGATTTGGGCTAATCTGACCTCATTTTTGCCTGACTATGTCTGCAAATAACCTATTTCCAAACATAGCCACATTCACAAGTACCAGGGGTTAGAACTTCACCTATATTTTGGGGAGACACAATTCAACCTATAACGGTCCCCATCTCTATCTCTGATTTAAATTAAAAGCAAACTAAGGAGGATGAATTAAGAGAAGTCCATGCAGGCTAAGGAATTCTGAGAGTGGTCTTGAAGGGGATGAGCAAGTCGTCTTGCCCATAGGCATGGAACTCAGTAAGGAAGTGTACAAGAGCAGGAGGGTTTGCATAGGACCTTGGAAGCAAGGCCACTCAAGTCATGGTCCTGGAAGTAGGTCCTTAGAAATGCTGAATCCCAGGCCCTATCTCAGACCACCTGAATCTAGATCTTTGGAAGTCGGGGAGGGCGACAGCTCTCTGGGTGTTTTACAAGCTCTCCCATGATCCTTTTGCATGCTAAAGTTGAGAGCCACTATTCAAAAGCTTGAGTCCTGGTACAGGGTCTATCTCTCCCCTTTAAGGGTCTGAGGGTGGTAGTGACCCCACAAGAGGAGTATAACTTCCACTCACCACTCAAGTGATGGAATAGGATACCATTATCTAAAATGGTGACCTAATACATTGGTGGAAAGACCATTAGGGCAAAACTCCATTTCCATTGTTGAGTAAAGATCTGCATCTCATAGTTTCAGCTTCTTGGTTAATGTTATGCTTTGGGACTCCAAAAAACATCTGTTCTCTTTTCCACAGTAGCACCTTAAGGTATTCCAAAATAGCTGCCATGTCCTTATTTTTTTCCTCCCAAGTCCACCTTCTAGAATAGTATATTTTATATGTAAGGGAGCAGACTCAAAAGAGAATATCAGAATTGATCAGGGAACATTGTTTAGATTTGCTGTTTGTGAAGACATTGGATTCAAAACCTTCAATGATATTAAAAGAGAACACAAGGGTTCTTTTTTTAAGATTTATGAGAAAGAACTGTAAGTTAGAAATGACCTTCTCAAAT
>NW_006159928.1:6143213-6179147 GCF_000334495.1 Tupaia belangeri chinensis
AGGATACCCTTTCCTTTTTTCCAAAATCTCTGCTCACATAGAAAAAACAACTTAAGACTTACTCAGCAGCATATCTACAAAGACGAAAGAGTATTGGAAGAAAAATTGTAAAAGATTTTGAAATGGGTAGAAGACACTACTGGATAACATGTCAGTGGAGCAGTACAGGGACCATCAGATTCTGTGCACCTTTGTCTTTGACTACGCTTTTTACAACTCTGTAGAGACAGAATTAACTTGTAGAACACCAACAGAAATGCAGGTCATTCTCATTCATAGAAATGAGAGTTGTGCTTAGTAGAATGCAATGGATTATCACCCTTTGCATATTATACAGTTCTGTCAATCTTCCATTCATTGATAAATTTCCCTCATTCCTTATCTGTTATGTACGTGTGACATTTTGAGTTCTCCTTTGAACTAATTGGAACAACTTCTTGGTTCCCTTGTTAATTAGCAAGGTCAATGAAATCTTTGATATATGTTCTTTTGTTATTGGGATGAGAATCCCAATTGTACCCTATTTTGGAAAGCATCCTTTAGTGATGGTTTTCCTTATAATGACCCTGTCTTTCAATTGATCATTTGGCTTTTTCATTTGCACTTCTCTCATATTGTAGCTACTGAAATTTTCAATACTATTATCAGCTGCTAAAATTTCAATTTACTATCAGCATGGAGTCTGGAACCAAGCTGCCTGAGCTCAAAACCTAAAATCTCAAACAAGTAATTTGACCACAGTGTGCTTTAGTCTCCTCATATATAAATCAAGGGTACCTCACTGGGGCTTGTGATGAATAAATGTGTTGTGTAAATAAAGCATTTAGAAAAGTATATAGAACATAGAAAATAGTCTGTTAGTTTTACCCTTTAGATTACAAGGACTGTGATCATTTCTTTCTCATTCTGGGACTGGTTACTTTTTCCACATCCTGAAACCACATTCAACTCCAGTGCTGCTTCTGTGAGTGACAACCAATTTCTAATTTAGGACTCTTTTGGTATCACTGCTTTCTAATTTTCTCCTCTGTCAGGATATTACAATCAAGAAAGGATTTATCTAGCCATTTTCATTTGAGGGAGCTCGATTTTTCTGAACAGAATGAATTTATTAAATCACCACTCACCCTCATAATAGACCTTCCGACAGGTTGGATGCATTCATGCATTTGCTTATTCTGAACATCACGTTGTAGCAGCCTCAGGAGCCTCTACTCAAGCTACAGAGAAATATTCAGCAAGCCAGTAAAACTGGGAAGACCATACTGTCTTTAAAGATTAAGAATTAGGTGGCAGCCATGATGCATATCTCTCCAGCCCTGAGGCCATATGGAAAGGTTCAGGATTGTATCCTGAGGCCTCACATGCATGCACACATGGACACCAGTGCCCCTGATCCAGGCTGGCTGAGGCGGGGGTGGATCATGTCAGGAAGAGCCTTTTGGGATGTCTCTAAAAAAAATAAGCAGACTTACAAAAAATAAACAAATAAAAAAAATAAGGAACCTAGGTGAACAATCTCATTGAGGATCATAGCATCTCCACCTTAGGTCTCAGGCTCTTATCTCCAGACTTGAAATAAGATGACACTATGGTAAATCTCAGAGCAGCTCTGAAATGCTGTTACTCAAGTGTGATCAACCTCAGTCTGTTCACCTTGCATGGGCCAGAGCATGTCTCATGGCCTCTTAACTTCAAATGGAGGGGAGGTGTGCTCCTCCCTTGTGCTCTCACTGTACCCAGAGTGAAGGCAGGGGAGTCAGATGTTGGATATTGATGAACACGGTGATGTCTACTGCACCAGTTAGGGCTCCCAAGCTTTGATTGCCTTACCCTCTGCGTTCTGATTCATTAGCTCTGCTGCCAGCACTTGGAACACGATGTAATTCCATTTCACTTGGCCTCTCTTTCAACTTGACAACTTCCCTAATATTATCTGAAATCCGTGGGTGGGAACCAGGTTCCTCAACAGTACAAATTTGTTCCCTAAAACTTCAGGCTTCCTCTAAACTGGCGCCTTTGGTGTTGTCAAGAGTAAGCTTGTTTTTCCTCCTGAGTTTTCTGCCTCTCCCAGCCCCCACCAGGGTCTAATTGTAAAATGCATCTGCATGTTTTAAAAGCTCATTATGTAAATGTATCAGAGCCCATATCCATCAACAGATAATTAAGAAGACGATATACATATTTATGAGTTGGCTTGATATTCTTTAATGAGGAGGTTTACTAGAAATACCAAATCAAGGAGGCAAGAAGAAAAATGATCCTAACAAAGATGAGCACAAGTTTTCAGCAGTTCTTGATAGTTCTGAGAGCTGTCAGAACATTCAAAGAGCTGTCAGAACTCAGATTTCTGTTAGCCTACCATAAATGGTAAGAATATGGAGAAAGAAATAGAATGTCAGCCAGTATTTTTTTGAAAGTAAGGCTGTATTTTTTTCCTTTTTTCTTTTTTTTTTTTTTTTTTTTTTTTTTGTTTTGGTCTCCAACAGAAGATTTTGGAGGAGCCCAAAACCCCATGTTTCTACCACCTGTAAAGCAAGATCACAGTGGGACGTGATCAAAAGTCTGACATGGCAGCTCCATGATGTCAAAAGCCTTCAAAGAGCCACCACATTACCCATACAGCTCCTCTGCAAATTAGAAAGACTCCTGGGTCAGCCTTATAGCCTAGTGGTTGAGGAAGCTGGATTCCATATGGCTAACTGCAGTTCAAATCCTGGTCCCAGTGACTCAAGAAACATGCTAGGTACATGTGCATGCCTGCCCCAAATCCTGATGGGAAAAAGAAATGGAAGAAAAGATATCGCAGCATGACCATAATCCATTAAGGGGTGCTTTCTCCCTCTCTCTGTCTCTTTGTCCCTCTCTCGGGCAAGTGTGTACACTCTGGCAATTAGAAAAAAGAAAGAAAGTAAAAAAGATTCTCAAGGAGAGAAGGAAAATTTGTGTCTCCCTCTAATGGTCAAAGTCCCTAGAAATATTGGCTTGGTGAGGTGACAGTGCTTTGTACAGAAATGTGAGTGTCCCTTGCCCTAGGGAGATGGAGTCTCAGATGCGTGGCGCAAGGGCTAGCATTTAGCCTTCACCTGCCCTGTCAACCAGGCACTCCTGTATAGCATATAGTCTGCACAGTGGTAGAACTGTCTAGAAAACTCATGAATTCTCACCAAGAGCTGACCTAAGTCTATAGGAACATGAAAGCCTTCTTCATATCTACTTATTTACCAGCTTGCCCCTTCTATTTACCCAAATGTCCTCTCTGTTATACCTCTCTTCACTACGCACACACACACACTATTAGCCAGACCTCTGGCACACGGCACCACCAAGTTACAAAGAAAACTGGGGACGTGTAGCATTGCTGGGCAATCAGGAAGAGAAGGAAACTGGACTTGTTGATCACACAGCATTGTCTTGACCCATCCATTTACCAATCACTTATTTATTTCACCCTTTGCTTTTCATATAAAATGCCCTCATCCCAAGTGATACAACTGAAAGAGCACCCAGTTACTATAACCATCTTGAAGTCTAGGGTCTCAGAGATGTGGTGCAGCCCTCGCCGTTGGGTCCAGATTGGCTCCTTGTGATCTGGTGACCTGTGAACTAGAAGACAAGTTCTTTGCATACCTGTCCCCCTTAACAATGACGGGCTAAGAGTAGGGTATCCATAATTAAAACTTCTGTATTAGTCCACTACTGCAATGCTAATAGGAATACTTCAGACAAGGTAATTCAAAAAAGAGATAGAGGTTTATTTGATTCATAATTCTGGTGGCTGGAAAGTCTAAAGACACAGAATTGACATCAGGCCAGCCTACAACATGGCTGACTGAAGCTGAGAGATTGGTGGGCACATCCAGAAAGAGAGAGACAGAGAGAGATAGAGAGAGCTGCATGTAGCTCTCTCTTATGGCAACCTGCTCTCACAAGAACTGTTCCCTTCTCATGGAAGCTAAATTCACTCAGGAGATAGCATTAACCCATTCATGAGGCCAATATCTTCATGATTCGATCGCCATGTTCCAATCACTGCCCACTCGGACCAAATTCCAAATTATGAACCTCTGGGGAAGAGATGACTATCCAGGCAGAAATCCTGGTGGGGGAGGAGAGTTCCTTGATATGATCTACTGCTGGTCTCTGGGGAACACTGCCACTCTCCCTTGCATGTCAAAACTAGACACTGACAAGTATGCTCTCTTTGGAAGCTCCACGGTTTGCAGACTCTGGTTCCTTCTGAAAGAAATTTAGAGATACGGTGCTGTTTTACAATTTCAACAATCAAAGGCTTTTTTTTTTTCTTTTAAATGCAGACTTGTAATTTCTTTGACTGAAACAGTGTATTTTCTGTTCTATTTGTGTTTGGTCAGTATCCACAGCCATTCTCAAATGGATAGACATGATTCTAGACATAATTCTCAAACTTCATTCTTTGCTTCATTATACACATATCTCCTCCTTCCTTAAAGAATGACACATATCACACCTTCCCACAATTCAATGGCCAGAATTCAATGGTAACTGCAATGAAAGCAGGAAAATGTAATCTCAATAGGTGCCCCAAAGGAAACAGGAATGGGGTTTGAAGGTACATGTTGTTTCTTCATTATCTGCCAACTTCAGCAGCCTGGAAGGTAAGTTATCCTGATTATCAGCATTCACTAAAAAGATATGTGGAGTGATATAAGGCATCTACACAAGAAGAGGGAATATTATTTTCAGAAGAAAATGAGATCCAAAGTAGAGGTTACGCATTTGGGGAGATAGGGTGGGGAGACACTGCTTAAAAATGGAATCACGCAGCAGGAGGTCCTTTGTGGCTGACTTTTGTAACTTAGCATAATTTTTCAAAGTTCCTTCCCTATTGTTAATAGCACTATGAGTATTTCATTTGCTCTTATGTCCAATTAGCATCCCTTGTACGGATAGGCCACGTCTTATTTTCTGATTCATTCACTGACATGTACATAGCTGGGTTGTTCTCACTATTGACTATTGTGAATAATGCTGCTATGAGCATTTGTGTGGACATATGTCTTTATTTCACTTGACTCTCTGCTTAAGAGTGTAATTGCTGGGTCATACAGTAACTCATTTTCTAAAGAATTATTTATTTTATTTTATTCATCTTTATTACCATTTTTTTAATTTGCTACAGGGCACATGTGCTCACCAGAGAGAGACAGAGAGAGAGAGAGAAAGAGAAAGCAAGCCATCAGGTCTGGGACTCGAACCATGGTCAGCCATGTGAGAGTTCAGCGCCTCAATCACCATGCCACCTGTTGGCCCCACATCTAACTCTTTGAGGCACTGCTAGACAATTTTGCATTCCCACCAGCAGTGTATGAGGTTCTAATTTCCCTGACATCCTCACTGGCAGTTATTATTACCTGCCTGTATTTGGGAGGGTGGGGGGGTGGGGGAATATTTTGTAAATATTTTTTTCTGTATTCATAATAGAGCATGTGCACATGCATGTGATACAGAGAGAGAGAGGATAAAGAGAGAGAGGAGAATTTTCTCCAGGGTCTGGTCATATCACGGTCCTCTCCTCCAGACCTATAGCTCATTGTGCACATGCCTGGCATGTTTCAAGCCGACCCGATCAAGGACTCAAACCACATCGCCATGTGGTTTCCAGCACATCAGTCTGACTTGCAACTGACTTATCTCCCTTTTTAATTATAGCTATCCTAATGGGTGTGAGGTAGTATCTCATTGCAGTTTTGATGTCCACTTTCCTGACTAATAATGTTAGCACTTTTTATACTCACAAAAGTTTGAGAGCCTTGGATATACTGCCCTATACTACAGTGAGAGTTACCTATCTTATGGCCCCTACTAGATGGAAAGCTCCCAGAAGGCCTGGAGACCACAGCATGGCTGCCGACACCCCCTCATGACCCAGTGCCCAGTGCATGCATGGTATGTGCTCCACAGTAAGCGCTAACACCTAGTGCAGACTTGCACTGTGTCAGGAACAAGTACATAAACCACTCATGTCATCCTCCCAGCAACCCCATGAGGCAGGGAATATTGTTAACATTTTACAGGTAAATAAACTGAGGCATAGAAAGCTACATAACTTGACCTGCTGGCAAGTGGTGACACCTGTGTTTGAACTCAGGTTGTACATGCCACACACAATGGCCTCCCCAGTCAATATCCATTGAATACTTTAATGAATTCAAGACTCTAAAAAGGAGAAGAGGGGCTATAGGGCCAGGGATCACTCTGCCTTCCTTTTGACTGAACGGCCATCTTCCAAGAATAGCACTAGGAACTGGAACTGCCTGTTCCTCTGAATGGCAATGTGACACCTGATAAAACCCCAATCCCTGGTGTAGGACATAGAAAGTTTCCTGGGTTTGGGTTTTTAAAAATCAGATAGAGGGACCAGCAGTTAGTGTAATGGCTATGTCACTGGACTCCCACGTAGTCGACCGTGGTTCGAGTCCTGGACCCAGTGGCTTAAACTCACTCTGGGCATGTGTGCATGCATGCCCAAGATCCCGAGAGGAGAATGGAGGAGAAGGGATTGTGGCGTGGCCATCCCCCCGGGGGGTGATTTCTTGCTTTCTGTCTCTCTGTCTCTCTCTCTCTCTGTCTGGTGAGCACACACACCCGATAGCAAAAATCTCTCCAAAAAAAGGAAAAAATAATCAGATAGACAGGGGCCAGCAGGTAGTGTAGTGGTTATGTTACTGGACTCCCACATGGGTGACCACAGTTTGAGTCCCAGACCTGGAGGCTTGAAAAATCACATCAGGCATGTGTGTGCCCAAGATCCTGAGAGGAGAATGGAGGAGAAGGGATTGTAGCATGACCATCCGCCCTACAGGGACTGATTTCTCACTTTCCCTCTCACTGTCTCTGTCTCTGTCTCTCTCTCTCTCTGGTGAGTACACACACCCTGTGACAAAACTCTCTTAAAAAAAGAAATCAGATAGACTCTAATCCTGATTCCCAACACTATCATGAAGTATGGAGAATGGAAATTGAGACTCATCCTGGTGCAGACCTGGGTAGAGGTATGCTGTCCAGCTCTCCGAATGTGTACTCTCAGTGAGGTTGAAAAAGGAGAAAGATGTCTTGAGAGCTCTGGTTTGAACTATTTAACGTTGAATACCTCCCTTTGAGAGTAAGCCCCTGAAAATCAGGTTTAATTGCTAACATTGCTACCTTCTGTACTGGGTAAGCCCTTCAATGTATCCTACCAAGCAGGGCTACTGTGTACCTACATCATGACTTCGTACAAATTAGAAAGAGGCCCTCCATCAGTCTGAGCCAAGAAGATGGCTGGAAAACTGAGCATGGGCTGGATTTTAGCTGGCCATCCTTGTGCAGTGTCCAACCTGAACAACCATATATGGTAACCCTGCTACCAAGCACCCTACATTCCTGAGAGTAGGTAACTCTGTAAATGAGTGACTAGCCCATCAGTAACCCTGCTGAATTGTGGCAACCAGGAAGCAACTTGCCATAAATCAAATAATGAGTTGCCAAAACCTCCTAGCTCTTTATAATCTAAATAAAGAAAGAACTTCAGGAGAAACAAATAGCTAACAGAGCCTTTGTCTGGAGTAACGGGATATAAAGCCAAACAAACCCACGTATACATAATGCCAGTCAAAGCTGTAACTGAAAGCCAGATTCATTTACCTTGACTTTAGTACCTAACCCAGAAAGCCAGGGTGCCCTGGGAGTCCTGAGAGATAAGACACGACATCCACAAAGAACAGAAGGTTTGCAGCCCAAGATGCAAGCAACCTGCTCACCATGGAGCCGCCCAACTCCAGCAAAACATCTTCTGCTCCTTGGGCAGTTGACAGAGCTATCTGCACAGGTTTTGAGAAGAGACCCCATTGGTGTCCTGGCCAATATCCAGCCTCCATCAAAGAGTGTCTGCTGAAGCAGCCTCAGGAAGGCAGGCCAGGGGAGTGAGCAACGTGGGGAAGAGCTGCAGGAGTCTCCCAGGAGTTGTCGGGGAAATGACACCAAAGAGCAACACCAGCTCTTAGATCGTCTCCCTCCAAATGCCCAAGCCCATTGATGCACAGCTTCAAATGGTACGGCATGGTGATGGCTTGTTGAGGGACTGTGGCTGCAGATGGATGGCAGTGCTCAAAGAGAGGAAGAAAGACCACATGGATAGAGAGGAGTCACCTGTCAGGAGCTGCTTCTGGGCTTCCAGGCACAGAGTTCTTCTTTTTTTTTAAAGAATAATTTAAAATTTTTATTTATTATTAAGTAGTATTTTAGTTTACTAAAGGGCACGTGTGCTTACCAGAGATACATGGGAGGGTGGAAGGAGAGAAAGTGAGAAAGCAAGCTACTGGGTTTGGGCCTTGAACTGCAGTCAGCCATGTGGGAGTCCAGCACCTTAACCACTACAGCACCTGCTGGCCCCCACAGTGCTCAATCTAATAGGTTTATGGGGCAGCCAGCTTTTCTAATAGAATTATGAGCCTGTATAATTTTTAAAAAGACTAATTTATTCACTTAAATGTGCTGTCGGTCTGGATTAAACTGACTTGTTTGTGGCTGGTTTTTATTAGCGCAGGAGGTAGGTAAAACAGAGAGTAGGAATGGGGTACACTCCCATACCTTCTGGTTATTAGGGATCTGGAAACTTCTGGGGAAAAAAAAAAAAGAATTGAAACAGCGTGAGTAAGAGAGGGATGTTATCACTGTATGTAATACCACTGTATATAATGCCAATCTTGGGAGATCTTGGAAAGAGATCAGAAGAACAGGGTGTTGTCTAGATTCAGATTAAAAGCCCAGTAAGGAGTTTAAGACACCTTGGCCACATGATAGGCTCCAGTCACCCCAGGAGCACTGGTAGAAGGAGGACTGGAACCATGTAGAAAAAGACAACAGAGGAAGAACACAATGCACCAACAAAGGCTTTGTGTATTCTCTGGGGCAGGGTGGACCACTGGAAAATCTAGGAAGTGGGTACAGTTTGCCCTTAGAGTTTCCAGTTTCTTATCTTTGGATCTTCTTCCTACTCTAGGGACCTGTAGAATGCCATGGTGGAGAAAATCACCTGGAGGTTGCAAATTTCTTCCCACCCATCTTAATAAGCAATAGGGTACTGGCATGACCAATGTGGGCTCTGGGGGTCACAAAGTCCCAGGTTCAAAGTCTGGCTCTGCCCCTTTCTACCTGTGTTACACTGAACACATATCTTCATTTCTCCCAGCCCTAAATTGGTCATCTGTGAAACAGGAACAACAGGAGCTCTACCGAGTTGTTGTGAGGTCCAAAGGGATGGAAAGCTCCCCATGTAGTTCTTGGCATAAACCTAAGTTCAATGAGAACAGTAATTTATATCAATGGATGTAGTTCAACATAGAGAAAAAGGAGTTTTTAATTTGCCAGAGGGCATGTGTGCTTGCTGGGGGAAGAGGGAGGAAGAGAGAAGTGAAGTGAGAAAGCACAACCATGGGGATGATCACAGTGCAACACCTTCTCCATTTCTCCCTCCTTTCAGGATTTTGGACACACATGCACATGCACCTGGTGTGTTTTTCAAGGCACCAGGTCCAGGATTCTAACCATGTGTCTGTCAGTTATGTGGGATCCACCACCTTAACCACCACACCATAGGGATGGCCCAGAAAAATATTATAAAGTAAAAAATGAGTGGTAAATGCACTAATCTCCAAGCCAGGTAACTGTGCTCTCTCTGTGTGCCCTTTTCCACTTCACAAACAAGAAGGCAGACATGACTCAGCTTGTGCTCAGTTTTCATGGCCACCCCATTTCCAAACAGCCTCGGGATACTGAGTTGGAACCTGGCTCTTTCACAGAGCCTGAACTTTTCCATTCAGCCCGCATGAATGGAGCATGAGAACACCTTACTTACTGCATGTTCTTACAGGTGCCAGCAAAGCACGGCTTCTGGTAATGGGATCAGTAACTTGAATAAGAAAACTGAAAGGCAAGTCTGAATTTCTCTCCGTCTGTCATGTTCCAGTGAACAACTGAAGCACAGTAAAGGAAAATGCTGCCTTCTAGCTTGTCTGTGCCGGTTCACCCATGCTAGGTACTATTATTAGTAACAATATTAGTAAATATTTCTGACATGCAGTAAAGGTTCAGAGTGCTGGAGGGTGGCAGAGCATGCTAAACACACAAACTGCCTGCCTCTGGTGACTTGTGGGCATGCAGAAGACAAGAGGTTCAAATGGCAGAACATACTAACTGGGGAGGGATTCTTGCAGGTGAGGTAGGGAGAGTTTTCTCAGGGCTGTGCTGGAAATGAGAACAACAAACCTTGGTACCTGCCATCTGGCTGCCCATCTCACCAGAAGAGCTACTCTTGGGCAATCACTAGAAAGATGACAGACAAGTGACAGACCATTTTGAATGTCACCTCTAGCATCCTAGAGCCTTGGGGGAACAGCTAAGGATGTGTCCAGCCTTGAGGCTAATTGAGGCTAGACTGGGATAGACTGCTAATTGTTCCCCAGAGATTATTCTTTCTTCCTTACTTGTAGAAATACAAGTCTCTAAATTAGCTGGAAACTCTTGGAAATGAAATTCCTCCTGAGGACCTCTAGCTAGGGACAACCTACCCCAGACTCCACGGATGTAGGTGGGTCCTGTGACTAAATTTTGGCTGAAGGGCTGAAAGCAGAAACAATATAAGAAACTTCAAAACCAATTTTTTTTTCTTTTTAAACACAGAAGCTGCATGTTTTCCATGCTTTTGTTCCTCTTCCCACTGGCTAGGAAATGGCAGCAAATGGAGAAGCTCCCTCCGATGCAGAGAAGGAAGTCATATATGTAAAATGGCAAATCTAGGGGCTGGTTCCATGGTCCAGTGAAAATGCACTGAAAAGTCAGATACCACATGGTGGTCATGATTTGAATCCCCAGCCCAACTGGCCTGAAACACATCAAACACACACAGGATCTGAAAGGTTAGAGGACTGGAGGGAGGGGATTGCAGCATGGCCAGACCTGGTAGACATATTCCTCTCTCTCTCTTTCTCATGTATTATTGCAAATACTCTAGCATAAATAAAAGGAAAAAAAATATTTTAAAAGAAAGGAAATGGCAAACCTTTCCTACAGCATCCAACCTACTATCTCTAAACCTTTCACCTCTCTCTGCTCCATTGGACAGAAGAAAACCAAACGTTTACCCTACTTAAGAATCCACTCTATTTTGGGGTCCCTATGTTATAGAAGCTTATCCCATACCATATTTTCAGGCCTGGTTTTGGACTCTAGTATGAAAGAAACATCTTATGTTTAAAAGAGATTAAAATTTTACCCATCTTGGAGCCAGCAATTGGCATGGTAGTTAAGATGCTGGACTCCCACATGGCTAACTACAGTTCAAGTTCTTAACCTGGTAGCTTGAAACTCACATGAAGCACATGTACATGTGTGCCCAAAATCCCAAGAGAAGAACAGAGGAGATGGGATTGCAACATGGCCATTCCCCCAGGGGAGTGATTTTTCAATTTCCCTACGTCTCTCTTTCTCCTTTTTTCTCCATTTCATACTAGTGAGCACACATGCCCTATAGCAAAAAAAAAAAAAAAAAAAAAAAAAAGCATTTAATACATCTAACCTAGTGAACAAAATAATTTATCTTAGTCATTCTTCTGGATTTTCTTTGTTTCTGTATTTGTTTTAGAGAGGGATTTTTTTTGCTATAGGGCTTGGGTGCTCACCAGAGAAACAGAGAGAGATGGAGAGACAGAAAGGAAGAAATCATCTCTCGGGGGATGGCCATGACACAACGCTTTCTCCTCCATCCTCCTCTCTGGATTTTGGGCAAATGTGCACATGCTCTTGGCATGAGTTTTAAGCCACTGGGTCCAGGACTTGAATCACAGTCAGCCACATGGGAGTCCAACAGTGTAACCATTACGCCATCTGCTGTTCTCAAGCCTAGCCATTCTCAAGTGCGCTCAGAACACTTATATTAGCCTACAGTTGGGAAAAATCATCTAACACAAAACCTATTTTATAATAAAGTGTTGAAAAATTCATGTAATTTATTGTATACTGTACTGAACATGAAAAAGAGAATGTAGTCATTATTTTAAGCCAAAGTCATTGTCAGTTTTTTAAAAAAGGATGGAAGCCCATACCATTGTAAAATCAAAAAATCATTAAGTTCAACCATTTGTAAGTCAGAGACCATCTGTACATTTATTTGTTTACTTGTTGTACATCTGCCTTTTGCACAAGATTGGAAGCCTCATTTGTTTGTATTCAGTGCCTAGTATATAGCCTGGCACATATTACATACTTAATAAATGTCTGTTGCATGAATGAACAAATAAATAACTCTTGCTACAGAGATGAGGAAATGACTTTTGAACATTTTTAAAATTTATATGTTTATTTACAGTCATTCACTGTACATCAATACAGTATACAAAATGAGGTTTTCCATCTAGTATATATTTTATATTGGCTCAAGCAAGGATATAACCATACATGTTATCATCAACAAATAATTTTCTATTTCTTGTTTCTTACATATTTTGCTTCCCCCTCCCCTGATTCCCTCTCACCCTCTGCAATATCTCCCCTTCTCCCACATGGTCTCTGTGATAGTTGTTTTCCATGCCTTTTTTTTTACATTTTATTGTTTCACTAAAGATCTTAATTAATTTAAAGACTTTCAATAGCAAGCACAGCTGATATATATAGATAGATATAGATATAGATAGACATAAATGCATGTCTGACTTTAGGCATAAGCCTCCGTGAGTAAAGTGAACATACTATAAAGTAGCACCTCTCCCTGGGGCTATATAGCTTACTTCAGTCATTAAATAGGTATTAATAAGTATTTTTAATGCATTTTTTAATTTCAAAGAAAAGTTTTAGTTTTAATACATCAAAATATAAAAATGTTAAGAGAAATTTGCTTAAAACTTAAAGCCAGGAAAAATGTTAGGATTCAGTTCAAATTGTAGGTAGATGAACCTATCAACAGTTCAAGAGAAGACAAAAATTCTTAAATATGAAAATCAAAGCTTTAAAGAAAATTAGTAATGTTTTAATCTAAAATGAAAAAATTCTATTTCACTAGTTCAGACTCACATAATTAATCTCTCTTCTACTGAATTTGCAGTGTTACTGTGGTCTGATATTTCCATTTAAACTCTGGAAGTTAACATCCAACTCTGGACTCATCCCTACCATTAGGCTGGCCATTTTCTTGGTCGTTTCTTATACTCTTATTTCCGTGTGTCTGACTTTAGTTTTACTGGTATAGCACTCCCTTCAGCACTTCTTGGAGAGCTGTTGGTAAATTCTTTCAGGTTTGTTTATCTGAGAAAAAAAAAAATTTTCCCCATATGAAGGATAATCTTGCTGGGTATAGTATTCTTGGTTGAAATTGTTTTTCACTTAACACTTTGAATATAGTTTCACATTCTTTGCTTGTTGCATTGTTTCCGATGAGTGGTCTGACATAGCCTCATGGGATATCCTTTGAAAGTAGTTTGACGTTTCTCTTTTGCCAGTTTTAGTATCTTGTCTCTGTCTGTGGTTTTGGTCCATCTGGCTATGATGTGCCTTGAGGAAGATCTTCTTGATTCTCTGTGGGGTCTTTTGTATTTCTTGGGTCTAGATATTTGAGTACCTCTCTAGGTTTGGAAAGTTTCCAGGATTTCATGGAATAGATTATCAATGCCCTGATTAGTTTATTCACCTTCTAGGATACTGATGATCCGGACATTTGGGCATTTAATGGTATCTACTATTACTTGTATGTTATTCTCATTTTGGGAGGTTATTTTCTCAGTCTTTTTGGTGAATTTTTCTAGGTCAGAGGTTCTATTTTCTACATCTGAGATTTGATCTTCTGCATGATCTAATCTGCTTTGATATTTTCAAGGGAAGTTTTGATTTCCTGTATTATAGCCTTCATCTCTAACAATTCCATTTGTTCTTTTTTATGATGTATATCTTCTCTTTCAGATCATGCAAGAACTTCCTCACCTCCTGGAAATTTGTGTCTCTTTTCTTCTACATCTTCTGGAGTTCATTGTCTCTATTCTCTTGCATCTCTATTAGCTTTGTCTCTATGAATATTTTAAATTCCTTTTTTTTAAAGAATTATTTATTTAATTCCATTTTTTATTATTATTATGATTATTTTAATCTGAGCAGACAGAGAGGGAAAGGGAAAACAAGAAAGCAAGCTGCCAGATCCAGGACTCAAACTGCAGTTGGCCATGTGGAAAACCTGCATCCCCAATCACCACACCACCTGTAGGCCCCAATATTTTAAATTCTTTATCTGAGATTTCTATGAGTTCCCTGATATTTTTGTGGAGGAAGAGGAACTATTCTTTTCCATGAGAGGAGAGATATTTTCTTGGTTTCTCATATTTCTTGTGCCTCCTCAGTGGTTTCTGGTCATCTGAGGGATTATACATTTTTTCCTATTTTTTAAAGTTAAATATGAGCATTCAGAAGAATACAGAAGGAAAAAAAGAAGAAGAAGAAGAATACAGAAGGATTTGATCTGCAGTCCAGCTCCTGGCTAGACCTGGGGAGCAGGAGGGTGAAGTTTGGGCAGAGGGTCTTTGGCGACCGAAATTCCTGAATGGGGCTGCTCAGAACTCAAATATTGGCTTATTCTGGCTCCTGGCTGATTGGCTTATTCTGGCTCCTGGCTAGACCCTGGGGGGCAGGAGGGTGAAGTCTGGACAGAGGGTCTTCAGTGGTCGAAATCACTTTTGAACATTTAATCAGCTTGCCCAAGGTCAACCCGCTTTTTAGGGAAGGAGTCAGGACTGAACTAGAATATAGGCCCAGACTCTTTAAGCTTCTGGGACTCCAGTAATCTATGAAAGAGCTTCTTTCCCTCTCTAGACAGTAGTGCTCCAGAAGTACTACCTTAGGACTGCAGAGATAGTTATTAATGGAATTGTAAGACTATACAAATGGGAGATCTGGTATCCAGGAAGGACCTGATCAACATTTGCTGATGTGCCCCTCCCCATGGAGACTTCTATATCCAACAGCCATTGGATAGCTCCATGGGGAAGTCTGGAAGGATCCTTAAATATCAACTGGCCAACATTAGGCTTCTGATTCACTGCACTTTCTCTCTCCCACAATCCACTTGTCGCACAGCCAAAATAGCTCTGTCTTTCCAGCTGCTCGTGTCGATAGCCAGTCTTCATCTATTTGCCTTCTCTCCAATCTGATCCTTGCAGTCATTCTTGTTGATTCTTTCTCTCACTCCTCATATGCAATCCGTAAGTGAATGCTTACCACCACCTGGTCTAGTTCTCTTGTCACCTTTTAATCTATTGTTTTTGCAGTGGCCAGAGGTTGTTAAAGAATTTTTGTTAGTCCTCTGTTCAAAACCTCCAGGAGTCTGCCTTCTCATTTAGAAGAAAATTCAAAATTCTGCAACAGCCTAACGGGTTTACATACTCTGGTCCCCTCCCCTTCGCCCTGGGCTTGCCCTCTGTCCCTGGTTCTCTCTGCTGCAGCCTCACTAATCTTGTCCCTTGACCACAACAAGTCTGTTCTCACCTCTGGGACAGTTTTTTCTGCCCCAAACACTCTTCTCATATCTATTTGACTTGCTCCCTCACATCTTCCAGATCAGTGAAATGTCGCCTTGTCAATAATTCCTGAATAGCCCTTTCCCCTCAGCCTAGCTGCTTCTCCAGAAGCCTAGCTTCTTCACCATGCTTTGAAAACAAACAAACAAACAAGCATCCTGCTCATTTGTTTATCATCTGTAGTGCTGTGTGTTCGTTTGCTAAGGCCGCTATAACAAAAACGCCAGCCCGGGTGGCTTAACAGAAATGTACTGTCTCACATTCTGGAAGCTGGAAATCTAATACCAGGATGCCAACAGGGCTGGTTTCTTCTGAGGGCTGCAAGAGAAGGATCTGGGCCAGGCTTCTCTCATATTGTCCATGGCCATCTTCTTGCCATGTCTCTTCATGTCATCTTCTCTCCATTTGTGCCTTTGTGTCTGAATTTTTTCCTGTTTATAAGGAGACTAGTCATGCTGGATTAGGGCCCACCTTCATAAACTCATTTTTATTTAACTACTTCAGTAAAAGACTCTGTCTTCAAATAAGGTCACCCTCTGAGGTACTGGGGATCAGTTCTTTGACCTAAGAATTTGGGGAGGGGAGTCAGTAGGTGGAATAGTGGTTAAGGTGCTGAACTCTCCCACGTGGCCAACCACCGTTTGAGTACTGGATTTAGCAGCTTGAAAATCATGCTAGGTGCATGTGTATGCATGTCCAAAATTCCAAGAGGAGAATAGAGGAGAAGGGATTGTGGGTAGCCATCCCTTATGGGGAAAGGGGTGTGTTTTCTCACGTTTGCTCTCCCTGTCTCTCGCTGGTGAGTGCATGTGCCCTATGGCAAAAACCTTTGAAAAAAGGAATATGGTGATACAGCTCAAATTATAACACAACTCCAGAAACATGAACTTCTTTCATCTGGTACAGGGAAGGCATTCATTAATCTTTATCAAATGAATCAATTGTACAAATAGTCGCCATTCTTACTATCATCAGCATCATTGTCATTATCAACTAGAAATCCTTCACTGGCATTTCTCTTCGTCTGTAGGGTACCGATAGTTAATGTTAACAATGATATCCTGGAATTCTGTGAAGGTCCCAAGATGCCATTTCAATAACTGAACAAAGATTATACTAAACTCAGTATAATTTTAATGTCGAATATATCTTATTATATTCTACTACTACTAAATTTGGCCATTCATAGATGGTGTTTATATTAATAGCCAAATATCTAGAATGTTTGTTTTTACTCTAGTCTAAAATAACTCAAGGATTTAAGTAACATACCAACATCAGGATTTCAATAATATTAGAATAAAAACAGATAAAGTTGGATTAAGCAAAAAAAAAAAAAAAAAGCAAATGTGCCGACCATGGGAATCACTGTAACTGCTCTATTTCAGCATAAAATTGTACAAAAAATTTGAGGCAACACAGCAGCAGATAAAAACACTACCTCAGAGGCAGATTTATGGCAATTTTTCAGGAGACAGAGATTGTTCCTTGAATGAACTCAGAGACATTGCCACATGAGACAATCTACAGGGCAAAACTGTCTGTTGCACCATTCAGTAATATCCACAACCACTTCCGTAAGAATTCAGAAGTACTCAGGCTATAACATACCCAGCATCAGAAAAGTCAGGAGACAACATTAAAACATAATTTAGTACAGATAGTTATTTGAGCTGTATGGTGCCAATATGAAATCTCCCACCTAGAATAGCGCATAGACTATCCAGTAGAGTAAATAGATACCACATCCTTTAAATTATTTCCCATAATCTCATTGTCAGTCAATTAGATTTTTTATAGAAATGGGCTTAGCTTAACTATTAAGGGGGTCAGATAAACTGGATTAGAATACAGGCTTCACCACGGCTGAGCCTTGTGACGTAAGGCAGTTACTTATCTATAAAGTGAGAGTGATTATAAGGCTTATATTGCAATTTGTGGCAAGGACTTAATTAAATCATGAATGTGAAGTTCTTAATACCTGGTACATGGTAAACACTGAATCATGTTGGCAGTTATTAGGGGCAGCATATTCTTGATCACAGATGTGTGTGAGAGGAACAAGAGAAAGAGAAACAACATGGGTAAGTGATAGAATTCACATTCCCTTGTGAAAACTAAGGTGCCTGAGTGCTACACCAGCCTGAGTGGCAGTCTGCACTGTGTTCACATGTTCCCATGAAGGAATGGCACAGGAGAATCTGTTCTGTGTCACTAGAACACCCTGTTCTCTGGCAGAGAACACTGGCAACTCTGTTTATGACTTTCCAACACTATCACCACCAGCTTCATTTCTTAACATTAATTCGCTTGATTAAATGGAAAACAACAACAATGAGACCAACAGGTAGTGTGGTGGTTAAGGTGCTGGACACTCCCACATGGCCGACCACGGTTTGAGTCCCAGACCTGGTGCCTTCCTTTCTCACTTTCCCTCTCTCTCTTTCCTCCTCTGTGTCTCTCTCTGGTCAAATTAAAATAAATGAGTTAATAAATAAAATTAAGTAAATAATTATTTAAAAAAATAAAAACAAATGGAAACAACAATATTCTAATTTGCCAAACTCTAATTACCCCCAAAATACTTTTTATAAACAACCTACCTATTATAAAGAATTTGCCTGGCCTTTGTTCGTAGTTCCTGGGAGAGAGACTCTAAGACCTTAGAATTTCTTGTGTAATAGGAATATCTTTGTTATTCAGGGAACTCATGGGTCACACCTGAATGTAAAAGGTTAGGTAACTAAGGTTGGGATTTGGTTGTTAGAAAGACCAACTATGTGATTAGAAGGCTCAGAGTCAGCTTGATCTTTGAAGAAAGGAAAGGGGGTGGAGATTGAGTTGAATGATGTGACCAGTGATCCAATCAGTCGTGCCAATATAACGAAACCCAGTAAAAATTCTACTGAGAGAGGTCATGGAAGCTCTATAGTCAGGGCCCTCTCAGACCTTGTCCTATGTGTCTCTTCATTTGGCTTCATTGTTTTTGTTTTTGAAATATTTTTGCTATAGGGTGCATGTGCTTGCCTGAGAGAGAGAGAAAAAGTGAGAAATCCACCCCCGCCCCCCAGGGGGATGGCCACACTGCGATCCCTTCTCTTCCACTCTTCTCTTGGAATTTTGGGCACTCATACATAGGTACCCAGTGTGTTTCAAGTCACCAGGTCTGGGACTTGAACTGTGGTCAGCCATGTGGGAGTATAGTACCTTAAACACTGTGCCGCCTACTGGCCCCTTTTGACTGGTTTTAATTTTTATTCTTCATAAGAAAACTGGAATAATAGGTATAGTACTTTCCTGAATTCTTTGAGTCATTCTAGGAAATTGCCAAACTTGAGAGGATCATAAGACCCTCTGAGATTTGTTGTCCATTGGTCAGAAGGACAAGTGGCTTGGGAACTGAAGTAAGGACAGTCCTGTTAGAGACTCTGCTCTTCAATCTGTGGAGTCTGATGTTCACTCCAGGTTGTCAGTGTCAGAACTGAATTTCAGTACACCTGCTGGTGTCAGAATAACATCTAGATGCTCTTGAGGTCTTTGGTCTTGGCTATAGGATACAGACTGTGAGAGAGAGACCTCAGAATGTTTGGGGTACCCAGGGTCCTAAGCAACTCTCTCAGCAATATCACTACTTCAACTACCTCTACATCACCAAAGGGATCACCACTGGCACATGGCAGTCGAATATTCTCCATGGCATCACTTCCTCACCCTTGGAGCAACTCTTCTGTTTATTATGAAATTGAATTCACTAAACTGTGGGCTGGACTTCCATTAAGAGGGAATTTGAGAAAGTTTACAAGACCAGTGAGACAGTTTTCATTCAGATTATCAGCCCAATTAAGCCCACATTTACAATGATGAGGCACTGTTAGCATCTTATTCACAGTAATAAGCCACAAAACAGTTACTAATTGTTGTGAATTGTTGTAGTTATGTCCTTGTTTAGTCACTAATTCTCCATGTGTTTTTTTCTCTCCCGTTTCTTCTGGTAACAAATTGTGCCTGTCTTCCATTCTCCTGTCACAAGAATGGGCACAAGACCAGGCCTTTTCAATCATAGTACTTGTTTTAGTTAAGGTAGGTCAATTGTTATAACAAGCCCCAAGGTCTATAATGACTCAAACATACTAGAAGTTAATTTCTTTCTCACATAAATAGTATAAAGGTATAAAGGGCAGATTGTGGACAGAAGGGGCTTTGTTGTGTCCCACACAGGCATTCAGAGATCAGCTGTCAGCAGCTCCTTCAGTGAATTCCCAAGATATCACTGGACATTAATATCCAGTTGCTGAAAGGGACACGGGATAGAGAAGTCACATCTGGTTTATAGGTGCCATGGGCAAGGAGTAGCACAAATCAGTTTCATTTATGTCTCACCCGGACATAAGTACAGGTGGGAATTACAGTCTGTCTGGACTGCTGCTTCCCAGAAAGACATCTATAATTTAGAAAAAGGACCATTTGCTTTTTTTTTTTCCCTAAGGTTTAAAGATTTGGAGTATGCCACACACATGCCCGGCATGAGTTTCAAACCACCAGGTGCAGGACTTGGACCTGTTAGCCATGTGGGAGTCCAGGGCCTTAACCACTACATTGCCTACTTTTAAAAAAGTCTGTGGAGACAGAGAGACTTATATTTGAAAGCTGAAAGAAAAGAGTTGCAACCCCATCTGCAATGCTGGGGGGATGCAAATCTGGATTTTGTGGCTACAAGTTGAAGTTATCTACAAAATGAAGCCAAGGGAGGGGAGGAGAGAAGAAATTGAGAGGAGAATTGAAAAGTGTGTAGTTCCTAGTGGTCTCAATTTCCAGTTCTGATACCCAAGGCCCAGGATCTCTTTCTCCTCTTTTGGTCTCTGAACCCCTCCACGCCTCTTCAGAGCTACATAAGCCGGTGCATTCTCCCTTGTGTTTAAACTTTCTGTAATGTTTCTGTCATATCATTCTTTTTTTTTTTAATAGATTTTTGCTATAGGGCACATGATGCACTCACTGGAGAGTCAAAAAGGAAGAAATCCCCCCTCCTCCCCAGAGGGGATGGCCATGCCGCAACCCCTTCTCCTCCAGTCTTCTCTTGGGATTTTGGGTACGCACGCACTCGTACCTGGCATGAGTTTAAGCAGCTGGGTCTGGGATTCAAATCATGGTCGACTAAATGGGAGTCCAGTGACATAACCATTACACTATCTACTGGTCCCACTTACAACATTCTTTAACTCTAAACTAGATGCCAGAAACTACTAGACGTTTTATGTACCTTTCTGTATGAATCCTTAAAAGAATCATAGGTATTATTAGTTTTATTTTATAAGTGAGGAAAAAATTGCAAATATGAAGTAAGTAGAAGAATAGGAGGGACTGAAATACAGTTCCAATAGTATAATGCAAAGGTTGCCAAAAGGAAAAAATCTTCATGGGCCATATGGTCTCTGTCACAACTATTCAACTATGTCACTGTAGGACAAAAGCAGACCTAGACAGTAGTAAACTAATGATATAGCTACGTTTTGATAAAACTTTATACACAGGTTAGGCAGTTGAGCCAAATGAACACTGCTGACCTGAGAGTCAAGAGAAGTGTGTTTTTGTCTGTAACTAACTGTGTGACTTGAACTAATTACTTGACTCCTCTAGGTTTTCAGTTTCCTTCTTCATTTCAACATCCTCATCAGCTTTTTCTATTCCATTATGTCAGTTTCTATTTCCACATGCATAATAATACATAATTAATCCACAATAGCTCCATTTTTAAGTTAGAGTTCAATTAAGAACTACATATGTATTTTTATCTTCACTTAGTCTTCCTATCACACAGTTTATAAAACAAGATTTAGTTCTTTGTGGATGTCCCATGTTCATGGAAAGCATCAGTTGTTATTTGTGTGATCCAATCCATTGGGTGCCACTGGTTTTATGTGCAGACATTGGCCCCCATGCTGTAGGGCTTCAAATAGCCACTCTGTGATATCAAGGATTGCTCTGGTAGTACTGCCTGTTCCTTCTGCTGTCATTCTCTTGTCACTTCTCACTGCTGCTAATTTACTCCCTAATGAACATTCAGTTGTTTAGATCAATGTCCAAGAATGTGTCCTTGTTCACTCCTCCTTCTAGTAAAGTATAACTATCCCCCTGGAGACCATTCCCTTTGACTTCAAAGTTAAGCTCTAGACCTGGATGGTTGGCATTCCTAGAAATACAATCCTGGAGAAGCAGGGCATTATTTAAATGCCTGCCTGTTTACCTATTTAACAAAAAATATGACACTTGAGTCATAAGACTAATTTTACAAATGACTCCTTAAGCAATTAGGCTTCCAGAAATCTCTGGACATCTGAACATTTTCCATGAACACAGAAAACCAATTAAAGCAGACGAAGACAAAAGCTAGAAACTCTATATTCTTCCTCCTCACTAAGGGCATGGAAGTCCTGTTAGATTTTTCTAGAGAGTCGATTATCAACACATTTGTATGTTGTCAACAGGACAAAAATGAGGATCAAATCTGTTGGAAATACTTAGAACTAGGGATATGAGGGTTGAAATGAGTCAAAGAAACTGAATAGTAAATGTCTCTAGGATTCTCTCCCTTTCAGATAAAGGATAGGTTGCAGGTAGTCTAATTATCGGGTCATTGGACAAGTCATTATGTATTTTTCTATGCAAAAAATGTGTCATGACTTCTCTGATGAACCAATATTTCTAGGAAAGGGCCAGAGAGTAAATATTTTTAGGATTTGCAGTCTGTATATTTATTCTTTATTTTCTTAATTTTATTATATATTGCCTCTTTATAACAATTCTTTTAAATGATAGAAGTTATTATTAGTTTGAGGGCTATACAAAACTGGCCAGATTCAGCTCATAGGCTCTCTCTCTCTCTCTTTCTCTCTCTCTCTCTCTCTCTGACTCTTTCACTCATGGGACAAATTAATTAATTAATCTGAGACATACACACATACACACAAAGGAAGAAAGGCAATTTTGATCTATTCTACGACATGGGAATACCTGGAGGACGTTATGCAAGTGAAATAAGCCAGTTACAAATAAGCAAATAGTATACAAGTCCACTTACATGGATAGTCAGAATCACAGAAACAGAAAGTAGAGTGGTAGATAGCAGAGGCTGGGGAAGGGAGTCTGGGGAGTTATTATTTAATGCAAAATGAAAAGAGAAGGGTAGTGGCATTGGTTGTACAACAATGTAAATGTACTTAATACCACAGAACTATAACTTAAAAATGGCTAATGGGCACATTTTATGTTACTTGCTTTTACCACAATTTTTAAAAAGTACAGTATATAGGGTCCAGCAGGTGGTTTGGTGGTTAAGGTGCTGGACTCCTACATGGCCGACTGTAGTCTGAGTCCCAGATCTGGGGGCTTGCTTTCTCACTTTCCCTCTCTCTGGCTCTCTCCAGTGAGCTCATATACTCTATAGCAAATTTTAAAATGATAATAATAATAATAAAATTAAATAAATAATTTTTAAAAGGAGAATATATAGAGAGATACATTATATATATGCATTGCCATGTATACATACACACGCATATCAGATATAGACAAAATAGGGGAAGTGGGGAGTATTGTGAAGGGGATAAGTTTTAAAGAGGATGATAGAGGAAGGTTCACTTAAGAAGGAGATATTTGAGCAAAGACCTGGATATGGGAGAGAGGAAGTCATTGTGGCTTTGGTGGAGGGGAGGAGAGGTAATCTGGGTAGCAGGTTTAGTAAATGCAACGAGATTGAGGTAGGAGTGTGCCTGGGGTGTGAGCGAGCTGGCATAGAGCTAGTGAGAGGAAGGTGAGATCATAGAAGGAAGGCAGTGGGGAGGGGACAAGTGCACAGAGTTTCATAAACCGCCAACACTTGACTTTTACTCTCAGTGAAATGGTGAGCTATTGTGGGGGTTTGAGCAGAGGAGTGATAAGAGCTGGATTATATTTTGGCAGATTCACTCTGGTCACTGTGTGGAGAGCAGATCACTGAGCCAAAGGAGGGGGAAGGAAGACCAGATGAGGGTGAAAGCAGCTCTTTAGGCCAGCACTGGGTGGAGGTGCAGACAAGGGTGAGACTGAAGGTGGAGACTTCTTGGATGAGTTAAGGACACATGTTGAAGACAGAGGTCATAGGATTTGCTGAAGAACTGGACGTGGGGTATGGGAGGAAGGGAAAAGTCCAGGATTGCTCCCAGGTTTGTACCTGAGCCCAAATCTCCATGGTTAAACTGGCAGAATAGTGTCTATTACCTCCTTTCCTGCTCTCAGTCAAAGCCTCCCAGAGTTCACAATGGCTGAGCTCAGGTCCTGGAGCTGCCAGACCTGGGTTGGAATTCTATTTCTGGTACTCCTTAGCAGGCTGGCCTAGGCCAAAGCCTTTAGCTTCACTGAGTTGCAGTTCCCTCTCTGTAAAATGGATGTACCTATGCTAGATAGATTTGTTACTATAAGGACTGCAGCACCTGCCCCACAGGAGCTGGTATCTGTTATTCTATTATTTTATTATATAGTAAAAGCAATCATTTAGTACACAGACAAGGAAATGGGGAGAAATGTTGACAGCATCATACATTAGATCACGTGGGCTTAAAGGAAGGCTGCAGGGACTACCAGAAAGAGCAATGCACTAGGAGACTACATTAAGGCATCTACAGATATGAATCACCCATCCCAACCTCTCTTAATTCCATAGTCTTTGACCATAAAATAAGTACTTCATCTGGCCCTGCACCTTGGGGAGTAATGAGGAGGACCAAAGTGGAGAAAGTATGTGATTAGAAGGTGTTATAGGGCATGCATTATGTTATTTACTAAGTGCAAATGCAAAAGCCATAATCCCAGTCATCTTTCATGGTATTCCAAAGTACGACTTGTGGAACTCCTTCACTAGGATCATTAGGGGTTACTTAGTACAATACTGAGCTCTGAATGCCACCTCAACCCAAATCTCCCTCCTTCCCTTTCCTGGTCAAGCAATTCTTTTTATTTTATTAAGAATTATTTATTGAATTTTGTTTATTATTTTTTAATTTGACCATAGAGACAAAGAGGGGAAGTGAGAAAGCAAGCTGCCAGGTCCAAGACTCAAATTGTGGTCGGCCATGTGGGAGTCCAGTGCCTTAACCAGCACACCACCTGCCAGTCCCCTTTCTTATACTTAATTCTTAAGTATAAGAAAGTTTGGAGCCACTGGCCCAGGAACTGAGAATGATGGAACAGAAAAAGGTATAAATTATTTAAGTGCCCAGATTCTTGGCATTAGGTAAGTGCTAACTATAATATAAAAAATGGACTTATTCATCATGTTTGAATCTTTCTAGTGGGTGGTACACAGCATTCTGTTAAAAATAGCTGTGTAAGACCAGTTGTCAGAATTTCAAATAGACAGTGTGAATGGTTATATGCATCCCTTCCGAATGGACATTTTTAATGTAGACTCTTTTTGTCTAAAGATAAATTCCCAGTGTTCTTTCTACAATTGGCTTGGTACTTTGCTAAGTGCCACAACAGGAAGAACTCACTGCTTATGCCAGCATTTCAGCCCTGGGATCCTCTCTCAGCCATTCTACCATTTTGGTCAAATTAGCAGTCATACCTGTGATACTGATCTGGGTAAGTACCCAGAGGACAGCCTGAAAGTGAACCATAAAAGTCTTGTTGGACTGTGACTCAGCAGGACTAAGATGCTCTCATAAGCTAGATGGGCCCTGGGTGAGGGGGTCTCTAAACCCTCATGCTGTGATCCCTTTAATCCAGACCAGAGGCCCACCAGCTGGTTACCCAAGCCCAGAGTTTTGGCTGAGCATTTGTTCATCTACTGAGGAGACGATAAGCTTGTGTATACACAGATGCCCCAGAAAGAATCAGTTGAGCATGTGGCAGGGGAAGACAGCAGGGGGAATCTAGGATGACCAGTCACATTCAAGGAAGCGTCTCTTATAATACCATAGACACAACTCCTTACCTCTCTGACCCTGTAGGGGTGCCACTTTGCCGGGACCAGCTCAGCATGAGTACGTTTTTTTGAGTGGGGACGGCTGTGGCTTAGAAATAGAAGCAATAACAACCATGCAAAGACACACAAGTATAGAAAAGTGAGGATTGGGTCGCAACTTTTATTCTTTTAAGGGGCAGAAAATGGGGGAAGGGGAAATGGGAAGCAAAGAGAATGGAGAAGGAAGTGGAATGCCAAGTTAGTTGTTTTAGGATGTAAATCGTCTGAAGATGTGAAAATGACTGGCACCATATAATTTCTCTGATCTTTTTGGGGGGACAATCTGAAAAATGCACATGACCTCCTTGTTTTTGGGGGGACAATCTGATAAATGCACGTGACTTCCTTTAGCTAGATACTGGGCTAGGCACTGGGCGCTATCAGGATATGGTATCAACAACAACAGGAAGATAACTATTGACAGCAACAACAGGAAGATAACTATTGGCAGCAGGCAGATACTGCTTTCGTATGTAGATGCTTCTCAATAGTCCTACTAGAGTAGCTTAAGGAAGCGCGTTCCTGCATGTGTCTAAAAGTCACATATTTTCAGACTGGCTGCTCTCTACATGAAACAGCCAGGGACTCTCATCCAAGGGTAACACATGTGAATGTTCACACACACACACACACACGCACAAATGCACACACTGTTGAGAGCTCTAGGACTAAAGAGGTGGCACTTGGTTTCCATGATCACTGGGCATTTCATTGGCTCCTAGAAATGGGTTGAAACAGAGGTACTGAGGCAAAAACCTGAGGCTGCTTGCCTTAAAAAAAAAAGGAATGCCCCTTCGCCCTGGGGTAACAGAAACCATGAGAAAGGTATAGAGCATGTCCTTGGGCTAAGGTTTATCTAGATATCTAGGGGCCAGTGTACTCCAATGGACAGCTAGTTGATTTCATTATTTTTGCTATTTTTGGGGGGTTTTGTTATGATTTTCCTGGATTCGCCATGGGTCCCATCCCCATGTTGTCCCTTCATCTGGAGTGCCCTTCCTCTTTCTATCTAAGTTTACCATGAGGATGGCCTCTTCATAGTTCACCTCCTCCATGATGCCTTCCCAGACCAACCAAATCCTTACTGACCTTCCACCACTTTAAGATCTTGTAACAATCATCTTCCTTGTGTTCCACACAAGTGCCTCTTACATTTCCAATTCTATTACATGTCGAGCACCACGCCTGAGCATCCTTTAATGTTCCATATCACTGCCTAGCATTATGGGAGTCACAGTGGGGGCTTGCTAACTGCCCGTTGGCTCACTAACATGGGCTGGAACACAAAAATAAGCTTTAAAATCCAAATTGGGGGAACCAGCAGTTAGCGTAATGGCTATGTTGCTGGACTCCCACGTAGTCGACCGCGGTTCACGTCCCGGACCTGGTGGCTTAAAACCCACGCCAGGCATGTGTGCGTGCATGCCCAAGATCCCAAGAGGAGAATGGAGGAGAAGGGATTGCGGCATGGCCATCCCCCCTGGGGGGTGATTTCTCACTTTCTGTCTCTCTGTCTCTCTCTGTCTGTCTGGCGAGCACATGCGCCCCATAGTGAAAAACCTCTCAAAAAAAAAAAAAAAAAAACCAAATTGGGTAATACAATAGGGCGAGCACAGGCGCCCAAGTGGAAAAACCCCCTAAAAAAAAAAAAAAAAAAAAACCAAATTGGGTAATACAATAGACTTTCTGCAAATTAGATACCACCTGAATGAACTATGAGAAACAAGCTTTGTAAAAACAAGACAGGATTATCCCATCATTCTGTGCCTCAAAAATGAAAGAGAGAGAGAAAGAGCCAAATGAAGATTCCCAGTGACATCAGCTTTGGCAGTCCCTAATGGAAAGTGACTTTGCCAAAGTCCTGCTCTCTCATTCAATTGGACAGCTTTCCATTAACGCTATTAACCTGGCGGAGCAGTCAGAAGCAGAGCCGGCTAACCAAACATACTCCGGGCCAATTGCTGAATCATGTCCATCTCTTTTGCCCTTCCTAGTACCTTCAATAATTAGAAGCAGCAAAGGGGGGAGAAGCACCAAGCACTATCAACATTGGCAAATCGGTCATGAAAGTAGCTGGGCCAGCTCCTTCCATTTCCTTCCATTAAAAACATTTCTCTACCAAATCCATGTTTTAGCCTTCTCATTATATCCTCAGCCCAAAGGAAAATGCTCAGCTCTCCAGTTCAACCAAATACCATAAGCAATTTCCTTCTAAGGGAGGAAAATCACTCTTTTCAGTTTATGGCTTGATTGCTTGGCATCAACCAAGAAACCCCAGTAACATCCTGACCTTCCGAAAGCAGATTGGAAGATCAGAAGCCTTTACAGCAGCCTCCAGGATTCAGCATCATCAAAAGGTACAAAAAGACCCTCAAATTGGAGATGTGGAAGAAAAATATGAAGAAGGCAGTGAAAGTCAGACATAAGCAATAAGTAGGCAAATGTGGTCTTCTCTGAGCTGGAAAATTAGAGCCAAGGGAATTCTATTATTAGAAGAGGCTCTGCAGCTTCTGTTCTCTTGGTAAGGTGGGGGTGGGTTGCAAAGAAGGCTACACTGCCCTCTATTGGGGACAGCATTCAGCTAAAGGCTTTTCATTCATGATCTCAATTAGTCATTGCACAACCCTTGGGAGCATCCATTATCTGAAAAAAGGGAGACAGAGAAGTCAAGTAACTTGCCCGAGGTCATGCAACAAGGAAACAGCACAAGTAAGATCACTAAGCCATTCACTAAACCAGAGATGAATGGCTTTCCAAGTTCCCTTTCTTGCCATTCATCTTTATAGTTCCTTCTTGGACTCAGATGGCTTCATGCACTAAGGGTTTTCAGCAGTTCTCTTCAGCATGGCGAGTCTCAAAGCTAATTGCGTTTTGTATACACCTGGAGACATGCTCTTACCTGCCAAGGGTTCAAGTTCCACTTCCAGACATTCTGATTTTAATTGATATGGGGTAGATCCTGGTTTAGGTAGGTTTAAGTTTTCCAGGTGATTCTAACAGGTGGCCAACATTGAGAATTCTTGCTTTAGCTACAGAATAGATGATGCAGAAACAGATGGTCTCTCTGACGTTTGGGACTTGTATTGAATAGAAAACAAGATTGGAGAGCTTCACTAAAGAAAAATCACTTTTTAAGTGATTTTTAAGTGTGAGCTTCAAAGTGGAATGTGACAGTTATGCTTCATGTTATGGTTGGATCCCCAAAGAGCTTCATGTCCTAAACCCTGGATCTATAAATACGCCCCAAAGAGCTTCATGTTCTAATCTCTGGATCTACAAATCTTTGCAGATATGATTAAGGATCTTGAGATGGGGAAATTATCCTAGATAACTTGGATGGTCCTGATGTAATCACAAGTGTCCTTATAAAGAAGTCAGAGGAGTCAGAGTTAGAGCAGGAGAAGTAATGATGAAAGTACAGGCTGGAATAGTAGAAGGAAGAGATCCAAAGAATACCAAAGCTTCTAAAAGCTGAAAAATGAGAGAAAATCCTCCAACACAAAGCCCTGCCAACACTTTGCCATTAGCTCACTGAGATGGATTTTGAACTTCTGACCTCCAGATCTATACAAAAACATTTGCATTGTTTTAAACCACTAATTTGTGGTGATTGGTTATGGCAGCCATGGAACTAAAACAGATATATACAATCACTTCTCTTTTCTAAGGTCTAGTTTTCTTGCTTTGGAAATGGGATACTCACATCTACTTCGGTAGGCAGTTGTGAGGACTAAATGCTCTAAGTAACAGCCATTGTTGTGGCTACATGTAGTAAGTACTCAGTAAATGGCACCTACTACTATGATCACCCAGAGAGGTCTCCAGAGAATCCCAGATTCCCACGTGGCATCTCTGGATCAGAACAGATAGGGCAAAATGGAAAAATGTAAGAAGATATGAGAAGAGAGAGATTTCCAGCGATAACCACATACATTTCTACAGAACGAAGGATTGTGGTAAATGGAGACAAAAATTAATAAGATAACAATGGCAGCAGGATTTCTCAGCTAGGTGGCTTTTGGGAGATGGTTGCACTTGACTCTTCTAAGCATCACATCATATTGCCAGCATGTGAGTCCAATTCCCAAGAACTCAGTGCCTCACTGTAAAAATTCATACAGAAAAGGAAAGAGTTAGAATCATTGCAATACCTAAAAAGCCTTGAAGTACAGGTTCCCCTGGGCCAGGCAGGTGACATGTGGTTCAGGTGCTAGACTCCCACATGGCCAACTGTGGTTCAAGTCTTGAACCTGGTAGCTTGCTTTCTCATTTTCTCTCTCTTTCTCCCCATCTCTCTCTGGTGAACACACATGCATTATAGCAATATTAAGAAAATAATAATAATAATAAATAAAATGAAATACATAATTCTAAGAAAAAAAAAGTATGGGTTCCCTTACATTTCATTTGCAATATAAATATAGCCTGCAGGTCAAATTCTGAGCTTATGGAAAATTCAGGTTCATAAGCCCTCCCAGGAATAAAATATTGGTTTTTATATTAGCTTTGGTTGAAATACAAATATTAACATGCACTGTACCATTTGTAAGACTTGTGACCTTGGGCAAATTACTTTATTCTTCAGCTTCTTCATCTGTAAAATGAAGACAAGGATAATGCCTACCTGTAGGGTTATTGTAAGAAATTAATGATTTATACATGAAGAATGCTTAGTAAAGTACCTGACACATAATCAAGTGTTCAGTAAATTAGCTATTAACATTTCTATAAGATTATTTTTATTTTGGGAGGTATAAGGGTAGATAAAGAAAGTCACTCATTTAGAAGACCTAACATGAAAGAGGAATTTTCAATATATTTCCATTCTATTGTTGGAGTTTCTTTTAAGGCAGTGCAAGAGAAAGTGCCTAAACCAAGAGCCAAGTATAATCCCTTATTTACTCAGCCAATACCTATTGTCTGTTCTATCCAGGCACTTTTGTAAGAAGCAGGAGCTTCAAGATAAACAAGATCTATTCCCTATCCTCCAGTATCCAGTCTAATGGTGGAAAGAAACATGGTAGATTTCTTCTCCTTTCTTCCTCTTTCTTTTTCTTTCTTTCTTCTTTCTTTCTCCCTCTCTGTCTTTCTTTCTTTCTTTTTCTCTCTTTCTTTCATTTTCTTTCTTCTTCTTTTCTTCTTCTTCTTTCTCCTTTTTTAATTGCTAGAGGACACATTTACTTACTAGAGAGAAACAGAGAGGAACAGAGATAGTATCCCCAATGGTGCATGGTCATACTTGAATGATCACTTCTCTTTCATTTCTCTATTCAAGACATGATTGATTTATATCACAAGACAGTAAAGTGCATGTTGTCATAGGGCAGGTGCCACCACGCCCGAGTAAGGTGCATGTTGTGATAGGGGTATTTAGGTTATGAGGAAGATGTACATGGGAGAGGCCTAAATCAAACTGGGGAGAGGGGATATCAGAGAGGACTTCTAGGAGGAAATGACATCTGAACTGAGTAGTTTCCCAAATAAAATGATAGGGATGTGGAGAGATTTAGAGGGAACCAGCACTTTCAAAAGCTTGAAGGCAAGAGCAAGTAGTGTTTTCAGGGAATTTCAAAGAGTTAATATGAGCATCATGAGAAGGGCCAGGCCCACAAGAGGAGAAATAAGAGATTTAGCTGGAACTGTAAGTGCTGTTCAGATCACAGTGACTTAAGAACCATAAGGAGTTTGGATGTTAGCTTCAATAGGTAGCTATTGAAAAGCTTTTTTGCAGGGCAATATTGTGATAAGATTTGAACTTTAGAAAGATCACTCTCAGGAGAATAATGGAAGAGAGACAAGATGAAAGTTGGAAAGTTTATCTGGGAAGCTATGGCAATCACTTTGGTGAAAGATAATGGAAGAGAGGCAGGGAGGTAGTGTTGCTATATTTTGATCAACTGGACCGGGGAGAAATGTTCATTATATTGAAGTGATCACCTTGTAAGCTAAATAATGTAATTGAATGTATTTTAAAAATGTAAATAAAAATTAAAAAATAAAATTAAATTAAAAAAGAGAAAGATAATGGAAGATAGAGCCAAGATCTGGCAGGGGGAAATGGTTACATATGGACAGATTTAGAAGTATAGGATGATAGACCTGCTTATTCTGTGGCAGGGGGAGGGGGGGGGGGGGGGGCGCCCTCTAGATTTATGACTAGGGTGAACTGTGGTACCATTCACTAAGTCAGGAAGTACAAGAAATAGTTTAAGACTCAAGTGATGAGCTCAACTTCAGACCCTTAATGTGGATGCATTAAAGGCCTGTGGGATCTTCACATAGTAATATGCAATTAGCAGTTAGAGTTTGGAGTTCAAGATGGAGACTAGAATGTTGGGAATCATTGGCCCATAGTTGGTCTACTTGAAACCATGAAGTGGATCAGACCACCCTAGGAGAGTGAAGAATGGGAAGAGAAAGTGGGTAAGGACATAAGGTCAGACAGAGGAAAAGTGGACAGTCTAAAAAGACTGAGGATAACACCCCAAGAGAAGGGCCAGGAGAGTGGGTTGTCCCAGAAGTCCAAGAAGTAAGTGTCTTGAGGGAGGGATGTCTGCAGCGTTGAGTGCTTTGCTGAGGTCAAAAGAGACAAGGACATGGGCTTGACATGATGAAGGTCATTAGTGACTTTAGCAAGAGCAGTTCCAGTGGAATGATGGATATGAAAAAGCCTGATAAATGTGGGCAAGAAGTGAAAGATGAGTGAGTTAGAAGAGCAAATGAGGATTCCTCTTTCAACATGAAGACATAAAGGGCCAGCAGGTAGCATGGCAGTGAAGGTGCTAGACTCCCACATCACTGACCACAGTTCAAGTCCCAGACCTGGTGACTTGAAAATCAAGGTGGGTGTATATATGTTCAAAATCCCAAGAGGAGAACAGAGAAGAAGGAATTACAGCATGGTCATCTCCCCTGGTGGGTGATTTCTCACTTTCCCTCTCTCTGTCTCTTTCTGATAAGCACATGTACTCTATGGTGAAAGCCTAAAAACAAGAATAGAAAAGAAAAAAAAAAAGAAAAGAAAAGAAAATGAAGACATGATGTTCTCTTACAAGAACTTTGAGAAGGACATCAGAGAGATAAAACAGTAGCTGGACGGATGCAGAGAGAGAGGGAAGGCTCAAGTACGTTGAACTGTTACTGATGAAGAAGAATGAAGGGAAAGGAAGAATTGAAATACAGATGGTCCCCAGCTTACAAAGGCTCAACTTTCTATTTTCCAACTTTACGATGGTATGAAAGTGATACTCATTCAGTCAAAACTGTACTGATTTTACTTTCAGTAAAATTCAATAAATTACATGATACATTCAACACTTTATTATAAAAATAGGCTTTGTGTTACATGAGTTAGATGATTTTGCCCATCTGTAGTCTAGTCAAAGAACATTTAAGGTAGTCGAGGCTCAGTTATGATCTTCAGTGGGTTAGGTATATTAAATGCATTTTCAGCTTGAAGTATTTTCAACTTCCAGTGGATTTATCAGGACGTAGCCCCACCGTAAGTCAGAAAGCACCTATATTATACACAGATTCCTTACTGGTGAATTTGCCTACTCACTAACATGTAACCCCAAAACCAATAAAGCATATTCAAGGTCATTCCTAGACAAGCACATTCAGAGTGTCAAAAAATTTGAGTCTCCCAATGCACACACCCTCAGCTAAGTTGAACGGGTCATTGCTCTGCCATCTTGTTTAGGCTCTCTTGCTATAAAAGGTGTCATTTTTGCAGTATATTTAGTGCTGCATTTTTGTGCTTTTTGCTGGTGATTTCACTGTTTAAAGTTGTCCCCAAGCATAGTGCTAAAGTGCTGTCTAGTGTTCAGAAGCTCAGGAAGACTGTGTTGTGTTTCCAGAATTTATTGCATTTTCTATTCTTAAAGGAAATAATGGCTGACTCTGCTTTTCTTCACTGGCAGACACTGCTCTGAGACCCCCACAGCACCAGAATATGCTAACAGATTAGGCAGAATGAAAGTCACAGCTCCACAGGCTTTCTTGGTCGGTGCGGCGTTTTCCCATTTGCTAGTGTTTCACAAATAAAACGTTTGAATTACTTTTGGTTACACTGATGGGTCATGTTGCTTTCTGCCTTTTCTCTTCCTTGCCTCCAAACCCCCTGTGCACCATCACTGCGGTGTCTCCTGTGACAAATGACATACTTCCAGTTATAAGGAGTGCCTGGTGGGTCGAGGAAAGGCCCCTGCCTTTTAGAAACCTTCTCCCAAGTCCTCAGGGCGGTAGGAAGCTGGTTTTTGTTTGGTGTATCCCTGACATCCTTCCTTTGGTGTCTGAAGAGTCAAAGATTCTTAAAGCAGGCTTGACTTGCAGGTTTGCTGACCTGTTCATCTGTTCACTGTAAATTATCTCTTACTTAAAATACTTGAATGTTTTAAACCATCTGGTTGCCCAAGCCGGGTGGAATGTTCCAGAAGAAGCCACATAAGTGCAGAGGTTTAGCACGGTGGGTTCTGCCTTGTTGTGCAACTCCTTGTGTTTCCTGACAGGCCAGGCTGCTACCGGAAGTCCAGAAGAGCCAGATCCCACAGGGGCCAACAGGAATTGTAGGCAAATATCTTCAGGCTGAATATAGTGATGGTATCTTGATGTTGTCTCTCTTCCAAAAAAATCCCATAGAGCAAAGAGGTGTTTTAGATACATGTGATCTCTGCTTCATAGGTTTATTTTTTAATGAGAAAGTATCCTTTCAAGGGTCTGTAGAACATCAGTTCACCAAGTTCAAAGCATCACTGCCTCTCACCCAAACCAATCTTGGGTCTTCCCTCTCAGCTCTTGACCTTCAGCCGTAACCTCCCACACTGCCATCTTCAGTCTATGAGTGCCCAGTTTTAGTCATGCCTGTCTCCAGTTAAAACCTGTCAGAGGCTCAGCTACTAAATGGAGTACTGACATCGTGATCTTGGTCCAAGACCGCCCTGAAGTAGACTTAATTAACATTTCTTCTTTTTTCTTTCTTTTCTTGTCTTTCCCCTTTTCTCTTTTCTTTTCTTTTTTAAATACAGGGTCTCCCTCTGTAGAGCTCCTCCTATCTCAACCTCCTGGTAGCTGGGTCTAGAGGTACATATTATCCTCTCCCTGTCCCTCCCACTCTCAGGTTGGGCGAGGAATCAAATCTGGGCCTCACATGTGGCCTCAGCATATGGAAATATAGTTTCTTAGCAACATGAGCCACCCCAATTTACATTTCTAAGTGCTGTCTTCTCTCTCATACTAACCTTTCTCCTTTTTAATTTAATTTAATTTAATTTAATTTTATTTTATTGTATTTTCTGAGAGGTTTTTGCTATTGGGTGCGTCCGCTCGACTGACAGAGAGAGACAGAGAGACAGAAAGCAAGAAATCACCCCCCAGGAGGGCTGGCCACGCCACAATCCCTTCTCCTCCATCCTCCTCTTGGGATCTTGGACACGCACACACGTGCGCCTGGTGTGAGTTTAAGCCACCGGGTCCTGGACTCGAACCGCGGTTGACTACGTGGGAGTCCAGCGACATAGCCATTACGCTAACTGCTGGTCCCTCAAACTAACCTTTCCCTAAATATGGGCCAAGTTTCCTCTCCTTACCTCCTGTATGGACAGACTGCAGCCTTCCTTCTACCAGAATCCTGCTACCATTGAATGCCAACCCTACATGCCACTTTCTTTCTTTTTTTTTTTTTTAATTTTATTATTTTTTAAGACGTTTTCGCTACAGGGCACATGTGCTCGTCAGACAGACAGAGAGAGACAGAGAGACAGAAAGTGAGAAATCACCCCCCAGGGGGAAGACCACGCCGCAATCCCTTCTCCTCCATTCTTCTCTCAGGATCTTGGGCATGCATGCACACACGCCCGGCGTGAGTTTTAAGCCACTGGGTCCGGGACACAAACCACAGTCGACTACATGGGAGTCCAGCGACGTAGCCATTACATTAACTGCTTGTCCCCATGCCACTTTCTTTTTTTTTCCCCAATTTACTTATTTGCATTCATTCACTGTACATCATTACAGCATACAAAATGAGATTTTCCATCTAGAGTACACTGTATATTGTCTCAATCAAGCACATCAACAAATATGTTATTCTTAGCAAATGATCTCCCATTTCTTGTTTTCTGTATGTTTTGCTTTTTCCCCCCATCCTTGGTTCCCTATCTCTTACCCTCTGCCACCTCCTGTTCTCCTCCCACACTGTCTCCTAGTCAATCCGAATACCCTCCTAGCAAACACATGTGACACACACATTTCCATGAGCACAAGTCTAACTTTACACATCCTATAAAGTAGCACCTAACTGGGGCTACACATCCTACTGCAGTCATTGAATAGATATATTTTGTTTTCCTGAAACTTTTTTTT
>NW_006159928.1:6180895-6183092 GCF_000334495.1 Tupaia belangeri chinensis
CACAAGCGCCACGCGAAAAATCTAGTTCACTATAGCCATGTGGAACCTTGTCTTCTGCCTGGATGGGAGGAGCAGAGCGAAAATTAACAAGAAAGAAGGCGGAGCTAAGAGCCAGAGAAAAACTGGGTCTTGTTTTTTTTAAAAAAAAGAAAAAAGGGTAAAAAGGAAATATTACCCAAAAAATTTAAAAAAGGGAAGACAGAAGCAGGGAGAGACAGGAACTGAGAGACAGAGAGAGAAGGCTGGGGGTGCAGAGGGGGGCTCCCTACCGCTAGCTCGTTTGTTGGAGGCTGAATTATTAGTAGAGAATCTTCATTCCCTTAAAAATCTAGTTCACTGTAGCCATGTGGAACCTTGTCTTCTCCCCATGCCACTTTCTTCAGGAAGCCTAATCCTGATCCTTCTAGGCAAACACACTTTCTTTGGGGGTTGAATACGAACATGCCACTCCCTGTTCTTCTCTCTGTCCATTTGGTTGCTTTTCTGACCCTTCTCTTTGAAGGCAGTTTCTCTGTTTATCTTGTAACCCCTGTAGCACCTATGTCTTAACTTAGTAGTTGCCCAATAAATGATAATTACCTTGATTTGAGGTTAGAGTGCATACTTTTCTTATTATGCAACTTTGAAATACTATTGTACTGAATATTTTCTATTTTCTATTCAAATATTTTAACACCCATTTCTAAAACAGCAACAATGTAAAAAACTTGTGCTATTCACTTTCTAGAACAGTTTCTTTTCTTTTCTTTTTGTCAGCTTTTATGAAGCCCAGTGGTCTGTGGTGGAGGTGGGAAGAGGGAGACAGGGCCCAGCAGCTTAGTGAACATTTCCTGGGCTTCGAGGTATGTTTGAATTCCTGTTCCATCACTGACTTCCGTACTTGTGTGATCTTAAGCTTGAGTCCCCCAAGCTCTCTGAACCACAGTTTCTCATCCCTACAATGAAGACAAAAGTATTTAGTTCGCAAGTTGATTTATGAGAATTAAATGTAAACCTCTCTATTAGGCAGCTAGTTCAGGACCAAGCATATAGTAGGTGAGTCATCGTTCTCACCTTCATCCTCCTGGTAGTGAATTAGAATTACCATCATCATCATCCTTATTCTACCAATAATTTACTTCAGAATCAAATGTGAAATCTTTTTAAAAACATTTTTATTTTGGGACCAGCAAGTGGCATGATAGTTGGTCACTGGATTCCCACACAGCCAATGGTGGTTTGAGTCCCAGACATGGTGATTTTCTTTCTCTCTCTCTCTCTCTTTGTGTCTCTCTCTAGTGAGTGTGTGTGCCCTATGGCAAAAATTAAAATAATAGTAATAATAATTAATATATCAAATCATTCTTTTTTAAAAGTTGTTATTTCTTCTATGAAAGAAAAAGAGACAGGCTCTCTCAATAGGCTCTTCAGGTCATGGCCTACCCCTAGTCTCAGCCTGTCCAGATAACAGACTCACGCACACACACATGCCTGTTGTACTCAGGGAGGTCCCCGGATGTGATCTCAGGTTCATTCCTATGTGAGTCCTGTATATTACCCTCTATGCCACTACCTGGTTTCAAATGTGAAACCTTTTAATGAGAATACAAGGAGTCTTCAAAAAGTTATTAGAAAATGTGTATTATGAAAAAACTATGCATGGATTTCATTTTTTTTTTGCATTAAACTCATACTTTGATTTTATATTTCCATGAACTTTTTGAAGTCCCTTCATATATTGAATTCCTACTATTTAGCTGGCAACCCACTGGGGAGGGAAACGAAGGTGGGCTAGAGATGGGGATCCGAAAATTGAGTATAACAAGATTATAATCCAACTAGAGGATATTAACACACAAGAACATTTATTGAACTGTGCTATGGAAAGGAGTTCAATGCATGTCAAAAGGTAAAAGAGGTTTACTGAACTCAAAGGAAGTACAATGTAGATATGGCAATGAGAAGCCCTTGGATCCGGCCTGCAGGTCCTGCTAGTGGGCCCACCTCTCCCAAGGCCAACAGACAAGCATTTTTGTTACACACCTGCCCCTTGGCTAGCAGTTACATAGGTCCACACAGCTCCCCCACTTCCACACTTAAAAAGGTTCATGCTTGATTGAATGCCAGACTGTTGTTGCCTTGAAATAACTAATAGTTCTTCATAGGCCCCTCATTTTCGTGTTGGACTGAGTCCCACATATGATGTAACCATTCCTGC
>NW_006159928.1:6183317-6216412 GCF_000334495.1 Tupaia belangeri chinensis
CTTATAAGAATGTTCCATTTAGATTTGGTTTTTGTCCCCCGAGCCTGACATATTGTATGCTCGTGAATATCTCTGGAATGAATGAATCAATTTCACTTTCACAATCATAAGGATGACAAATGCATGTAGAGTCATTTTTATCTGACGTTGTATACTTGAAACTTACAAGGTTAGGTATGCTCATATCTCGGACTTAAACATTTTCTCAAATAGGGCATTTGCAATTTCTTCCAAAATCTGCAATGGAAGAAATAAACAGCACGTAGGTGACTTCTTCACCTCCGTTTTTAACACCTTGGTTTTACCTGTCCTTCTCATAACACATGGCGAGAATGTAGGTCTCCCCATACTCTAACACACACACACCCACACTCACACAGACACATGCATATAGACCCTTTCCTGAGATTGCTTTGAGACTAATTTATACCTTCAAATAAACAAATTTGTAGCATATAGTTGAAAAGCAATTCAAGCACAATTCTTGAAACCTGGTGGAATCACAGTAGACAAGTAAAGGAAACATTGAAAAGAAATTCAGGTATCTTTTTTGTTATGATAAAATATACATAATATCAAATCCACAATTTTACTATAATAGACATTTCTCCAGTATTTCTTTCTCTAAATAGGATACACAAATAGCCAGTAGGTTCATGATAAGATGCTCTGTATCACTAAATCATTAAGAAAATGCATCCATCTCCAGAACTTTTTCATTATCCCCATTTGAAATGTTGTCACCATTAAACAATAACTGCCATCCCCCTCTCCCTCCAGTTCTTGGTAATCACTATTCTACATTTTTGTTTATTTGATTCATGATAGAGATCTCATGTGTGCACATGAGAGAGAGACACACCCTCAACAAGGTCTAGTCACTCTGTGATACTCTCCCACTAGCCCTCCAGCTTGTTGGGACCTTGGGGTGTGTTTCAGTTGACTGGGTGAAGTTCTGAACCTACAGTCAGTCACGTGGCTTCCAGCACCGCAGTTCTGCGTGCCCAGGAGACTGGGCCACATTCTACTTTTTACATTCATGAATTTGACTATTCTAGGGGACTATCTGTCCTTGTGTATCTGGCTTGTCTCACTTAGCATAATGTCCTCAAAATCCAATCATGTTCCATACATCTAAATTTCATTCTTTTTAAAGGCTAAATAATATTTCATTGTATATGCCACTTTTTGTCTACATGTTTATATCAACGGACACTTGAGTTGTCTCAGACACATTTTTAAATTGTGTCTGATTCACTATGGTGTTCCCTGGGTTTTAAAATTTTACAAAATGCAACAAAGTCTTGTGATGATGAAGGCTAACTTCTTCCAGGGCCAGCAAGCCAGTCATCCCCTCTCTCCCACACAGTCTCCAAGCCCTTCTATGATAACAACTGAATGCTTCCAGAAAGAAAGAAAAAATATGTCCCCAGGGCTAAATCTTGAGTCAAACCTACGTTTAATAAGTGGGGTCTCTAAAAGTCTATTCATGGAGGAACATAACCTCTGGAAACACCAACCTCATAGGAAAGATGCAGATACTATATGCTTTTATCAACAGCCTTGCACCCCAGAGATCATTTCCACATTACCCAGAGGAGCCCCAAATTACAGTTCTGAGTTTGCAATGGAGCTGACTCAAGGAAGCGAGCCATGGAGCCTCTCCTTTGTTAAGAAAAGCATTTTTCCTACTGGAACTTGTGATGGGTAGGGGATGGGGTGAGCTGCAAGAGTTGGAAACACCTTGGTCTGTTGTGGGCTATACCAACCTCATCACCATAGATTTTCCCCGCCAGTGAAAGGCTTCAACCAACCAACCAACAACCTGAACGTTGAACTACATCTTTGACAGCATTCGGAGAAGTTTCTCCGTCAGTTCACTTACCAGATAATTGTGGAGCATCAACTCTATAAGGCCAAGGCATCTTTCCAGCCACTGAGGCTACAGAAGTGAACAAGACAAAGTCCCTATAGTAAGTTACATCTGGACTTACACAGAGCAAACAAACAAGCAAGACCACTTCTGGTTGTGATAAGTCTTAAGGAAGACATCATCAGTGAGCTGTGATAGGGAGTGAGATGGGGAAGGGGTGGAAGAGCCACAGCCCATGAGTGGACTCTATGGAGGTGATGTTCTAGCTGAGACCGAAGGTGGAGGAACATGACATAGCAGGAACTACATGGAGTGCATTCCTGGCAGAGGAGATTGCAAATGCAAAGTCGTGGATTTAGCAAGAGCTTAGTGTGTTGGGGGGTGGGAGTGGGGCGAAAGGAGGCAGGGGGCTATCCCAGGGCTTCATGAGCAAGCAGCAGGTGGCAGAGGGAATCAGGCAGGCAGTGTAGGCTGTGGGGAGGATTCTGACCAGTTTTGGAAAGCCTCAGCAAATTGATAGACAGGATAATGATCTGAATTACACATTACAAAGAGTACTCAGGCAGCAGCTGCTGGGTGGAGAATGGAATGTTAGTTCCCTCGTTCTCCCTATTTTCGTAGGGCATGTCACAGAAAGTGGCTTCAGAGAGCTCAGCCTCACCTTTCCCTTGGTGGGACTTAAGACTTCATCATAGAGATCATTTCTATTTTCTATCTTGGGTAGGCCATTATTATATGAGATCTCTTTTATATTTTACCTAATTAGCCTTACCTGATCCTAACTAGTAAAAGTCTCATCTCTAGCTCTTCCTAAAATCCCAAACTGTAGGAAACACTAGGCTGCACCACCCCTTGGCCTTTGGCATATTCCTCCTTCTGTCTCCGATGTCTGGTTTGCATCCTTAGCCTCACACCTCGTAGGTGCTCAATAAACACTGAAGAGGCGGAGGAGGATGCAGCGCTAAGGGCTGACTCCTTTGCTGACCTTGCTAGTCATTAGGCCTCACAAGAAATTCGTAACATGAATATCATCATGAAAAACAGCTCAGTCTTGCCAAGTGGCACTCAGCCCAGGAGAGTGAAGGAGTAGAGAGGAAATTCTAGCCAGACACTAGCTTTGGCTACCTCACCTGAAGATGCAGAGCCTTGGAAGGACAAGCTCCCCAGCTTCTGGGAGGCCATTATTTTAATCAGTGCAGCAAGGAGGAGCACGTGGATGAAACTCAGACCTAAGACTCTGGTGAGGACTTCTGCTGGCTCCCTGAAGCATCCTCCCCCAGAAGCTGCTGCTGTTCCTTTGTCTCATATATCAACAATTTATCTCATATATCACCAATTATTTCTTCTCTCCACCCACCCCCCCACGCATTTGCTCCCTGGAGGGAGAGAAAAAGAGAGAGAGAGAAATCACCTCCATGGGGTATGTTCACAATATGACGCCTTCTCTTCCATTTCTCCCTCCTGTTGGGATTCTGGGCGTGTTTACCCAAGTAGCCAGCGAGTTTTTCAAGCCACAGGTCTGGGACTCTAACAGCCCTGTCAGCCATGGGGGAATCCAGCCGCCTTAAGCACTGTACCACCCACTGGCCCCAATACAACTTCTTTACCTGATCATTAGCCCCACCAAAATCAGGAACTAAACCTTTTCACCCTGATTCCTGGCACACGGAAGGAACTCGGTAAAATACTGATTGTGAACCGAATGAATCAACCTTTCATGGAAAGAGAAAAGAGATTAACAAATAGAATGGGTCACGCTTTACATGGGAAAACCCCTTCTAAGTTTTAAAGGAAATTGTATTGATAGATAAAATTATTCACTTGGTGGATGAGCCGGCTTGAGCTTTATTCTCATTCTGCCTGGAGCTCCCGGAAATGCAAATGAATATCAATATTCACTTAAGAAAATAAAAATGAACGGTGACTCAGCTAGGGACAAAGGGAACAGGACATTAGAAGCCGTGCCCAAGGTCAGACACAAGGAATAGTGAAATTATCCCAGGGTAGGGCTAAATTTCCAGCTCGGAAAGGGCAGAACCAGAACCGGAGGCTGGGCTGGAGGGGTTCACCCGCGGGGAGCTGGGCGCGGGAAAGGGCGCCCTCTGCCGGGGGCGAAGGTAAACGCGTACGCCCGCGAGGAGCATCTGTCCCGCCGCCGGTGGCGCACAAGGTGCGTAGACATCCGCTTCTTCCAGCCTAGACGTGGAGGGGCGGAGAACTCGGCTCAAACTCTCTCGGAGGAGTTCCTAGCAAGCATTTCCTGATTCCCGTGCCTATCAGCCCCGAACCTCCCCCTTGCACAAAGGAAAGATTGAGGTTAATTGCAGATGCTGAGCTCCTTCCCTGGTCTCAGAAGCCAGGAGGGTTCTCCATTTCCTTAAAATCCAGAGGAGATTGTTTGAGACGATCCACAGAATGTCAGGTCTTCACGGGTCGGCAGGACCCTCTGTTCACTTATCACCTTCCCCACCCGGGGTCTGGAGTGCCTATGCGGGATCTCGGATAGGAGAAGAGACTTAGCAGTGTTTCAGGGGGCACTCTGGGTGCAGCCTGCGGAACGCCCCTGGACACCTGAGGATAGTCGGGACCCACTCGCACCGTCTCACGGTGACCTGAGGGTCGGAGGGGCACGAGGACCCTACTGGGGTTGAAGAGGGGCTCTTTCCCCCTCCCTGTCCCAGCCCCGTGCTGCTTGCTCATCTGCAAGATGGAGAGGCTGCGTCCGCAGTCAGGTGGCCCCATCCCTAGTGGTTCCTAATTCCGTTGTCCTATCTTAAACGCAGACTGTGTCTGCAGAAAGAGGTGAACAACCACAGTTTGGAATGCGCCCAGAAAAAAACGGAACCAGCTCCCTTTGCAAGAGAGGCGAAACAGTTCCTAAGGACCCGGGTCTCTCTTTACTGAATCTGGAGTGACACCTAGTGGCTCAACGCCTCACCGCCTCGGCCATGATGTTCTCACTGGATTTGTCAAAAGGCCAGTGCCTGTCTGTTCTTGGGACCCTGCTGAAAGACTTGGGAGCCCCACAGGGCTCACGTTTCCTGGAATTTCCTGGGAGACCCCTGCTGACATTTATCAACAGCTTTTTTTTTCGTGCTGTGTATGCAACTGCCATAAAATGCTCCTGTCTGCAGAGCTTGCTTGGGCTCATCACTCACCCTCAGGCAGCAAATATGCATTGAGCCTGGCTTTGTTCTGGGTGCTGGGGACCCAAAAATAGCCCAAGCTTGGTTCCTGCTCTGAAGAAGCTCACAGCCCAGCTGGGAGGAAACGGACCAGAGAAAGAATATTCTACAACACTGAACTTAAGCGTGTGCAATGGATGCTGTGGGTACACGGGTACAGAGGTACAGGGACTGGACCGAACTGTGTAGAGGCATCAGGAAGGCAGTCATCATTGAGCCGAATTTTGAAGATTAGGTGGTGCACTGTGCAGAATTCTAAGATGACCTACAAGATTCTCAGGCTCCGGTGCACACGCACCTTCACCCAGTTATTCAATCAAGCAACTAATTTAGGTGCTGCTGTAAAGGAAATTTGGAGAAGTAATGTTCCCAAAGCAGTTGACCTTAAAATCTAGAGACTATCCTGACTGAGTCTGACCAAGCCAGGTAAACCTTTAAAGGTGACTGGGCTTTTCCTGGAAAAAGGGATTGGAAGAATGAGAAGAGCTCATCATGGACAAATTGTTTTTGTTTTTGCTTGCTTGCTTTTCCTGGCTTTCGAGGTGAAGGTGGCCACTGGTGAGGAATATAGGTAGCCTCTGAGAGCTGAGAAAGACCCCTGGCTGATGGCCGACAAAGAAACAAGAATTCCAGGGGCAGCAGGTGGCATGGTATTTGAGGCGCTGGACTCCCACATGACCAACTGCAGTTCAAGTCCCAGACCTAGCAGTTTGCTTTCTCACATTGCCTCTCTCTGTCTCTCTCTGGTCGAATTTTAAAAAATAAACTTAAAAAATTAAATAAATAATATATTTTTTGGAGAGAGACTCGGTTTTGCTATAGAGCACATGTGCTTACTGGAGAGAGAGAGAGAGAGACAGAAAGTGAGAAATCACCCCACAGGGGAATGGTCACATCACATCCCTTCTCCTCCATTCTCTTCTTGGGATCTTGGGCACGTATGCACACACTCCCAGTGTGAGTCCGGGACTCGAACCATGGTCAACTACATGGGAGTTCAGTGACATAGCCATTACACTAACTGCTGGTCCCAGCTGTGGCTAGACTTCTGAACCACAGAACCGTGAGCTAACAAACAGGGGTATTTTTGTTGCTGTTGTTTTTTCTATGGGGCACATGTACTCACCAGAGGGAGAAAGGGAAAGGAAAGCACCCCTCAAGGGCAATGGCATAGTCCCAATCCCATCTCCATCCTCCTCTTGAGTTTCAGGCTGGTACACACATGCACCCGGTGTTTCTCAAGCCCCAGGTCTAAGACTCAGACAGCCTAGTCAACCATGTGGGATCCAGTCTCCTTAACCACAACACTGCTCAATGGCTCAAAACAGTTTTTTTTTTTTTTTTTTTTAAGATTTTTGTTATAGAATGCATGCATTCACCAGAGAGAAAGAGAGACAGTGAGAGGGAAAGTGAGATACCACCTGCCGGTGTTGGGGGGTGGTCATGCCACAATCCCTTCTCATCCGTTCTCCTCCTGGGATTTTGGGCACGCACACACACAGACCTGGCATGATTTCAAGCCTCCAGGTCTGGGACTTGACTTGGGGTTGACCATGTAGGAGTCCAGCACCTTAATCACCACACCACCTGCTGGCCCCAACAGGTGTTGTTTTAAGCTTTCAACTCCGTGATCTATTATGAAGTCACCAAAAACTGATAGAAATGGTGACTTGAAAGTGGAGAACTGTACGAGGAAGGCTCGGAGGTATAAAGCAGCAAGGGGCATCGGAGAACTTAAGTCATCTGTGGCACAGCCAGACCCCAGGGAGCGGATGACAGGTCAAATGGAACCCTGAGAGCTTGGCTTTGGATCGGAGTGGCTGTGCCCTTAGGCTAGTGACTTAGCTCTCTGTACCTCAGTTGTCTCAAAGGTAAAATTCAGTAAGAATAGTAGTCAAAGCAGAGTTGTGTTAGTGGAAAAAAATACATAGAGAAGGTTCAACTCAGTCTTGGCCTAAGTGCTCACCAAATGGCATGAAGTCATAACGGTAGTAATGAGCCTCGTGGGAACGGGCCTGGAAAAAGGAGATGCTAAATAACATGGCTTGTAGAGTGGTCTGGGGAACACCTGCGCTGGAAAGAACCTCCAGACGCTATTGAAAAGGCAGATGGCTGGGACCAGCAGAAGGTTCCAGGTTATGTTTCTGGGCCTCTACAGGGTTGGCCAGGAGAGAATCGTGCTCTTGGGGGAAAGCGCCTCAAGAGCTCTGTGCCTCAGTTCACTGGTCTGTACTATGGGAATAATAGTGGTGCCTACCTGAGAACGCTGTGTCGAGGATTCCCAGAATTTCGCAGTGGCTAGCACGCAGCAAGCACTACTAAGTAATAGCTACAATAGGGGTTATTATTATTTCGCAAGTCGAATCATAGTCTGCCTCTGTTCAGAACCCTCTGCTAGTTTCCATCTCTCATAGAATGAAAGCCTGTGTCTCTAACTATGGCCTGTGAGGTCATATACAATCTGCCCCAATTTTTACCTCTCCTCCGAGTGCTCCGCTATAGCCACCTGCCTCAGTGCTGTTTGTTAAGCACATCCCTCTACCAGTTCTATCTGCAAAGCTCTTACTGTAGTCATCCTTGAGGTCCACACCCTCCCCTCCTTTAGGTCTTTTTTCCAGTGTCACCTTCTTGGGGAGACCTGATTTTGACTTGAGTCCCCTTATACCTTTCTCCAGGGCCCCTACCCCCTTCCCTGTTTAATTCACTCCTTGGCTCCTCCCACCATGGTCAAGCCTGGACTTTGTTTATCTGTCTATGGTCTCTGTCTCCTCAGTAGGAGGCCTGGTCTTTGTTCTCTGCAGGATCCTGAGAGCTTCCAACAGTGTGTGTGGTTGGCTCTCAGCAATTCTGTCACACACTAAGGTACTGGCTCCAGCGCCCCCTCTTCAGAGAGCCCACCTCTCTCCTCTCTCAAGCATCTGCCATCTCTCTCTCTCCCTTCCTTCTGCTTTTCTGCATAGACATTTCCATACGCGTATAAAGTATTTCTCTAGTAACGCATTGTCTCCCCAGCTAGATTTCAGCAAGGACTTAGCTCAGTTGTCTGGGATACCAAGTGCCTGTACTGGCACCAGGTACAAAGGAGGCCCTGATGAATGACCACATTCTCATCCTACTTTTTGTTGTTATTGTAGTGGTATTAGAAAGCAGAGATAAGGAGCAGCTGGCCTGTGGACAGAGCAGTAGGGTGGGGAAAGATGGTCTAGGTGCCTCTCTCAGTGGTGGCTTTAAGAAGGAACAAGATGCTCTGGTCCCTGTTCCCAGCCTGGACCAATCCCCACTCCCAGGCGTCAGAAACCATGAACAGCACCACAGGCAGCAACCAGGGTGTTTTCTTGCTCTATAAATGCTGTGAGATGAATGCACAGGAACTTCCTGGAATGTTAGCAGGAGAGCATCAACACCAACATCTGCTCAGTCTATTCTGGGACGTGGAGAAGCAGCGCTTCATTCTTAAAGGGAAACTCAGCAACGAAGGCAAGCTCTGGGATCATCTGTTCAAGACGGGAGAGGAAGGGAATAGAGCACCCATTCCAGAGCCACGCTGCTGGTTCAAGTCCTGGCTCTACCGCCTCCTTGAGTAGGATCTCTGTGCCTCAGTTTCCTCATCTGTAACATGAGGCTAATAATAGTACCTATATCAGAACATTGTTATGAAGACACACGTACACACCAGTGATGCATATGTCAAGAACTGTGTAGAGTCTGAGATCTTAACCCTTCTTGCAAGCTCACATGGCAGCCTGCCACCTTTTCATAAGTGTGGATGGATAACAATGAGATTCCTGGTCAGAGATGACTTAAAACTCACAGCAACTGTAGTAGCCGGAACATCAGGACATGCCAGTGCCTTGAACTCAACTCCCAAAGACATTATCTGCACATACTGTGGGCCACATTACACAAGAGGAACCCTGGGCTCAGGGAACCTGAATCTTTCATAATGGTCAGTAAGCTTGCCTGCCCTTTGCTCCAGAAGAAGACACTGTGTCAACCTCTAAAGCTATTCACTAACCAACACTTTTGAAAAGATAATCCGGAACAAAGGCAGTCAGTGTCCCTGCTCGTTAGAGGCGCGGAAATACAAGGGACCCATAAAGAACTGTCCATCAAGAGCACAGAGGTAAGAACTATTACTCTGACTGTACTATGGGAAAATGAACCCGGTCTACATAACTTCATTCCTTTTGGTGACTGAAATGTATAGAAATTAGCACAAACCAGGACACGGATTAAAGAAAAGTTACAAAGACGAATGGCCAGCCAAGGAACTTGAGTTAATGTTCAATGACTGGACTACAAAATGTGTTTCACAAATGGATTTCCAGAAAAACTGCTGTCAGCAATTGATTATGATATTGGGCAAATGAGTTTGCGATTTCATGATGAATAATCTATCACTCCCTATCTTAGAAACTCGAGCACTCAGTCTTTTCTTGACAGGCAGCATGTATATTCTATTGCCAGGAAGGAAGGCAGTTGTCAAATTCCTAATTTTTCTCTTTGAAAAATGAACATTTAACTCAAACGTAAGATCTGGAGGAACACATAAGGCCTTAATTACAAAGCACAATCCAAGATTTGTGCTAATTAATAAGCTGATGAAAAATTCATTGAGATTCAGAGAAGCAGTAAAGGGAAAAAACTTGGCCAGTGCTAACACTGAGTCTATAAAATGTTTAAGTCTATCCAAATAGGTAGCCGCCCCTCCGCCATAATTGCGCTTTAGTCATTCACATGGTTATTTCATTTATGAGACTTTAGTTGCACATCAAAAAAGAGAGAGAGAGACCATTTCTTTAAACTTTCTGGTTTCTAACAGTTACACTAGCATATTAGAGACTTTTGAAGATCAGCTTAGCTACCTGAAATGCGATTTTTTTTTTTTTAATGTGAGAAAAGCCATCTGTTTGAATCTAGGCTTTGCTATTCATAGCTGTGACCTCCAGCGAGTTGCTGAAGTCCTCCGAGCCTGGTTCTCCTCGCCAAATGGGAAAAATAATACATAAGGCAGTAGTGAGGATGGGTGCCAGTTATTGAGAATCGATAACGCCCTCCCTCCCAGCTTCTTCACCAAACCTGACCAGGAGTTAGGTGGGATGGCAATGCAGTAACTGGTTTGCTATTGATAAGCTATTTATAAGACGGTAAGCATCTACCAGGCTGAAATTGGGTTTCTTGCATCCACCAAACCTGCAGTCAGTGAGAATTGGATCTCCAGAACAAAACCCAGGCAACCTGGGGGAGGTGCCAAGTGTCCCCACCCACCATAGGGAACAGGAAAGAGCAGCCAGTGAGAGGGTGAGCGAGCCACCTAGGTCCCCAGAATTGGAAGTCAAGAGAGGTTTTGGCTTGAGGCAGGCAGGGTGGGCCGTGAGACTGGAGCATGCGTGGTGGGGAGAAGGAGGAATGGGGTGGAATCGTGTGCCTTTGACTGCACTGCATGTCTTACCAACCAGGCAAGTGCTTCTCCTCAAGACGGTGGGGTGGGGTGGGGGGGGGGGTGCTCCTTTGACTCCTCAAAGTTTCCATTTCTTGAACAACTGAGAGAGGAAAAGCACCCCGGTCAACCCTCTCCAAATCATTAACCCCCCCCCAACCCAGTTGGCCCCCACCTAGTCATCAAGGTATCTATCCAAAATGGAAACCTAATCAATACCCAGGCAGACACGTGAGGTTCCCCGTAGCTTGACCCTGATTCATTTCTTTTTTTTTTTTTTTTTTTTTTTTTTTGAGAGGCTTTCGCTATAGGGCGCGTGCGTTCACCAGAAAGACAGAGAGAGACAGAGAGATAGAAAGCAAGAAATCACCCACCAGGGGGGATGGCCATGCCACAATCCCTTCTCCTCCATTCTCCTTTCAGGATCTTGGGCACGCACACACACGTGCCCAGCGTGAGTTTAAGCTGCTGGGTCTGGGACGTGAACGGTGGTCGACTACTGGGAGTCCAGCAACATAGCCATTATGGTAACTGCTGGTCCCAGCCCTGATTCATTTCTCAGATCACATTCCCCAGGCTACCCCACCATGCCACCTCTTATCCTGTGGTTTCCCAGAACACACTGTGGTCTGTGTTCGCTATCCCTCCTTGCAGAACGCCTTGCCCCTTGTCCATTCAGACAATGCCTACTCATTGTTCAGGAGTTACTGGGAACACCACTTCTGCCTTGAACCTGCTCTCAGTCTCCTCTCCGACACTGTTGGTTTGCTCCATGACTCCTGAAGGTCTCAAACCTCAACCCTTTCATATTTCACACTGAAGTCAGCCATCTGGTTCTAACCCAGGATCTCCGTGACCTTAGACAAGTTACTGAAGCTCTCTGGGTTCAGGTTCCTTCTTGGTAAGATAGGGATAATATGCATACCTCATGGTAGTTGTAAAGTTTGTGCAAAAGGACATATTTGCAAAAGTCCTTACAAAAAAGTACCTGGCCCACACCAAGCACTCTCTAAGTGTTAGCTATTATTATTATTTACCAACGGTGTAATTTTACTACATCCCAATACCACTTAGTCTGTTACTAATATTTTCTATAATATAAATCAACTTCACCAGTCTCCTAAGCAACCTCTATGGAATTACAGGTTGGAAGGGCTAGTTGTGCTTATATAAAATAAGTGAAAAGAAAATACATAATTATTTAAATAAAACCCGATCAGTCAAGGACCCCCTCTGTCTCATTCCTCCCCACAGCACATCTGGAGAAGCTCTGTTTGGTGTGTGAGTCAATCATAGGTCCTTTGGCCTATAGAGATTATACGCTGCATGAAGGTAAACACAAAAGCCTGGTTTATGTTTTAGTTTGCAAGTCATTTACAAAGTAGCCCTGACAAGTCGTTCACACTTACTGAGCGTTCATGGGAGGAATGAATTAATTAAATTGAATATATCAATCAATGTTTAAGAAACCAGACCCTCGTACGTGAAATTTAGAAAATAGCAATTATTGCAAAATAAATACATAAATTACAAAATAAAACAGCAAGTTTAGAATTAGAGTGAATGGGTTAGCTGGTGGCATAGTGGTTAAGGGACTTGAACTGTACTGGTACTGGTCAGTACAGTTCAAGTCCCAGGCACAGTGGCTTGTAAAATATGCTGATGGTGTGTGCACGCGTGTACACGATCCTGAAAGGAGAAATGAAGCAGAAGGAATTGCTGTGTCACCATGGCAGTTGCTTTTTCACTTTCTCTCTCTATCTCTCTGTGTCTCTGGGGATCGCATGTGCCCTCTAGCAAAATTAAAAAAAAAAGAAATTAGAGAGAGCTACTTTGCTCTGCCTGCTACTGTCCCTACAATAACTAGATATCTTCCTAAGTTTCTCTCTCTCTTTCAAACAAATTAATCTCCTGGCCTTTTGTTTAGTGTCGTTGTTTTGTTTTGTTTTGTTTTGTTTTTGCTATAAGGTGTATGCATTCAAATGGAGAGAGAGAGAGAGAGAAAGAAGTGAGAAATCACCTGCTGGGGGAATGGCCACACTGCAATCCCTTCTCCTCCACTCTCCTCCCAGGATTCTGGGCACCCATGCACACACATCTGGTATATTTTTTAAGCCACCGCATCTGGGACTTGAACCACACATTCAGCCATGTGGGATCCAGCCATCTTAACCACCTTGCTTTTTTTTTCTTTTTTCTTTTTTAAAGTTTATTTACCTATTTCTTCCATGAGTGAGAAAGACAGGTGGAGACAACACTCCCAGGGTCTTAATGCCATGATCTGACCCCAGCTTCAGCCAGACCCAGATCATGGACAAATGTGTACCCAGCTTACTCAAGGTGGTCTCAAGACATGAGCCTGGAACCTCTGCATGTGAGATGGCCTCGTAGAGCATGAAATTTTACCATTGCACTACCGTTGCCTCATCCCTCCACCCCACCCCCTGGTTCTTTCACAGCAAGTTGGAAAGGATTTTAGGATGGAATGAATTTTGCAGTTGTAATGAATCAGAGATTGGGGAAAACATCAGATGCAGCAGCAGCAGAATATGTTCACTGTTTAAAAAGCACACATCCCTAGTCTTGAAGAAATTAGAAGCTAATAATCTATATTGAAATCCAGCAAACCCCTCTACAAAGCCCTATTGCTTGTCCCTGCCTTTTGACTGACAGGTATGAAAATAGAGACTGATTTGAAAACCCAGGGTATTTATCGACAGCGGCATTAATTCCTCCATTAGACACTAAGAAAGAAAGGGCGGGGAGGGCCCAGATACCATAACGACAACGCAGATGTTGCTGGTGGACAGCCACACCTTTTTGCAAATGAAACGCTCAGCAGCTCTTCAAGTTTGGGTTAGCTTTCTAAGCCTTCCAGACCTCAAACTGGCAAAAATATTTTTTTTTTTCCATGCTAGTTAAAATGCCCTCGAGCTGCAGTCATTAGATTTGCTGGACAGCGGCATCATTCTGATGTTATCAGCTCTGTCTTCCTGTTGTCATGAATAATGTATAAGAAAGAGCTGTTAGAAATGGATTCTTCCATGGCTGACGGTATTGCCACCAGACAAGTCCCTGGATTCTCCGTCATTTCATCGGTGGCTCTAACACATCTCCCTCCTCTCCGACGGCCATCTGGCTGCCTGCCATGCATGGAGAACCTTTCAAAGACAACCTATCGCTGCTTGTCTTTCAATTTTAAGAAACTGGAAGATGCTCCCTCCACCCTTGAAACCACTGCTCTTCCTGGCTTTCCCCCCACTTCCTGACAGCTCCTACCTTCCCAGGCTCTTCCTACCACTGGCTGTGGGTGTTAACTTCAAGCTTTCTTCCCTCTCTGAGTCCCAGTGTGGGATAGAGTGTCTGCCCTCTCGAAGGAGCACAGTGACTGCAGCATGCATTTATTGCTCTGAGTGCCAGTTGAGAACTGGGGAGCATCCAGCAGGCCCAATGTGGGAATGGTTAAATAAGTAATGCTTTTTTTGGCCAGCAGGTGGCATGATGGTTAAGGCATAGGCAGATTCCATGGTTCAAGTCCCAGGTCCAGCAGCTTGAAAAGCATTTGGGCATGTGTGTGCATGCCCAGAATCCTGGAAGGAGAATGGAGAAGGGATTGTGGAGTGGCCATGCCCCTTGGAGGGTGATTTTTCACTTACTTTCCTTCTCTCCCTGTCTCTGTCTATCTCTTTCTGGCAAGCACACATGCCATATAGCAAAAATCTAAAAACAAACAACAAAAAAGTGATGCTTTTTCAAGTATTTTTTAAAATTTTTTAAAAATAATTTAATTTTATTTATTCATTTATTTATTTTAATTAGACCAGAGAAAAATACACCAAGAGAGGGAACCAGCAGTTAGCGTAATGGCTATGTCGCTGGACTCCCACGTAGTCGACCGTGGTTCACGTCCTGGACCCGGTGGCTTAAAACTCACGCCGGGCGCGTGTGCGTGCGTGGCCAAGATCCCGAGAGGAGAATGGAGGAGAAGGGATTGCGGTGTGACTATCCCCCCTGGGGGGTGATTTCTCGCTTTCTGTCTCTATGTCTCTCTCTGTCTGGCAAGCGCACGCACCCTATATTGAAAATCTATCCAAAAAAAAAAAAAGAATGACTATATCATTATCCGATCTTTGAATTCATTTTATATGTAGTCACTCATTATGGGCTAAATTAAGTAGTTTTTCTGGACTAAATAGAAGGTACCTTTTTTGGCAACTATGTGCTTCTGACTTTCAAATCTGTTTTACCAATGTTTTTTTTTAATTATTCATTTCATTTCACTTATTATTATTTTTTAAATTTGTTAGAGGGCACATATGCTCACCAGAGATAGGTGAGAGACAGAGAGAGAGAGAAAACGAAAAAGCAAGCTACCAGGTCCAGAACTTGAATCACAGTGAGCCATGTGGGAGCCCAGCACTCCAACCACCGTGTCACCCACTGGCCCTAGAGGACCTTGTTTTTTTGTTTATTTCTTTCGTGAGCGTGACGGTAAAAGAAAAAGAAAGAAAGAAAGAAAGAAAGAAAGAAAGAAAGAAAGAAAGAAAGAAAGAAAGAAAGAAAGGAAGGAGAGAGAAAGAGAGAGAGCGAGAGAGAGAAAGAAAGAAAAAAAGAAAGAAAGAAAGAAAGAAAGGAAGGAAGGAGGAAAGAAAGAAAGAACGAATGAACAAGGGCACCCTCAACAAGTTTCTTCACTCTGTCATTGCCTTCCCCCAGCCCTTTAGTTCATTAAGATCTTGGGTGCCCACACATGCACACACCCAGCGCATTCCAGGTCAACTAGGAATCCGAGCCTGTGGTCGGCCATGTGGCTTCCAGAGGTGCAGTGGAGCATGCTACAGCTTGTACTTGGAAGGCTGGCCAAACGGATGCTTTTTTAGACTCATGATCTTAGAAATTTCTCACAATAGAACAATAATTTTAAAAGCAGAATACAAAATTTATCAGAAAGCATGAGCTCAGTTTCACGTGGAAAAATGTACATATATGCAAGGAAAAAAAAAAACTAGAAGCAAATTCATCAAAATAGTAACAGGCTCTCTCTGTTGGTGGCCTTAGTGGTGGTTTTTATTTCCCTTCTCATTCTACTTCATTTTCCCCCTAAATGTGATAACCAATTAATAAATAATTCAAATGAGTGGATTTAATTGGACCAATATTCAAGCATTTATTACATCTCGATGGCACTAGCATGATTCCATGACGGGCAGAACATAAAACTTGTCTCTCTCTTAAAGAACTGCTTTTACCACAATTTTTTAATGTTACTTTAACAAAAAGAAAAGAAAAGAAAAGAAAAAGCCCTCATCACTCTTGGGAAACAATGCACAAACTGCTGTCTCCTGACTGTATCAGTCAGGGAGCTCCATCTAGCCCCAGCGACAGTACAGACCCAGGGTGCCAAGGACTAAACCTTGGTGTGGGTCCATTTGTCATTTCTCCCAAGGCAAGCTGATCCAAACAAGGACTCTTTCCTGTCAGCTACACCAATGCCCAGTGTTTATTACCCTAGAGTGGAGCTAGTTGTACCATTCACTGTACATTCAGTCTCGGCTCCCTGCGTGTTTACAGTGACTTCATTTCCAGCCCTCCTGTGGCGACACATCCAGGGAGTTTCTTTCCTGAGAATCAACCCTCAAGGATTCTGGAGGGAAATGACAGCCTGAAACCCAGTTTTCTATTTGCTGGTTCCCAAGTCTACCCAAAGCCCAGGGCTTGTGATTAAACCACAGACAAAGCAGCAGCCTGAGGAGCAGGGAAACAGCAGGAGCCCAAGGACTCCTGTGGGCTAAGAGTCTTATTGTTTTCATGCAAATTGTTTTTAGTAGTAGGGAGATAACAGGCAACTAAAATATGGGAGAAAGGCAGAGACTGTTCTCAGCCAATGAGGGGGGCAGAGGAGTTATTTCATAAAATCTCAACATGTCTTTAGCAGTTCAACTATGAGAGTCCCAGATTTCTTATCAGTGGAGTAAAATTTATCTCTACCGTGGCTCCTACTCTTCCTGTCCCAGCTCAGTGCAAACAATGACTCTTCCTGCTTCTCCAGTGTTCCATCCTAGCCTTGACTAAAGAGTCTGTTTCAGAATGGCAGTGCTTTGTCATATTGAAAAGTGTAGCATCAAAGAATGATTTTAGGAGGTAGGCAAAATGAGCGATTATTATTATTCTTTAGAGAGATTTTTGCTATAGGTGCCAGAGAGACAGAAAGCAAGACACCCCCCACATACACACCCCGGGGAATAGCCATGCCGCAATCCCTTCTCCTTCATTCTCCTCTCAGGATTTGGGCATGTACGAACACGTGTCTGGCATGAGTTTCAAGCCACTAGGTCCAGGACTCAAACTATGGTCTACCATGTAGGTGTCCAGCGATGTAACCGTTAATGCCATCAACTGGTCCCAAGCAATTATTGTTTTATAAGACAGGATCTCATCCGGTGGTGATCCTCCTGCCCCAGCCTCCCAGCTGGAACTACAGGCACAGCGACATCATGTCCAGCTCCAGGCCAGCCTTGAGCTACGATCCTTCTGCCTCAGCCTCCCCACTCACTGGGAATGCAGGCATGCACCCTTGTACCCGGTCTTTATGTCGGACTGGAAATCAAACCTGGGCCTCCCACATGGTCCCAACCTGTGGAGCATAGTTGGGTCAGAATGAGCAATAATCAATTCTACTAGTTGTCTATTTTAATGTTCTTCGGGAAACCTGTGTTTAGCACATCGAACCCGTAATGTTATTACAGTCCATGGCAGCCCAAGTTTTACAAACTCGAGTTCATGGGGAGCTGGTACAGAAAAAAGTATTAAGTAAATCATGGAATGTGTGGTATGCAAATATGATAAAAACTGTAAAGTGGTGCATACATGTATGATGTTTGGAAAATAGAAGTAGAATTCGGTAACAGATCCAACTCTTCTCCTGGGGAAGGGCCAGGAAAATCAGCTGGTTCATTGCAGGAACTTAGATGTAGGCATTTGCATTTCATTCTGGAGCATCAATAAGTCTTTAAAATTCTGAATCCTGGAACCTCTTCAAGTCTAATCTCTGAGTTCTTAGACTGTTAGACTTTGCCTCCAGCAGGGAGGGGTATTTTGTTTTTAAAAATCCAGGAAATTTCACATAAAAACGCAGAGTTCTTATTCTCTTCGCAAATTGGAAGGTCTGAGAACCGGTTCCATGACCTAGTGGTGAAGAGAGCTAGATCCACATAATATATTCAGTTCAAATCCCAGCCCTGGTGGCATGAAAAACACTCCAAATGTGTGTGTGTGTGTGTGTGTGTGTGTGTAGTGAGACTCAAATCCCAACAGGGTGGAGAAATGGAAGAGAAGGGATTGTGGCGTGGCTATGCCCTATTGATGGGTGTTTCTCCCTCTCTCTCTCTCTCTCTGGCAAGTTCACGTGCTCTCTGGCAAACTTGAAAAAAATGAACAACATTGGGAAGTCTGACAGACTGAGTCTCTATCCCTGTGTGGTAATAATCAGGTGACCCAGAATTCCCTATTCTCTGATAGAAGACTCTACTGTATGGTTTTTTTTTTTTTTTTTTTTTTTTTTTTTTTTGGGGGGGGGTTTTTTTTTTTTGTGGGTATATGTGAGACAGAGAGAGACAGAGAGATAGAAAGCGAGAAATCACCCCCCAGAGGGGATGGCCACGCCGCAATCCCTTCTCCTCCATTCTCCTCTCGGGATCTTAGGCACGCATGCACACACGCCTGGTGTGAGTTTAAGCCACTGGGTCCGGGACTCGAACTGTGGTCGACTACATGGGAGTCCAGCGACATAGCCATTATGCTAACTGCTGGTCCCTCTACTGTATGTTTTTGTAACTGGAACTTTCCTGGGACAGAAGGTAGAAAGAGTATTCTTCTCTTTCTTTTCTTCCTTTGCTTCTTAACCTTCTCTCTCCCCCTCCTCCCTAGCCATCCTTCCCCACCCATACACATACATGCACACACACTCATAAACACATGGGTACCTCCAGGGAATGAAAACAAGAGTAAAATTGCTGTCTTCCTCCATGACTCCCATGGCTATCTGTGAGGGATGGTGGCCCCAATTCACTGATAACTCCAAAGCTGATGAAATGGCCTTTTAGCCATCTAACTGGAAGATTTTTTCGTTCGAGTGAAGGTTCCCTTCCCCCCTACTTACTACACTTATAAGGAACAAAATAACGCAGAGAAGAGACACATGTTTTAGAGCCAGAGTCTGGTTCCCTCGTGTTCTAGCTACGTGGTCGTAGGCAAGTCATTTAATGTTTCTGCAACTCAGTTTCCTTATCTGTAAAGCGGAGATAATAGTCCCAGCCTCTGTGGTACGGGTCAGAAACATACCAAATGAGAGCGCTGGAAGTCACATGACCATGGCAGGTTTGGATCCCCGGCCAGGTTGACCTGAAACATGGCAGGCTCATGGGTGTGTTGAGGATGCTCCTCTCTCTCTCACTCTCTTTTTTTCTCTCTTCATGGGCATCTACAAGTGCTCTCTGTTATGAATAAAATAAATAAACTTTTTTTTTTTAATGGGAGAATAGTGGGCCAGCCCCACAGCGTAGGTTGTCAGGAAAGTCACGATGTATTTTTCCGTGTAAGGGAATGCAGGCTGGTCTGGGGACTAGGAGGATCAATCAGGGTTCAGAGCAGGTCATATCTGTTCGGTTTTATCTCTTCATGTAATTTTAAATTTCTTGCCTTCATGTTACCTAGTTTTCCTATTAAAAGAAAGAAATGGGTCAGCAGGTGGTGTGGTGGTTAGGGGCATTGGACTCCCACATAATTAACTGTGGTTTGAGTGCTGGACCTGGTAGCTTGCTTTCTCAAGTTCCCTCTTTCTGTCTCACTCTTTCTCTCTCTGATCAAATTTAAATAAATAAAGTTAATTTTTTAAAAAATTCTTTTCAAAAAAGAAAACAAGTTATACTTTTGTAATTTACTTTTAAGTTTTTGAGCAAAATCGTAGTGGTGTCATGCATCTGTTGGGCAGGGGTGGGGTGGGGAGGATTGTGAATTAACACGCTATTAGAAATGCACATCCCAGGGAGATCAGCTCGCATTATATTAGAGAGAGCCAACTCCATAGATGATGGCTACAAGTCCTTCTGCTATGGATCTGGTGGATCTTCATCAACCACCAATGATTTGCTAATTAGCAAACTATCTATCAGCATTTGTTTTTATTGCTGAAATTAGTGACTTGTTCATAATGTGTGTTAGAAAACGACTCTCACTAAAGATAGTTAAGATGCGTACAATAGGTTGGCTAAAATGGTTCAAAGATTACCCCCCAACACATGTACACACATGGAAAATGAACAAGAAATAAGAATCCAGCCAGCTCCAAGGAATGGCACTTGGGACTTGATCCCTACTCAGTTTCTAGCCATTTGCTGAAGGAATTTGCTGTTCTATAAGGCCTGCTGGGAGCTCCAGAATCCTACCTCAGAAAGTTGGCTTTTTGTGATCTTTCATCACTTGGATGATACAGAAAAAGACAGAGGGTTAGAAGTTCATCAGGCTCCCCAAACTGTTTTATGCTTGTAGCTAAAGAATTTCAGCCTAAATCCAGAAGTATGGCAGAATTTGGCTTGAACCTTGCCTTCTTTTCAAGCAGGACATGAAGTTTTGTGGAAGGGACATCCCTCATCACCTGAGGCTCTCTACTGACAGCTGTTACCTTCCCCAAAAGTACATAACTGAACAGAGCTATGTTGGCTCCTGAGGAGAGGTGGGACTTCATGGGCTCCAGGGCCCAGCTCTGACCTTTGATAGTCTCTGGTGCTTCTCTTTCCACTCAGCCCTAGTGGGCAGGTCCTGAAAGATTCATGGATATGACAGCAGCTGGCAGAGGCTAGCTTGGTGTCCTTAGAGGTTTGGTATGTGAGAAAAGCTCTCCGTAGTCTTTATTTGGTTAAAAATTTTCCATTTGATCCTGGCTGTTCTGAAGGGTCCAGAAAAGGCCCTTATCATTGTAACTACCACAGTCCCAAACAGGACTTCCATTCTCCCGCTTTACCAAGGAATGATTCCCAGCAATGGTTCCCAGTCCAACTCCAGGCTAGATGAGAGGGAGTATTGGTCTGGGACTTGCAGAGGAGGCATCAAGCCAGAAAGAAGAATGAGCCTGGCTTGCTCAGCCTCCAGGTGCTCTAATATTCCATCGTCATTCTCAGACTGAAATCTGGACACAACATGGGACAGATCAATCTGTCCACCCCTAAGAAGGTACAGATCAGTTCCATCCAAGAGAACTTTCCACAGTGATAGAAATGTCCTCTGTCAACATTGTCCAATATGATGCCCACTGGCCACATGCACTTATTGACATTTGAAATGTGCTTAGTGTGACTAAAGACCTGAATTTTCTATTGTACTTCGTTTTAATTTAATTGAATTAAATAGGCATGTGTGGCTAATGGTTTCTCTATTGGACAGCACTGGCCTAGGCTGGCCTCTCGCTCTATACCAGAGGACCTTTTCTTAGTTAATTCTGAAGCGGTTTAACCCATTTCCAGCCTTGTCCTCCTGATGTCATCCCTTGACCTGAATCCCTAGGCTCTCTCTCCTTTCTTCAACTCTAGAATATTCTGGCTTGCATGGTTAAAGAAAAGGAAACCAATGCTGCCCAAATATTCCCCAGGAGGGATAGGCAGGAGGTTAGGCCACCAGGAAATAGGCTATATCATGATCCGTGAGATTCACAGAATGCACGCATGCACTCACACACACACACACACACACATACACCCTTTGGAGCTAGTAGATCCAAAGATGCTGTTCACGGTAATAGTAATACACATTACATGTGCCTTGTGTATCATATAGTTCCATCAGCACAATGCATCCTGCATGTAAAGTACACAGAGTAAGAATTAGACTTACCACTTTAAAGAAAACCAAAAATCAGTTTAGCCAGTAGAATCACATAGCACATAATGATAGCACTGGGACCAAAACCAGGTGTTCTAACTCCTCACTCCACACTATTGGACTGTTGGAATTAAGGCACAGAGGTACAGTGGTAATGCACTGCTCTGTAAGGCTCACCCACATGGGAGAGTTCTGGGTTCACATTCGGAGACCTCCCTGAACATGCTGGGCATGCATGTGCCCTGTGATCTAGGGCTGGCTGGGGATGGGGGTGGATTACAACATCAACACCCTGTTGAGTGCACACTTTGGTTGTTTTCGCTCTCTTTCTTGCTAGGGAGAAAGAAAAAAGAAAAAAGGAAGATAGAAGAGAAGAAAGAAAAAGAGAAAGAGAGAGAGAGAAGAAAGAGGAAGGAAGAAAGGAAAGAAAGAAAAGAAAAGGAAAGAAAGAAAAAGAAAGAAAGAAAAAAGGATGGAAGGAAGGAAGGAGGATTTGAATCAGCTCTAATTAGAGAGGGAATATGACAGCAGGACAAAGTGAACCATAATCAATCCAACAGCTTGACCACAGCTTAAATGGAGCTCTTTTCTTTGAAACCTGCAGAGAGCCATAGTGTACATTACTTTATTCCTTAGCATTCATTGTAGAGGCCTGAACAAGGTAGAGAAAAAAAGCACTATCTGTCTTCCATTACTCTAAGGGGTCATTCTGGTCCTTCTTGGACTCTTGCTTCATGTTTAGGGATCTTACAAACAAATCTCCTTCGAACAGGACCTCTGTCCTTTGCACTGCTCCAGAGGTGCCTTACACAACAGGCGATGCATTGCTATTTCTCTAATGGTATTTCTCTGAATCGAACAAGCCAGATTTCTTCCCTTATGCTTCAGTTAAATTTGTTTTCATATTATTTTTCTGGGTTCTTCAATTAAGCATACTTCAGGCTAAAAGGATCTCAACTTTGGCTGTTGTTGAGGTACTTCTAAAAAAAAAAAAACTAAACTAAACACTCCAGGTTCTATCCATTAAGATGGATTGGGCATCTGCATTGTTTTTCAAGATAGATGATTTTATTCTATGTGATTCTAGTGCTGGGAGCTGAGACTTACAGAATACTAGATCAGGAATCAGGAGACCCACATCTGGTTCCTGATTTTTCCTACACTCCTAAACCTGTTCCTCTTCCATAAAATAGAGTTATGAGACCTGCCCTACTTTTGTAAGCTTCAAACTTGATGGCTGTGTAAATGAATTTTTAAAAGTAACCTGTGCATTTACAGTAGGAGGGAGCTGGTGGACAGCAGGCCGACCCCACCTGCACACCAGCCTGGGATTCAGCCACTTGGTGACATTTCTGCATGGGTTCTCATGGTCTGCTTGCCTCCATCCCACCAGGCTAAAAATGGGTAGAGAGTGGGTGGAGCTCAAAATAACTCAAGTGTAATTGTGTGGGCCGTTTCCACTTAGCTAGGTAATTCTGGACAAATGGAAGCTTGCCTGTGTGCAGCTATATTTATTTGCAAAATAATGGGTGAAATCCCCCAGGAATTTAATGAAATTCATTTCAGTTTTATCTGTTCTGAGTCCTCTAGGCCATGGGATTAGGAGAACCAAGACATGAATCAGGAGACAGACGTGCACAGGTTTTATTCCCAATCTCAGAGCTAATACTCAGGGTAAACCTACAGCCATTTGTGTGGGAAAGATACTACCTTGCTCTTAATTTCTTTTTCTTTCTTTCTTTCTTTCTTTCCTTCCTTCCTTCCTTCCTTCCTTCTTTCTTTCTTTCTTTTTTTTTCTTCTTCCTTTCTTTCTTCCTTCCTTTCTTTCTTTTTTTTTTAGAGAGAGTTTTGCTATAGTGCACCTGTGCTTACCAGAGAGCCAGAAAGAAAGTGAGAAATCACTCTACAGGATTTGAACCGTGGTTGACTACATGGGAGTCCAGCGATGTAACCGTTACGCCGTCTGCTAGTCCCCCTTGCTCTTAATTTCAAGCATCTATCTTTCTTTCTTTCTTTCTTTCTTTCTTTCTTTCTTTCTTTCTTTCTTTCTCTCTCTCTCTCTCTCTCTCCCTCCCTTCCTTCCTTTCTTTCGGTACCTGTCTCTCTCTCTCTCTCTCTCTCTCTCTTATACACAGCAGTTAAATGCCTGGAATTAGACTACTATGGAACCCTAACTATATAACAAATTGCAGATTTATGCAAATACTCCAACATGCTGACAATACTTTCTTTTGCAACATCATGGTTTACCTCTGTGACAGATGTTTCATTTCTGTTAATTCCATTTTGTCCATTTAGCACATCACAAATTGCCCATAACAGGAAAAAGTGCATTAAGGATCATGATTTCGCCAAGAATTGATAAGGATGCTGGGGCAATGAAGTTAAAGTTTCTGATGGCCTTGGTTCAACTGTTTCAAACTTCTTGTGTAGCAAATTTGTATTTCTTCCCCTAAGACAGGCATTCTGAAACTTTAGCTCCTGTCATCTGAAATAGATGCAGGATCCAATCCTAGACCTAGAGAATGAAACCACTGGGTGATTGAGACACCTGCATTTTGAATAAGTGTCAGCAGCACTGTCCGGAGCATGGTGTTAAGAGAGGTCCCTCCAGGGAGCTGGTCAGAGATGTCAGAGGGCAATTGGGTTGCCCGGTCCTGGTAGGCTGAACACATTTTTCTGAATGGGTAAGGTTGTAGATTAAAAATAAGCACAATAACAAACACACAAAGACACACAAGTATAGAAAAGCAAGGATCAGATGGGCCCGACTTCTTTGATGGAGAAAGCCAAGATCCAGAATGGCCTCAGGTTTATTCTTTTAAAGGGCAGAAAATGGGGTAAGAGGAAAAGGAATGCAAAGAGAATGAGGGAAGAGGAAATGGAACACAGAGCCAGTTGTTTTGGGATGTAAATCTTGTGAAGATGTGAAAACACTGGTGCCATGTAAGTTCTCTGATCTTTTTGAGGTGAAATCTGATAAACCGATGTGGCTTTCTTTGACCTCATACTGCCCTGCATATCGACAAAACACATATCATATCGACAACAACAGGAAGATAACCAATAACAACAGGCAGATAGCATTTTCGTATGTAAATGCTCTCACAGCCATTGCTAAAAAAGCTCACAGAAGCACATTTCTGCATGCATCTAAAGGTCACATGTTTTCTCAGATCGGTTGCTCTCCACATTGGTGACCCGCTATGAGCTCCACTGAACTCTTTATGAGAAAAAAAATGTTGCCTAAGTGTACAATGGTATAGAGCTGGTTTTAAATTTTCTTGAAGTGGGATATACAGTCCTAGGATTCTGGGAAAAGCTTTAAGGGGCACAGGGTTAGATTAAAATCTGTTGGGGGTGGGGAATACTTTCCTTTTCTTTTTTGATTTTTTGTCATAGGGTGCATGCACTTGCCAGACAGAGAGACAGAGAGGGAGAAAGAAAGAAAGAAATCACTTTCACATCCCCAGATGAATGGTCATGCCACAATCCTTTCTCCTCCATTCTCCTTTCAGGATTTTGGGCATGCACCCAGGGTGTTTTAAAGATATGAAGTCCAGGATTCAAACCTCAGAATTAGACAGGTGGGATCCAGCTCCTTAGCCACCACACTGCCTGCTGAAGTGGAGTAGTTTTCTATTTGCCTTTCTATGGTTTCCAAAGGCAAATATCTTATTGACCATGCTGGCTGGGAATGACCTTGTCTGTAAAAGAGCCCTGATACATTCAATCATTTCATTTGTTTATAGCGGGTACTCGTTTGTTCACTGAGCATGTTTTCTGTGCCAGGCACTTTGCTAGGAGTTGAGGATAATCAGGAAACAGCTAGCTCCTGTCTTCGGGGAGTGAACAGAATAGTGACAAAGACACTAGCTGGGAAACAAGCAGTTACATAGGTCACAACACATGGTATTCCATGTTCTCCAGAGAAAGAGCACTGTGTTCAAAGGGGTTGATAGAGGAAACCGACGTTAGAGTGAGTGAGGGAAGGTATTCCAAGGACTTTTAAGCTGAAGGATGAGAGGGAGCTATCACTTGAAGACTTAGGAAAGCTTGTTCCAGACTGCATAAACAGTTATACGAAGGCGGAGAACTAAAAAGTCTAGGATATATGTTTCTTCTTAAATTTATTATTTACATTTAATCACTGTACATCTTTACAGTGTACAAAACACACATTTTTTTCCCAGCACGAATATGGTGGATATCAGTCAAGACAAAGACATTATCCTATACGTTATCACGAGCAAATAACTTTTCATTTTTGTTTTAATTCAACGTATTGTTTTCCCTGTCCCCCTCTCTCCCCATTACCAACCCCCTGTTGTTGCCCTGACTGTCACTGCTATCCACAGTTGCCATCCCTGTATTACATCTTCCAGTCTTTCAGTTTCTGCCATAGAATGCAGACAGCTGGTATATACTGAGTGGGGGGGACATACAAGGTCATCTTGCATAGTCTGGTTTGCTTCGCTCAGCATTAATTGGATATATGTTTCTACCCTTCTCCTTTTTCCCAGCACTGAAGGTTTTGCTTTATCCTAAGGCTTTTGTTATTTCCATTAGTAAAGAATGGGCAGCCCTAGGGCCAGTAGGGGGTGCAGTGGTTAAGGCACTGCCACAGTTCAAGTCCTAGACCTGGCAGCTTACTTTTTCACTTTCCCTCTCTCTGTCTCTGGTGAGCACATAATCCCTATAGCAAATTAAAAAATAATAATAGCAAACAAGATCAAATAAATAATTCTTTAAAAAAAAAAAAAAAGAATGAGCAGCCCTGACCACAGTGACTGACACAGATAATAACTAGCACTTACTGTGGGCAAGGTGTTATTCTGAGTGTGTTATGTGCATTAACTCATTTAATCCTCTAACTATCGCGTGATGGACGTTCTATTCGTGTCTCCATTTTCCAGCAGAGGCAGCTACATAAGTTGCTATGCAGTAGTGATCTCTATTATAATTAAAATTTAGTAACCTATTCGACAATAGCATTTTGAGCATTTTCAGGTTTCTGCCAGACTTAATTGTGTTCATTTCTGACCTTTTCACTGTCCATTTGGAGCCTCTTTACTAGACTCTCTTCTTCTGTGTAATTTGCAAATTTTAAAAGCTTTTTTTTTTTTAATCCATTGTTCCTGCTACTGGTAGAAAAAAAAATAAAATTAACACTGTTGATCAGGTTTTACAGAAAAATCATTTGATGTACGCTCCCTAGCCAGCAACATTTTGGATTCCGTTCGATTCAGCAAATGTTAATTAAGAACCTACTAATGGCCTAGAAAGACCATGGAGATGTCAAGACCAGCTCTACCAATTCAAAGTAAAAGAAAAACACACGAATAGCTGTAATACATGGAGATCTTCAAAAAGTTCATGGAAAATGCATTTTCTGTGAGATGATACACAGATTTCCAAATTGTTTGCATCAGGACCAGCAGTTAGCATAATGGCTATGTCGTTGGACTCCCATGTAGTCGACCACGGTTCGAGTCCCAGACCTGATGGCTTAAACTTATGTCGGGCGCGTGTGCATGTGCCCAAGATCCTAAGAGGAGAATGGAGGAGAAGGGATTGCAGTGTGCCCATCCCCCCTGGGGGGTGATTTCTCGCTTTCTGTCTCTCTGTCTCTCTCTGTCTGTCTGGCGAACGCACGTGCCCTATAGCAAAAGCCTCTAAAAAAAAATTGTTTGTACCAAAATAAACATATACTTTAATTCTATTTTTTTACCCACCAACTTTTTGAAGTCCTCTTGTAGAATAGTGTATATGCTCTGCTTGTCTTACTATCAACATATAGATACAAATAATTGAGAAAATATGATCTATAGTCATGTAGAAAATTACCCAAAAGTTATATTCCTTTTCTTAGAGAGAAAGTAAGCAAGAAATCACCTCCAGGGAAAATCACCATGCCTCAATCTCAACTCGTCCATTCTCCTCTTGAGATTTTGGGCATGCACACACATGTGCCTGGTATGATTTTCAAGCCTCCAGGTCCAGGCTCAAACCGCTTAGTCAGCCATATGGGGTCCAGCTGCCTTAACTACCACACCACTGGCTGGCCTCCAAAAAGTATATTTTTGTTTTAAATAATAAACATGTAATTGGTTAAAAGTCTTTTAATATAAACATGCCTAAACTGCATATTTTGGAATATATTCCCCTTATGATTTGTTTGAGAAGAACTTTTCCCAAAAAATCATCTAGATTTTTTTCGTAATTACCTACTACTTAAATGTAGATTTTTCTGTCATTAAATAGATTTTACCATTTTATTATTTTAATTTACATGTACAGAAGCTACTCTTTGAAGACACATCTAGCAAATGAAATAGTAATTACTAAAGATGAATTATTGCCTTGTGTACTTCTTTCTTTTTTATTTTTTTTTAAGAATTATTTGCTGGGGGATCAGCAGTTAGCGTAATGGCTATGTCGCTGGACTCCCACATAGTTGACTGCGGTTCGCATCCCAGACCCAGTGGCTTAAAACTCACGCTGGGTGTGTGTGCGTGTGTGCCCAAGAGCCCGAGAGGAGAATGGAGGAGAAGGGATTGCGGCATAGCCATTTCCCGTGGGGGGGTGATTACTCGCTTTCTGTCTTTCTGTTTCTCTCTGTCTGGCGAGCACACACACCCTATAGCAAAAACCTCTCAAGAAAAATTATTTATTTATTTTATTTATTATCATTATCTTTTCATAAGACCAGAGAGAGAGAGAGATGGAAAGTGAGAAAGCAAGCTGCCAGGTCTGGGACTTGAACCATGGTCAGCCATGTGGAAGTCTAGCACCTTAACCAACATGCTCCTTGCTGGCCCCCTGGTATACTTACTTCTAAGTTGAAAAGAAACTTGATTTTTGCAACAATAAGATAGTGGTTCACCCTTCCCAGTAGTGTTAGGACACTTCCGCTTGTCCTCCTGCCTCTCCTTAGGTAAGTTCTAAAATAAACAGGAAAGAGGAACTGTACACCATGCCACAAGACCTGGTCAGTTATTATTATTACCTTCTATTTGTTTTAAAAATGGCCCAGCCAGGGACCAGCAGTTAGCATAATGGCTATGTCGCTGGACTCCCATGTAGCTGACTCCGGTTCGCGTCCTGGTCCCAGTGGCTTAAAAAATCACTCCGGGCGCATGTGCATGCCTGCCCAAGATCCCGAGAGGAGAATGGAGGAGAAGGGATTATGGTGTGGCCATCCCCCGGAGGGGTTATTTCTCGCTTTCTCTTCTCTATCTCTCTATGTCTGTCTGGCAAGCGCACGTGCCCTATAGCAAAAAACCTCTCCAGAAAAAAAAAAAATGGCCCAGCCATGTTGTGCCCACTGCTAAGATGCAAGTTGGGACCACATAGGAGGCACAAGTTCAATTCTTGGCCCAACCTAAAGGCTGGCACTGTAGCAAATACAGGGCACATGTGTTCATGAGAGAGAGAGAGAAGGAAAACAAGCTTTAATTTTCTACCTTGATGAAATGTTATGATTATTTTTTAAATTGCTATACGGTGTGTACACTCACTGAAGAGAAAGAGTGAGAGAGAGAAGCACCCCTCAGGGGTGATGGTCACCTCAATCCATTCTCCTCCATTCTCCTCTCAGAATTTTGGGCATGCATGTACACGTGTCCAGAATATTTTCTAAGCCTCTGGCTGCAGGACTCTGTGCAGTCAGCCATGCAGCATCCAGCTGCCTTAACCACCACACCACCTGCTGCCCCAAGATCCTTTCTTTTTTAAATTTATTTAATTGTATTTATTATTATTTTAAAATGTGCTACAGAGCACATGCACGCACATGAGAGAGAGAGAGAGAGAGAGTAAGAAAGTAAGCTACTAGATCTGGAAATCAAACTGTGATTGGTCATGTGTGAGTCCAGCACCTTAACCACCACACCATTTACTGGCCCAAGATCTTTTCTTAAAAAAATAATCTGGGTTGGTGGGGTGCTGTGCCATAGTCCCAGCTGGGAGGCCAAGGCAGAAATCCACAACATGGCAAGAAAAAAAAGATGGAAAATTATAGGAGTCTCTTATATGTTCTTAGTGGGCACAAAATCCCCCTTCCAGAGAGGTCTGGCATTACCATCCCTTCTCAAAGAGTTATTTCATGCAGTGAGCAAACAAACAGCTTCTCTGGGTGGAGTTTGACTTTCTTCCTGAAGCATTTCCTGTATCTGCTATGTCTACATCTTATGAGGTAAGAACACCACAAAAGGATGTAAGGCATCCAGCACCTCTGAATCTAGCAGAAACAGCAACACCAGCACTAGAGAACCACGATTCAAGCAGAGTCAATGGGAACAAATTCAATCAAGGTCTTTTCTGAACAGCGGCTTCATAGGGCCCATTCTCTTTTCTTGTTGTCAAAGCTATCTACTGAAGAGTGTTTGAGGGAAGGGATATGTACAGTAGTACAGTGGCAACACGACACTCTGCAGAGCTAACCCATATGGAAAGGTTTCAGGTTCAAGTCCAGAGGCTTCCCTGAAACCCATGGGGAAGACCATGGACTTGTATGCCCACGATCCAGGACTGGCTGAGGTGGGGCTTGGATCACAGTGTGAAGACTCTCTAGGGGGTGAGATCTCTCTCTCTCTCTCTCTCTTACTATAGAAGAAATAACTCAATTTTTAAAATTACAAATTGTGGGCTAGCAGATAGTGTGGAGATTAAAGTGCTGGATTCCACATGGCCAACTATGCGGTTTGAGTCCCGGACCCAGCAACTTGCAGATACAGGGAGCACGTGCATGAGTGACCAAAATCCCAAGAGGAGACTAGAGGAGAGGGGATTGTGGTGTGACCATCCTCCCTGGAGTGTGATTTCCCACTCACCCCCACCCACCCCACCTCCCCTCGTGAGTGTATGCACCCTATGGCAGAAAAATCTAAAAAAAAAGAACAAAAAAGTGCTTCTAGATCTTGGTATTGACACTGTTGTTAAAGAAAAACGTATGTGGACCAGTAGATGGCATAATGGTTATGTCTCTAAACGCCCACATGGTTGACCGCAGTTCAAATCCCAGACCTGGTGGGTTGAGACTCATGCCAGGTAAGTGTGCGTGCATGCCCAAAGTTTGGCAAGGAGATTAGAGGCGAAGGGATTGCAGTGTGGCCATCTGCCCTGGGAAGTGATTTCTCACTTTCTGTCTCTCTGTCTCTCTGGGAGTACACACACCCTATAGCAAAAACATCTCTTTAAAAAAACATGTATTAGCATATCCTATTTTTCTTTAGCCACTTGTAGCTGTTTATCAACATAGTCGGCTTCCTTTGTATTCTATCTATTTTACTTATTTATTTTTTTCCCACGAATGAGAGAGGGAGAGACTACCCTCAGCAGAGTCTTCATGCTGTTATCCACTCCCAGCATTAGCGAGCCCTGATCATGGCTTACGGGTGCCCAATGTGTTCAGGAAGGTGTCTGGATGCAAACCCAGAGCTTTCCAATGTAGGTCAGCCTTATAGAACACCAGGTTTTACTGCTGCACTGCTATCTGGCCCAAACTTTCATTTTTATTTTATGCATTTTAAAACATTTTGAGAAGAGACTATATTTTTCTCCAGTCTGTCAAGAAGGCTCATGCCCCCACAAACCTTAAGTATTCCTAAGAAGACTTTCAGGATTGTTCCTACAAAAACAGCTTCTGTACAGCAAAGAATCTATAAAATTATCCAGTTAGTGCATTTCGCTGTGCCTTTCATGTGCCTTTACTTATCTTTTTTTCCAATAACACACCTTAACAAAATCCTCAAATGCAGTACAATTGTGAGATATGGAATCATTTGATCTTCAAATGGCTGGTTAAACTGCATTAGCTTTCAGCTATTCAAGAGCTGACTAGCTAAGCTGTGAATTATCAAGGTCTTCTTTTCTCCCTGGTTTCCTCTTTGACTGTTTACCATATGGTTCTTTTACTATGGGGTCACAGGTGCACTGACAGATAGGCTGGGCACCCAGAGGAAATGACATTCAAATCTGAGATTTTCCTACATCACTAAGAAGTTGAGGATGGGTGGAGGTGGAAAGTGTTGATGAAATTAAGATTTGGAATTACCTGTGGATTTTAATTACCATTCTATCCCCTTCCTAGTGTCCTCTGTCTCTCCCCTGCCACCACACTCCTGTAGCTCTAATGAGACACTTATCAGATGCTGTTTTGTATTGTTAGTTATCTTCTCGGTGCATACATTCTTCCCTGGGAACCTGTGTTATCCTTCTCTTGTGTTGCCCCTGGCGCTTGGCAGACAATAGATCCTCCATACATAGGTGTGACTGAATTGAATAGCTGTCTACTGTGCATATTCAATGGGCCTTCATGCTTGAAGACACCAGTGCTAACATGATGATTTTCTCTCTTGGATTTGTTTATGCAACATTTATTCCACAAATACTGACTGCTTGCTGGGTACCAGGCATCATGCTAGACATTAGAGACAGATAAATATGACCACTTCCTTCAAGGAGTTCTGGAACCATGGGGACACCAAACAAACTAATATTGCAGTACTGTGTAACAAGAGCAAATGAAAGGGTATGAACTAGCTATGTTGGTGACACCAAGAAAGAATTGGCCAATGGTGGAGAATGAGAGTCAAGGAATAGGTTAGAATGGGAATTCAAGGATGGGTAGACTTGGCCAATGGGTCAATGGGGATAGAGACTTCCAGGACCAGAGATCCACAAATTTTCAGTATCACAGTACTCAGCATTTTTTATCTCCCAGAACTCATTGCTTCTCCTGCTCTCCTCCTCTGCTAAAAGAACCCTAGCTTTGTGTCTGGCATGATCTCAAAGAAGGTAAGCGCCTTCAGACCCAGGCTTCTGAGCCAATCATGGTTATTTTTTTTTTAGTGGTGTGGGGTGGGCATGTGACCTCATTTCAGTCAATGAGGCATAAGAGGAAGTCTGGCCAGGGACTTCCGTTTCGACATAAAGAGAGTCTTGCTAGGAGAAATCTAGCCTTCCCCTTCTTGTCTTAGAAACTAATATGTTTGCAGCTGTGGCAGCTATCTTGTGACAGCAGAAAGATAATAAGAGCCTGGGGGCCTCTTTGATAGTAACACTGAATAGCAACTGGACTCCTTCTTATGCAAGAAAAAATTAACCCTTACTTGTCTGTGCTGTAAGTGCTTAGATGTTTTCCCTTATAGCTAAATCTATCATAATTGATTAATACAGCTTCTGTAAACTACTTTTCACAGGTCTTCCATGGGCACTGACAGTGGGTACCAATGAGATCACATGACTAATACCCCTGAGTTTCACTGGCTGATTATCCTCAAACTGCATAGCTCTGATTCAATGCCTTTCTCCTTCAATTCTTCTAGACATTTTGGGGAGTCCCCAGGGGAACATTTTTTGAGAATCTGTCTTCTTTTCTGCTTCTCTGTAATTCCCCTTTGATGCAAAGAGAGGAAGAAAGGCCTTCTCTCTGACTTTGTGTTTTACTGTCATTAGACCCCAAGGTGGTACAAATGCCCTGAATGCCATAAGCCTTTGGTTAAAGTTCATCTTTTAGCTCCTCACTACCCCTTCTGTCTATTAGGGTATGTCGAAGGAATGAGAAGCACACTATTTTTATCTGCTTTTCTTGGTGCTTTTCCTCAGAAGTCTACCATCAACCTCCTCCTTTAGACAGAACAAAAGAACAGCAACCGAAGCATCCAGGCATATCACCCATGCCAATACATGTCTCAGAGTTCAGGGTTGCTGTTCTCTTTCC
>NW_006159928.1:6216704-6230441 GCF_000334495.1 Tupaia belangeri chinensis
CCCCATTCCCCCACCCCCCTTCCCCCAGCTATTCTGCCACTACCTCAGAATCCAGTGTCACATGCATACAAAGGAATGGAGAATGGAGACCATAATATTGCAAAGATAGGCAGGTATGGACTTCATAAATTAAGCTAAAAACATATAAGCAGTATCTTGAAAGGCAGTGCTTCCAACAGGTGTGCCATATGGTGTATTAAGATACTTCCATGTTCTCCCAACCCTTGGGACAGCTGGGCAGAGTCTGATAGACAGAGCCCCTGGGCTGGACAGCTTTAGCAGCTAGTGGCTTTGTTAGTTACTGGGTGTAAGAGTATTGTCAAGTAGAGTGGGACCAATGGGGCCATGACATAAAGTTCAGAAAACAAGGGGGAGTCATTGAAGGATTTGTAACAGGGAGTAATCTTATTTGCTTTCCATTTTAGAAAACAATGAAAGACCAATTCAAGGCTGAATTGGAAGGGATAGGCAAGGAGTCTGGAAATAGGAATATTTGTCTCACCTAGGTATGAAATGATGAAGTACCAGACAAAGGACTAGGAATGAGGAAACAGAAAACTTAAGAGAAATTGTATGATGAAAAATCAAACCCATTATCCAAATCAGTGGGCTTGCTGATTGTTTAGTTATAGTCAAGAAAGTATTTCAGATAACTTTCACTTTCTGCTTTGAGAAGCTGTAGTCATCCAATGAGACTAGGAATCAGGAGAAAAGGTATGGAAGAAAACTGATTTGAGGTGCAATGGAATGTTTAAGGGATATCACTAGTAGATATTTAGACCTATAGGTCTAGAGATCAAGAAATCAAATTCAAGAGATCACTTTGGTATAGAAATTTTGGAGTCATCAGGTAAGTGTGGTGGAAGCCCATAGACATTTACAGTATCGACCAAGGAGAATCATTAAAAGGGTGTCAGAGACAGAACAGGTGATTCAAATCAAAGGACCAGGACTGATGACTCACTCCTAATGAGTCTTTCTCTCGCTCTCTTTCTCTGTGTATATCTATCTCATTTCTAATTCTCTTTGAGTATTGGCCTCATTATCTCCTACTTCAGGCTTTTCTACTAGGCAGAGAACAAAATCACTACAGCCCCAGATTGTCCATCCCAGAAGGAGACCTTTTTTCTCCCCACCATCCATGCGACAATCCTTAGAATTCCGATTGGCTTAGTTTGGAATATAACACCTCCTTGGGAAAAGCTTTAATTGGTTTTGCTTAGATCACACAACTCATTCTTAGACCAATCACTTTTGTCAGATATGAAGCAATTGGATTGGCCAGACCCCGATCATGGGCTCACATCTGGTTGGGAGGAGGAGCGCAGGTTCTATTACTAGAAGAGCAGTGATGGTTAATCTTTCTAGAGAGATAGAAATAGTTACCATGGTTTCATGCACATCAACACTTAAAAAGATAGGAGGAGAAAGGGGAGCCAGTCAGGGAGATAGAAAGTTGACATGTCAGAGTAGATTATCAGCTCTAAAGAGGCTGAGAACTGTCTTATTTATATCTGTTTCCTCTATACCCCACCATCTAGTACCTAGTGCTCTGTCTATATTCAACAAGTGTGCATAGAATGGATTCAGACACGACACATGATAAGTAGTGGGGATTTGTCAAAAGATGTGATAAAGACAAACACCGAGATACCTGATTTGGACAATATACGAAAGCATATTTTTCATGTAACTGGCCGCCACAGACATAGCTATTAATAGATTCTCTAAAAAGAACCAGTATTTCATGATTTGGATGAAGGCACCATATCTGTTTGGCCCCAAATAGTTACAGATGAGATTTTGATTTGGGGAGTGTCTTATGGAAATTAGGTGGTGTTGTTTTAAATCGAGTTCATTTTATTGCTCTGTTCTAAGGCTGACTGTAATTTCATGCTGCATTTGCAAGCCTGCAGGCAGTCACCTTAATTACTATGGATGCCAGATAGAAAGAAGAGTGCTAATCAAACCTTTATTAATTGAGGACATACTTCCAACTCAGGAACAGATGCTTGGGAGGAATGAAGTCTTGTAAACCACAGTACCCACCAAGTCCCCTCAGGTAGTAAGCGTGTTTTTTCTTATCAAGTACCTTTTACATCCACTAGGGGGAATCCTGGCGATCATCAAGCCTGGCTTTTTCTAGGCCTGGTAAATAGAATACTATGCCATGAAACTTGCTTGTCTGTTGATGGGTGTGCCTTCTGCTCTGTAAGGGCTCAGAGAGCTGGTGTGTCATATTTTTCAAACGGATGAGAGAATATCATCCAAGGTATGTTAAAGAATATGAGTTGCTTAAATTCCCTCAGGATTTAGAAAGAATCCACTAACCATCTTAGAGAAAGTTTTTTTATTGTACCAGAAGTTTCCATCAGGAAAAGGAGGGTAATCATTTGTCAGAATCTCTGCTTATTAGAAAATAGAAAATGTGGAATCTGTGCCCTTTCAATTTTGAAGAGCTTAATTTTAAATACCTGTTAGACACTAGTGTGATCTTTATGCTCAGTGGAGTTCTTAAAGTATTATTGGCACTCTGTTGATAATTATTATAATTATTATAAGCTTGCCTAACATAATTACAGTATAAGACTCTTCCCTTTTCTACACAAAGCCATTTTTAAGCAAAGTTTGAAAGGTACTGTAAATTAACGATCCAATGCTCAGACTTGCATTCCATAGTTACTTCTCCATATTGTCAATAATATTGTCTCTGGCTAAGTGTTGCTTTTCTCCTTTTATATTCTCTATCTCTGCAAAGATAATCAGTTCACAAATAGGTAAATATGGGTTGTGCACATGTGTATGCCAAGTTAAATCATTGCATTTCGGGCTGTGGGTACCCCCCAAAATGATCCCCACTCCTAGGAAGTTTCTAGTATTTATGGTACAATTCGACCAATGTTTATTGAACATTGACTCTGCACAAGGCCCAGTAAGTTGCACGAGGATGGGAACACTGGTCTTGTTCATTGCCAGTGTCCCTAGGCCTTGACAGATACCTAACACATAGCAGGTTTCCGGGAAGTACTCATTAAAAACATGAGAGTGGGACCAGCAGTTGGTATAGTGGCTATGTTGCTGGACTCCCATGTAGTTAACTGTGGTTTGAGTCCCAGATGGGCCGGACACATGTGTATGTGCCCAGGATCCCAAGAGGAGAATGGAGGAGAAGGGATTGCAGTGTGGCCATCCCCCCTGGGGAGTGATTTCTTGCTTTCTGTCTCTCTGTCTCTCTCTTCTTTCTGGAGAGTGCACACACCCTATAGCAAAAGCCTCTGAAAAAAAAAATGAATGAGTAAACAGAAAATTTGAGACGTAAGTGGAATTATGGAGATAACTAAATAAAACACTATCCTTAATCTCAAAGAAATTACAATGAAGTGAAAGAGCTACACATACCGCTAATGCATACTGCATAGTGTGAATCACAAGATTTAAGAGCTATCATAGACTGGGACCAGGAGATGGCATGGTGGTTGGGGCAATGGGCTCCCACATAGCCAACCATGGTTTGAGTCCCAGACCTGGCAGCTTGCTTTTTCAATTTCCCTCTTTCTCTCTCTGTCTCTTGCCAGTGAGCAGATGTGCCGTATAGCAAAATTTAAAATAATAATATAAATAAAAATGGAATAAATAATTCCTTAAAAAATAAAATAAATGCTATCATAGGCTTACAAATAAATTGCTATTCAAGTTCTGAGGAGAGGATTAATAACCAAGTAGGGAATCAATTCAGTTAAACAAATTCAACAGGTAAGTTTGGGTCTGTTGTTCTAATGGAGCCTGTATGCACATTTAGTATATATAAGACCCTGTGCTAGTTCCTGTGGGCACAAAGATGAATGGGTGCTTGATTTCTATTTTTATTTATTTATTTTTTAAAGGAGTTTAGAGTCTGCTAGAGAGCTTCTACTACAGTTTCAGGAAAGACTCCTGAAAGAATAGCTTTTTAAAAATTATTTATTTGGAGTGATTTTTGCTATAGGGCTTGTGTGCTTTCCAGAGAGACAGAAAGTGAGAAATCACCCCTTAGGCGTGATGGCCATGCCACAGTTCCTTCTCCTCCATTCTCTTCCTGAGATCTTGGGCACACATGCACACATGCCCGGTGTGAGTTTGAAGCTACGGGATCTGGGACTCAAACTGCAGTTGACCATGTATCCAGTGATGTAACTGCTTCACCATCTGCTGGCACCAGAAAAGTATCTTTTAAACTGGGCCTTGACAGATGAATAGGAGTTTGAAAAGTGGAAGAGAAGAGCAATGTCTTTTATGTCAAAAAGTACAGCAAATGCAAGGGCATGAAATATGGAAGGGCCTAGCTTGCTTAAAGAAACGTGAACGGTGGGCCAGACGGTGGTACAGTGGTAAAACATGATGCTCTGCGGGATTTGCTCACATGGGAAGTTCCTCCCTGAGTACACTGGGCACATCTATGCCCATGATCTGGGGCTGGTTGAAGCTTGGGGTCAAGTGTGGCATTAAGATCCTGTTGAGGGTGCTGTCTCTCTGTCTCTATCTTTCTTGCTCATGGAAAATATAAATAAACTTTTGGAACATCACACTGCTAAAATTAGAAGACAGTGCCAAGTACACCCCCTGCTCTTAGCATAATGTCCTGTGTATGGAAGTTCCTTAATATATATTCATTGTCTTTAGCAATAATGATGGTAAGAGTCAAAGATAAGCTGAAGTCTTAAATGTGGGGCCAAGATGAAGCCAGAGGAATTATCTGGGCTGGGGTCTACTCAGTGGTGTCAGTTGATGGCCAACACCTTTTGGCTTTCTGTGCTGAGTACGTAGAACCCATCCTTACTACACAAAGCTAAAGAGCCCTGCAGAACTGGTTTGTTGTCATGGGCTGCTTTGTTTAATTTACAAAGTCTATTTAATGGCAAAAGAACCAGAGACATCGTGCTTAGGGTCACCTCTATCAGTTTAACTCCTATTGCCGTGATGCCTTTCTTTCCATGCCTTCATGCTAACCCTCCCCTAGGCATTTGAGTTCTCACATCTCTCTCTCCAGGACTAGGTAAAATGTGGGTTCATCAACTTGGCTTTTGGTTCCAGTTTGATTTGGTCACTCTCATTACTGACAATTTGCAATGTTTCTTGTTCTTGAGTATTTATTTACTTTATTTTTATTTATTATTGTTATTATTATTTAAAGTTTGCTATAGGGCACATGTGCTCACGTCAGAGAGAGACAGGGAAAGTGAGAAAGCAAGTCACCAGTCAAGGTCTCGAACCATAGTTGGCCATGTGGGAGTCCAGCACCTTTAACCACCACACCACCTGCTGGCGCCAATTTGCAATGTTTTTTGAATACTCTTCTATCTTAACCAAAGGATCTCATCATCCTAATACTGTAAATGACACAGAGTCTGTTCACAGAGGTTGAAAGTCTAGCTAGAAAAATAGGGCTTGCATCTACAAAGGTAAATAATACTTCAAAGAACTGACATTCTCTGCTTTGTTCTATATATATGACTTATAATTTAATTTTACACACACACACACACACACACACACACACCCTTCACATCTTTAAAGTCACAATACCTGTGATACACATCTGCTGGACAGCACATAAGACTTGATAATAGGGACCAGCAGTTGGCGTAAAGGTTATGTCGACTTCCATGTAGTCGACCGTGGTTCAAATCTCAGACCTGGTGGCTTAAACTCACGCCAGGCAAGTGTGCGTGCATGCCCAAGATCCCAACAGGAGAATGGAGGAGAAGGGATTGCAGTGTGACCATCCCCCCTGGGGGGTGATTTCTCACTTTCTGTCTTTCTGTCTCTCTCTGTCTTTCTGGCAAGCACATGTGCCCTGTGGAAAAAAACTCTGGAAAAAAAAAAAAAAAGACTTGATAATAAAGCTTGCCCTCTAATACGCCTGTTTTCCAAGTTTAACTTTCTCTATATTAACATTTTTAAAAGCAGTATCCCAAAATTTTATTATTTGTAAAATGAAGATTCTTCTCTTGCATAAGAGGAGTATCCCTGAGTATAGGCGCTTCACCATCTGCCTTTCTGCTTCATATCTTCTGTTTGCTTGCCAAATTGACACCACCTCATTTCCTTATCACATTCTTACCTCCTTGTATTTGTCCCTAAATCTGCTGTTTTCCCTGCATTCATTGCACTTCTCTAAACCCCTTCCACTCCCTCTCCCGTTGGTAGTTTTCTGCTCCATTCTTTATGCCATTTAGAAATGCCAAATCCACGTGAATGCCTGATTTCTTCTTGATCTCCTATGATAGCTTGACCCTGAGCAACTCGTTTACCAATTACAGATGTGGACCTTGATGCAGTTTGAGCAGATCCTCCTAGATATGGCCATTCACCTGATCTTGCTTCTCTGATGTATTCAAGAGCCACACCAACTTTGAACACGAGTAGTAGTCTCCTCTCTGCTCTTACAGAGCTCAGGTGGGTAGGATCAAGAGGCAGATAAGTGAATTGTAAACACACAGGGGGCAAGTGCAATAGGCGAGAAATGAGTAGTCAAGGAGGGACACCCAGCGAGAAGTAGGCAGTGAGAGCACAGGAAAAACTTTATGAAGGAAGAGAGTCTGATGACAGTGTTAGTTCTGTTGTGGCTGGCTGTCCCACCAGCGGCTACTGCAACAAAACAAAACAGAAGCCTAACAGAGTAAATGTTGTCAGTCACTGATATCAGACTGTAGAGGATCTATCAGTGAATCCAATGACGAAGCCATGGACTTGATCAGAAGAAGGGGTTCAAGAACCACTTTAGACAGCCATACTGTGTGACCTTAGCGTATCGATAAGCTTTCTGTGCTTTAGTTTGTGCAACTGCAAAACCATGTAAAAATACTTTACAAGGGAGGCTAGCAGGTATTTGGGGTGCTGGACTCCCACATAGCCAATCACAGTTCAAGTTATGGACTGGGCAGCTTGCTTTCTCACTTTCCCTCCCTCTCTGTCTCTCTCTGCTGAGCACATGTGCCCTATAGCAAATTAGAAAATAATAATGGTAACAAATAAAATTAAATAAATAATTCTTTAAAAACATACTTTATAAGATTATTGCAAAAGAAATAAATGAAGAAATGTAAATGAACTCAGGAGTGGGCAGAAACATGTGGCCAAGAAATACTAGTGAAAATCTTTATCTAAGGGTGCAATTTGAGATAAAGAACAGGTGTTATTGACTGAATTATATCCCCCCAAAATTAATATATTCAAGTCCTAACCCCCAGTACCTCAGATTGCTGACTGTAGAGATAAAGTCTTCAAAGAAGTAAAATGAGGTCATTAGGGTGACCAGTATGACTGGCATCCTTGTAAGAATAGAAAATTTGGACCCAGACAGATACAGAGGCATGTAAAGACACAGAGAGAGGACAGCCATCTCCGGGCCAAGGTGAGAGGACTCAGAAAAGAACAATCCTGCTAACACCTTGATCTTAGACTTCTAACCTCCAAAACTGTAAGAAAATAAATTCCTATTGTTTATGCCACTTAGTCTATGGTACTTTTTTATGGCAAATTGACACAGTGAATTAACATAGCATTGGAAGGGCCAGCAGATAAACATAGTGGTTAAGGCACTGGACTCCCACATAGCTAACCAGAGTTCAAGTCCTGTACCTGGCAACTTAAAACTCATGCCATGTGCGTGCCCAAAATCCTGAGAGGCGAACAGAGGAGAAGGAATTGTGGCTTGTCCATCCCCCCGAGGGGTAATTTCTCATTTTCTCTGTGTCTCTGGCAAGCACACATGCCGTATAGCAAAAATCTCTCTTAATAAAATAGCATTAGAGCCCTGGTATCAAATAATGATAATATTACCAGGAGATAGACACTAGAGACTATTATTTCCATTTATAATGAGGATCCTGAGGCTCATAGAGCCCAAGGCTACATAGCTACATAATTACTGAGTGGCAGAAGTGAGTCTGGAACCTAGGCCTGACTACAGCCATTGCTGGCCTACAGAGTCTTCATAACAAAGAAAAAAGCTCCTTTTCCTTGAGACACAACCAACCTCATGCCACACGTAGGACTTGGTGAATAGTGGGCAGGCTGGTTTTCAGTTCCTCTTGTCCCCCTGGCCAGGAACCCTACTGAAGGCCTGGCCCTTCATGGTGGCCTATTAAGTAGCAGAGCACTTAATCATTGTGCTGGGCTGTCCAAGAGGCTGGAGTGGCTAGGAGAAACACCACTTAGTTAGGAGCAGATGGACATATACGGCATTGTGAGTGCTGGGAATTGCAAACCCCACCTATTTCACAGCTGGAAATGAGGCATAAGGAAGCCCTGGTCAATGAGTTCTAGGACCCAGATGGATAAACGTCCAGTAGTCCTAGAGGACAACCACAAGGGTCCCTTGATTCTGCTAATTGGCCTTAGAACAGCTCTGACCCTCTCCAGCCCTCAGCAAGAAATCTAGTTTGGCAGGATCATACCCTTAGGAGCACATGTCTGACCTTTCGCTGCCATTCTCTCCCCTCTACCAAATCAAAGAGATTGAGAAATGCACCTTTGACTATTTGACTATGAGTGAAAGTATGGCTTTCCTCACAATTAAAGCTCCTGAATGTTCCAAATTTACAGCTTTCATGGTGGGGGAAAAACGGCCTCTGACAGTGTAAATATTTAATCACCATTAAAAATGTCCAATACATGAAGGAAGTCTAGTTTCAAATTGGCTGGTTCAGATGATTAAAGTGCAGAAGTCATAGCGGGGTAAAAATAAAGTACCTTCTACAAAGTATCATCTTCAGAACTCGAAATGGTGTCTATTTCTAATACACAGGTATTCCTTGAGCAATGCAGAAACAAAAAATATTTCGTTTATTTTTTAAGTATTAGTGTGTGTGTGGGGGGGAGTGGGACCAGATGAGGTCTGGAGATGAGGAAGTATGTGGCGTTTTCTTAAATAATTCTGTTTTGCTAATAATGAATATAAACGGAATTTCTAGACATGATTGAAGTCTAGAGTTCAGACTTAAGGAGAAATGTCTAAAAAAGAAAAAGCAGTATGTTCAGTTTTGTATCTTGCTTGAAAATATACTTCAAATGTTCAGCAGTATTTTAGACATCATAACCACCCCATGCCCCCCACTGAACCCTTGGCCTCCAGTAGTTCTGGTTTACTTTCAAGATTCTTTTAGTTTTATGTTTTAACTGGAAAAAAATTCCTACCCAGTCAAGTTTCCATTTGTCTATATCACCAGGCTACCAGCCTGAACTTAGTGTAGAAAAGCCTTGCTAAGGGAATAAAAATGTAGCTTTTTCCACTGCCAGACTGTGGGGATAACCAACCACTGGAAACAAAGGAGTTCAATTTTGTCTCCCATCAATGGACACGAGAAATGTACAGCTTAAACATCAGTTTGGGTCACTTCTGAATCCATGTTTGGAGGCAGGCTGGTTGGTTAGTTATGATTCTGGCATGAAACAGGTGACAGGAGCAAATGAAAGGAACATGCCCCAGGTGTGAGCAGGACAAAAGAAGACCAGCTAAGGGTAGCAGCAGTGTGAGGCATTGAATATCCCAGAGGAGCAGGGCGAGAGGGTAGTTATGAACCCCAGAAAAGCTGTCACCATTACTGTAGCTGTGAGAGAGGATGCTTACAGGATCTGTGACCTTTGAAAAGATACAGTCCCCAGCCAAGTGCAGATCAGAGGGATCAAGATGGGGGGATACATATGCAAATTTCATCCTAGCTATCCACCCCTGTCTTCATGCTGGGCTTCCCATTGTCTGATCCCAACCAAAAGCCAAGAGTGATGTTCCTAACCATCAGAGATCTGCCTGGAGGTCAGGATGGGGAAGAGTGGGAAAATGGTCTGTATAGGGAGATGGAGGCTACCCAGCACAGATGGGAAAGAAAAGATAAATAGGAAGAACCAGAAAAGGGACAGAAGAGATTATGTGGATGGTTTCACAAGTGTATACTTATTCCCAAACTCACTGGGATGTATACATTGAACAGGTACAGCAATAAAAATTAACAAAGAAAAAAGACAAAAAAACAGGAGAGGCAAGTGCTCAGTCCTCCATGGCTTTGCGTTTGGCATTCTGTGCATGAGGCTAAGAGTGTCCGAGAGATACTATTTGGACCACAATATTTTCAGTGCCTTTCCAGTGTGCGTGAAGGGTGGGGAACCACAGCCAAGCTTCCAACAGCCACAGCCCACGGTCAGAGCTGATTCTGGTTGTTCCTCTCCATCTTTCTGGAAATACTTTCTAAGAAGCAATAAAGGGCCAGCAGGTGGCATGGTGGTTAAGGCACTAGACACCCAGATGGCCAACTGCAGTTCGAGTCCCAGACCCGGCGACTTCCTTTCTCACTTTCCCTTTCTCTTTATTTCTGTCTCTCTCTGGTGAGTTCATGTGCCCTATAGCAAATTAGAAAATAATAATAATAAATTAAAATTAAATATATAATTCTTAAAAAAAAAAAAAAACAAGAGTAGTTAAGGGCATAAGAATGAGAAGGGATGCCTACTTGGAGAAAGGCATCTGCCCACTCACTGTGAAGTCCAGCAACTTCATTGTCATTTCAGAGCATCTCCCGAACGGAATCTCAAGGAAGCGGAAGTACAAGTGACAGTGAAGTTATCTCTGTGTTAATCTTATCTTCTGCTATTCATTTCAAGAGTTGGAGTTATTATTAATATGAAGGCCTGGTTTCTGGCAGTTCTTCTCGTTGAATGGGTTTATGCCAAGCTGCCAGTTATCAGAGGACTCGGAGCCTAGCACTATACTGACAGGGAGTCTCAGAGCAGAAAAAGGAAAGAAGGGACATGGGAAATGGCATTGTAATAAAAGAGGGATCAGCATTTCATGTTTGGTCCTTGATGACCTCCTGACTCCTTATTTCTAAAGAATAGCAAGAAAAATACAAACAAGAACAAACTTGAATCTGATGGAAATCAGAGAAAAGCTCAATTTTGGAGGGACTACTTAAGTTGCCAAGGTTTGTTAAAATCTGAAGAAGTGATTAACTGATGAGTTCGAGTACATCATGCAGGGTGAACTCCAGCCGGTCTGGAAACACTGTGATGGCTGATGATTTACCAAATTTGCTTTTCAACCTGTAATGGTCTCAGATTCTTAACCACTGATGATTTTGGTGAGAGTTTTGGAGGAAGGGCTCAGGAGAAGCTCCATGACGCTGAGTATACCACCTGAGAAGTAAAACACTAGCATGCTAGTCTGAAGTCCTAGACTCCAACGCTCATTTCTTATTTTATGGGTTTCCTATGTTTTATCTTACACTTGAAATTTAACACTCTTGCCATATACAATAGCTTATCTGACCCTAAAACTGAGTGAAGTCCTTCATTAGGCTTAAAGAAAGTATTTCGGCCTTGGGTAAAGAATTATTTTCTTAGGGTCAGCAGATGATGTGGTGATTAAGGGGCTAGATTCCCACATGACTAACCACAGTTTGAGTCCTGGACCCGCCATCTTAAAAAGCATTCCAGGTGCATGTGCGTGCATGCTCAAAATCCCAGAAAGAGAATTGTGGCCACCCCCTGAGGGAGGTGATTTCTCACTTTCCTCTCTCTGTGTCTCTCTGTCTCTCTCTTTCTGGCAAATACACATTTCCTATGGCAAAAACCTAAAAAAAAAAAAAAAAAAGAATTGTTTTGGGACCAGCAGTTGGTGTAATGGCTATGTTGCTGGACTCCCATGTAGTCCACCGCAGTTTGAGTCCTGGACCTGGTGGCTTAAACTCACGCCGGGCGTGTGTGCATGCATGCCCAAGATCCTGAGAGGAGAATGGAGGAGAAGGGATTACAGTGTGACCAACCCCCCCCCGGGGGATGATTTCTCGCTTTCTGTCTCTCTGTCTCTCTCAGTCTTCCTTGTGAGCACAAGCACCCTGTAGCAAAAACCTCTCAAAAAATTTTTTTTGTTTCTTTTCTTTTCATTTTAATTGCCAGAGGGCATGTAAACTGGCCAGAGACTAAAACACAGAAAGGGAGAGAGATAGTGAGAAAATACCCCCCTGGGTACTTTTCTGTTCCATTTCTCCATTTTGTCAGGATTTGGGGCATGCACACACACATGCCCAGCATGTCTTTCAAGCTGGCACTGGGATTTGAACTCTACTGGCTATGTGGGATCCAGCTCCCTTAACCACTAGGCTATTGTGCCAGCCCAAGAATGGTTTTCTTATGAGAGGGAACTCATAAAGGTCATGGACAATTGAATTAAAGTATGAGTTTATTTGGTGCATAAAATTTGATATCCATGTATAGGTTTTTTAATACATATTTTTATACACATACACATTTCTACACATTTTTGCACATATTTTCCATGAGCTTTTAAAGACTCATTGTATATCACACTATCCTTCCCCCCATGATTGTGTTATGTTGGTCAATGACCATAGGTATTAAGCCATGATGTGGAAAAAGACAACTACACTATTGGGGATGAACTCAAGGTCTACCTACTAAAGAAACGACTGAGCCTTTGTCACTTTAACCAGGCACAGGGACAGCAGCAGCAAGCATAAGAATGTTCAACAGTTGTCTGAGACCAGGCTGGGGGACCAACAGTTAGCATAATGGCTATGTCGCTGGACTCCCATGTTGTCAACTGAGGTTCAAGTCCCGGACCTGGTGGCTTAAACTCATGCCGGGTGCGTGTGTGTGTGTGCCCAAGATCCCAAGATCCTGAGAGGAGAATGGAGGAGAAGGGATTGCAGCATGGCCATCCCTCCTGGGGAGTGATATCTCACTTTCTGTCTCTCTGTCTCTCTCTGTCTTTCTGGTGAGTGCACATGCCCTATAGCAAAAACCTCTCAAAAAAAAAAAAAAAGAATGTGCAACAGTTGTCTGGGATCAGGTTGGGTGGGCAGAGAGCATGAGGCACCAGGATCTTTCAGCCATATCTTAACTGTGCTGCGTTTGGCTTTTCATGTTGATTGAACTGTGTTCAGCTCATCTCTCAGTGTCAATTCAAACTTATTAAACAACTTTTCTTCTAATCTACGTTCAACCATCAGCAGACTAGAAAGGAGGCTGGCTCATTTCTTTTTTCTGTCAGTCACTGAAAGATCCTGGGAACTTTGATAAGGGCTTCGATGTGGAAGACCACATAGATACGAGCAAAGCCGCAGAGGGAGAAGCGAGTGGCCTGTCTTAAATCTTAGAAGGACAGCACTATGTCTATTCAACCCACCAAACCGTGTTTCCTAAATTCTGCCTGGCGGGGTGTAGCTTTGTTCCAGGCGTAGAGAGACTTCATTGACCACCATAAACTAATATTCGTAGTTGCTTTCCCTCTCTGCCAGTCCAGTCAGCCCTCCAGACCACCGTGAGATTCTTTTTTCTAAGTTAGGAAACTGAAGCGCCAATGATAGCTATCTTGTGACTGTGACCAATTGCCTACTGAACAGTTCTTCATGTCCCACGCCTCAGCGGGAAACCACGGGATCTATAAAGTCCTGTCCAGCAGAAATGAGTCTGATTGTGGATGGCCTGGTTAACCCAGATTGTCTTCAGTGCCTGAGGGAGTTGATATTTTCTCGTTATGAAGACTTTCCCATCTAGAGAATGCTGCAAATAAAACTGCTCGGAATCGGTCTGAACTGCCTGTTTCCGTGGTAGCAGGCCTCTGTCTGGAGGATAAATCTGCACCATCTTTATTTTTTTTTTTTTTTTTTTTTTAAAGGGAGAGATTTTTGCTACATCCCTTCTCCTGCATTTCTTCTTTTGGGATTTTGGGCAGGCACACAT
>NW_006159928.1:6230609-6233712 GCF_000334495.1 Tupaia belangeri chinensis
CGCCCCCATCTTTTTTTTTTTTTTTTTTTTTTGGGTTTCAGCCAGTTGTGTTACAAGGAGTTCAGAAATGTGCTGTAAGTGACACCAAACAAGATGGGTTTGGCCAGTTGGAAAGGGAAGCTTTGTCACTGATAGGACTTACACCCTTAGGCCAGACGGCAATGTCCAAGAGAAAACGATCAAAGAGACACGGAACCCACGCGCCTAAGTATTTATTTCTGGTTTTCAGATTTCCCACACTTTTCAAATGTGAACTTGCATCCTGAAGGTGGAGCTTTAGTACACAAGAAAATTGGACTGGGGCAAACACATTTGTACAAAATGGGGTAGGATTGGGAAAAATGCATCTGTGTGTTTCTTAGTCGCTTGTATTTTTCATGCCAAAAAAGCACAGATTCTGATTTTTTTCACCATAGGAGTCTGCATACAATTACATGGGAGGAAAGAAAAGCTTGCTCTCGGGAGTGGGCTTACGGTCTCAGTAGAATGATGGGAGAGTGTAGCCATCAAAGCCATTTCTAGTTCTTGCTGGTAGTATTTTAAAGATGCTGTTTTTCTTTCAAAACGAGGCAGCAATGAATCGAATATGATCAAAATGTTGCATCATAGATTATGTTTCATGCAAACAGCTCCCAGGATGGTCTGTGGCTGATCACATCCACTCTGTGGGACTTAGAGAAATGACTTGGTTGCCAGTGAAGTAAAACTATCTCCAGCCTGGGATCGAACTGTTGCTTCTCAGCATGTAACCACACTGCCACCGCCAGCTCACGAGGCCAGTGAAGACCACTGTGTGTGTCTTGCACAGAGAAAACTGTCAAAATATCAGCACATACATACCATGCCATGCTGGGTAGGCGTCTGTGAGCTTCAGCAGAGTTTTCTTAGAGACTGCTGCTTGTTTTCAGTGAGACAAAAAGTCTTAAAATGATCTAGATGGGTAGGAACAGGTGAAGCACGGTGATGTGCTGTGCCTGAAATCTCCTGCCTAATATCAGTCCTGCATCTCAGGGGCTTCTCCTTCCTCAGCTCCCTTCATCAGCACGCCAGCCACTATCTCCACAGCAGAAAGGACGATGTCGTATCTCGTGGAAAACACTTGCTGCCTACTGGCTGGCAAAGATAATGTTATCCAATTTCAAACGAGGAGCTTATGAATGGAAAGATGGCCACTCTGAATGTGGCATCTGAGAGCCACTGCTGACAGGTGGACACCTCTGGGGCAGACACTCAGGCTTTCTTTCTGCTTCTTGTCCCACTTCCACCTCTTTCTTTAAGCCGTCCAGTGCCCCTGCCCTATTCCCCCAGCACTGGGCAGAACTTGAAACCCTATTGTGGAAGTTCAAAACCGACAAGGGCTGTTCCTTCAGTAGGCTCAGTCCTCGGACAAACCCACTCACCTTTCTCTCCCCTTAATGGAGTCACTCTAGAGCCAGGGAACTTGGAGGGACTGAACTGAAAGGAGCAGCGACCTTTTCCTGGGGTCTTTGGCCTGATAATAGCCTGGGAAGAAACAGAGATCCTTTCCCAAGGATCTAGAGGGGTCCTTCCTTAGGTGCCCTCTTCCCCTCTGAACCCCCGCCTCACCCAAAGGCTCTTAGGTGCTGATGATACCACCAGCTGCCTCAGGCCCCTGGGAGGTATTTTTTGTATTTTCCCGCAAGTCCCTTTCTGAGTGTCATGAGTCTCCTCCCCAGTGTGCAATGATTCCCTGTGCTCTGCAAATTCTTTGTGGCTTTGGGGGTGACCTAGCTGATATTTTGCTTCTCTGGGTGAGGTGATGAGACCTCAGGGGAGACCAAAGGGGAAAAGTGGGAAATAACACAGACAGAGAATCTCCTGGGAAACAGGGAACTACAGGTACCGGGCTCTAAGACTGGGAGTCTGGGCTGGGGAGGCTGAGACTGGTTGGAGCGTTTAACTTGGGGAACTTTTCAGTCCCACTGCAGAGAATGGTCTCTGGGAATTATGTTAAGGGCCACAGGTGGCATTTGACTTGTGAGACAGGTAAGAGGCCCTGGAGCTAGATCTGGATTCTATTCTCAGTGCTACCGACCCGCAGTAGGATGGCGGCAAGGTCCCTGACCTCTCCACCATCCTTCTCCTCCACCACTAAGTAGGGACGTAAAAACGGTCAATAATTACTACAGTTGTTTTGAGTGTTAGGTGAATCTTAATCCATGCAGGGAACGTAGAACAGAAACTGTCATGTCGTTAGGGTTCAATACATGCTAGTCATGACCATTGGGGTTAGATGATGTGCAGAACTTTCTAAGCGCTAGGCTTGAAAGCCCGGGACTCCGTTGCCAAGGGAGATTGGAGAACCTCTTCAAATATGGGCGCTCTGGCCCTGGGGATTGTCCAGAACGAGAATGTGGCGCCTGCCTTCTTCCCACCTCACTTCTCTGACCCGGGGAAACCCACACCCAGTCACAGGGACGCCGAGGTCCCCGGAGCCTCCGGCTCGGCCACGTCTTTTGCGCGCCTCCCCGGGGCCTCGCTCCCGCGGTTCCACACCTGTCAGTCGCCCTCGCAGTCTCCCCGCGGCCGGAGCCCTCGGCCCCCGCTGCAACCCCTCTGCACCCTGGATCCTCGCTCCCAGCGCCTGGCGTTTGCTCCTGGCTGCTCTCGTAAACAAAACCCGGGCGTTGGAGCAGCCCGGCCGGCGGGAGAAGCGCGGGAGCCGGCTCAGTGCGCCGTTGGCGCGCCCCGGGAGCCCAGGGCGAGCCAAGCGGTGATGGTGGCGGCCGCGGCGGCAGCGGCAGGCGGCTCAGCTTTGTTATGAATAGATGAAAGAGGCCACCTACACAGTAACCCAAATTACGAGACCTCCCTCCTCCCTATCTCACCGAATCTAGTGGGGAGGGGAGATGGGCGTGGAGGAAGGGCGGGCAGCAGGCGGAGGGAGGAGGAGGAAGAGGATGGGGAAGGGGGCAGTTGCATCCCACTTTCACAATGGGAAAGTGAAACGCACAAGCGCACCCAACCTCTCCAGCCCTCCCCGCCCGCCTCACTCCCCTCCGCCCGTCCCCTCCCTTCCCTTCCGCGCCTCCCCGCGAGCGCCAGCGCTGCACACAGGAACTCTCCGGCGAAGGAGGGCGAG
>NW_006159928.1:6234241-6236298 GCF_000334495.1 Tupaia belangeri chinensis
GTGTCGTGTCACCCGCAAGGCTCGACGGCCGGCGTGGTGTACCGCGCGGGCGACCGGAACCGCTGGTACCTCGCGGTGGCCGCTACCTACGTGCTGCCGGAGCCGGACACTGCGAGCCGCTGCAACCCCGCGGCATCCGACCGCGACACGGCCATCGCGATCAAGGACACGGAGGGCCGCAGCCTGGCCACGGAGGAGCTGGGCCGACTCAAGCTGCGCGAGGGCATGGGCAGCCTGCACTTCGTGGATGCCTTTCTCTGGAACGGCAGCGTCTACTCCCCCTACTACCCCTACAACTACACGAGCGCCGCCGCCACCGGCTGGCCCAGCATGGCGCGCATCGCGCAGAGCGCGGTGGTGCAGTTCCAAGGCCAGGCTGCCCTCGACTGCGGCCAAGGCCACCCCGACGGCCGCCGTCTGCTCCTCTCCTCCAGCCTAGTGGAGGCCCTGGATGTCTGGGCGGGTGTGTTCAGCGCGGCCACCGGAAAGGGCCAGGAGAGGCGCTCCCCCGCCACCACTGCGCTTTGCCTCTTCAGGATGAGCGAGATCCAGGCGCGCGCCAAGAGCTGCAGCTGGGACTTCGAGGCGACCGAGCTCAACTGCGTAAGTCCTACCCCCTAGGTGCCGCGGGGAGCGCCACAACTTGCGAGCCGACGCTGCCGCCCCCGAGGCAGAGCGGGAGGGAGACCTAGTTGACATTTTCCAGGTCTCGAGTTCACACCGCTGGCGGCTGTCAGACTGACGGTCTCCAAGACCGCCAGGTTACTCCAAAGCACAGCCCGAAGTCCCCCAAAAGGCGAATGTAAAAAGGGGGGCGGGGAGAGTTGGAGTGAAGCTCGAAACTCTCGTGGCTGCTTCCCATGCCATCCTTCTCTGTCCAACTGTGGACGCTTGTTTGGGGCTCAGCCTCCCCAAGCAGCTCGTATTTCCCTAATCGCTTCCCCAGACTCATCTCTGCCCCTTCGCTGTGTCTCAGCAGGCGTGCAGGTTTGACCGTCATGATCAACAGTTTCTAAACACAGTGCCCTCGGCAGAGAAGCCATTGAACCTAAAGGGCTCAGTGCCACACCCCACTCAGCCTTTGTGCCCCCCTGCTCCCGCCTCCCGTCGTCAACACATGAGATGTGGTCTAAAGAGTTAGTAGCCTGCTGGACAGGGGTGCAAGCTAGCCTGCGAGAGAGGCGCACGCTTGGCGGAACAGAACCCCCAGCGTGACCCAGTGTTAGGGGGCGGGGCTGTGACTCTGCTGAGGGTGTGCTGTGGGCTCCAGCTGGGGGAGAGACTGGGGAAGCGGGAGGTGGCTTTGTGGGTAAAAACCTTACCCCGAGGGTAGACCTAGGGAAAGTGTTGGAGTGGTACTTTCTGGGTTCCGGGCTGCTGGACTGGACCGCGGGGCTCAGAGGCACCACCCTTGAAGCAGGCAACCGACGCTGGTTTCCTCTAGGCTCCCAGGGCAGCCGCAGCTTGAATCTTGAGATTGACATTTCTTTCACTGGGAAATAAAGCGGCAGTTCAAGAGGGTCCAGTTGATGGGGATTATAGAGCCATTGTGCACTTCTCCGGAGGCCGTTTTCCTTCCAAGGCTGCTGGCACATCAACTCTACATATGGCTCCTGAGAGGGGAGCCTGCTGAGAGCCTCCTTTATAACTGGACAGAAATCAAAGAGTAGAAATTAACGGCTACAGGTGTTGCCATTGTTTTGGTATAAAATGAGTCAGAGAGGTGGGGAGAAGTCTCCACTTGGAAAATGTGTTGTTACATTTGCTGTGTACCAACAGGGTACGGGAGAGTGCTGGCGCCAAGGCGCACTAATATATGTATAGAAAGACACCCCCACCCCTTCCTCGGCAAGCACATCTTTCTAAACATTAGCCCTGTTACCCAGGGAGCAAAAAACTGAGAGGTCTTTAACAAGGCTCCTTAGAACGGTCACTTGCTTTTTCCTCTTTGCCTGGTCAACTGTGTACTGGGGCAGACATGTAATATCTTCTTTTTGTTATTATTGTTACATTTTTTTTAAAAAAAAGATGCGAGTAACACATATTGCCCCCTACAC
>NW_006159928.1:6236680-6289866 GCF_000334495.1 Tupaia belangeri chinensis
TACACGACTTAGTCTTGCTGTGCCCATATAATTTAATACTTAAGACCTGTCTGTGTTGTATTGACATGAACTGCTGGTTCAACTTTGGCAAAAGCATTGCTTTCTGTTTCTCTATTGAAAGACTTGAAAGTACCCCCTAAATATTACTTTTGTGCCAAGCGTTAGGCACACTTGATCTCTGGGGTTAATGACAAGACAGCTCAGAGGCCCGCAGCAGGTAATAACGGTGCAAGTCCAAGCTTTGCCATCTGACAGCTGTGTCGATGTGCGGAGCCAAAACATTTCTCTCTCTCTACCTATTGGGTCCTGGAAGACTCAGTTCCCTTCCAAACCCAGCAGGCATCCTGAACGCACTCACAATCCACGTTTTTGTCTCTGTCAGGTGTTCCTGCTGGAGCTGGGATGGGGAGGGATGGGGAGAGGGAAAATCCAAGTGTTGTTTACCCATCTTCATGGGAGGTTGTGGGAGAAAGCTGCCCCTTGGAAATCAAGCAAGGAATAAACACATGCTGCCCAAAATCTGTAATCGGAAAAATAAATAATTAAAACGGGTCCCTGCACAGCATTTCTTGCTGCTGTTGTTTATTGAGAACTCCCAGTGTGCTCAGAGCTGTGTGTTCTAAAAGACAGGGTCTCTAACCCTTAAGCTTGTCAGCCAAGTTAAATTGTATACTCTGGTTCAAACAATAGCGTGTCATGGCTGCACAGGTGGGAGCTGTGAGTTTTGCATATTTTTCCCCTTTCATTGAAGTAAATTCCTTGTTACTGGTATGCATTAAAAAGCTTTAATGGAATCGAATTTCAAGAGAAGTTTCAATGAAAACGAGGTGTAGTTTTGCTGAAAAAGCCGACAATTTTCTAACCTATGGAACAGGCAGATAAGAGAGTTAATTCCACAGATATGTCTGATGCCTGCTAGTGTAAGCAACACTGTGCTGGACGCCACTGATTTGGCCACTGGAAGGACAATAGCAGGTTGCAACCCCATTTAATGGGGTCATGGGATCTGTGTGCCCCTGGTTGTCACTCAGAAGAATGATGTCATTTGATTGCATTCGTTCTGCATTTTATTTTCAGGTCTTGAATGTGTTTTTGAAAAGACATGCTGAATTATAGGTGCCTAAAACAGGACTCAGACTTGAAACACTCTAGAGGGAGCCTCAATAGATTCCAACAGCGATTTCTTCAGAGCAGACACAGTAATTTTAACAGTAATCCACAGGCAGCATGGCACAAGCGGCTCGATTTGCTTGCCTTCTTCCTTTCCTCCTAGCTGGCTCTCTCGTATTTTCCATCTTCAATCAGCCGTAGGTAGAAATGCAACAGGACTGACCAAGTGGGTTCTATTTGCCCATCTCTTGGTTCTCTTATCTCACATTGGCTGATTCCCATTCCCTTCAGCTCCTCCAGCTAAGGGTTATTTTCTGAGATGCTTGCAACAGTGAGTGTGTACTCAGTCATTTACACACTCAGCCCTTTTTCTGCCCTGCCACCAACTTTGAACCCACTCTCGCCACCATAGCCTGTGAACCGCAGACAATAAATCTGCGGGGGCAGATGATTTCTGGAGACTTTCTCTCTAGTAATCGTAGTAAACATCTGTATAGTACCTCCTCACTGGTTGCTTCTTTTGAGTTCCTCATCAAGTCTAAGGTTGATTCTATGAGAAGCACCCCATTTTCCAGGTGAGGAAGCTCAGAATCAGTTAAGTAACTTGCTCAAGACAACAAAATAAGTGTCAGAGGCCTCTAGCTTAAACTCAGGTCTACTGGTGTCTGCTTCTGTATTCTCTCAATCAGGCTGGTGCTTCTTGAACTTTTACCTTGGTGATCCCCTATAAAGAGATGGCAAACAACTTCCCTTAGAATGTGGGGTTGCAGCTAGAGATTAATCCCCTGAAGGCAAAAATCTATGCCTCTCATCTTGGGTTGTGTTTTAAAATTTTATCTGGTCTCTTTTCTTTTTCTCATTCTATTTCTGTGCTTGGATTTATATAAAAATGAATGCTTTAAAATGATGTATAAATTACTTAATTTAACTTTCTGTCTCTCTAAACTCCCACTACTCCAGTGCTATAGAAAAGTGTTTGTAATTGAGTTTATGAGGTCTGATTAGTTGAGATTTGTTTGGCTGCCATAATTAGGTCCTGGGTCTCCCATGGTTTTAAACATGTCAGCCACCCCTCTGAAGACACCAAAGGTGGTGTGTTTTTCTATAGCATGGCCCACAGGACTGACTTCTCTAATTCAGTCTTCTCCTCCTGAGGGGACACACCCCCTTCTTCCATACTCACGTAATTCTAAAGGTTGACATAATTCCACTGCTGTGCAGACAGCCACAGAATGTTCACATGCTCTTCAACAGACAGGAACTCTGGGCACATCTGGCTACTGGATGTAGAAATGATTCCCCAGTTCCACGTGGCAGTGCAGCCTGTGGACCCCAAACCCAGTCTTCCTGTGATGTTATTCCACGATTCTATTGAGCCATGTTGCAGTCTGTAGGCTGGATGGTGAACTTTAACCCCATATATCCATCTGACATGCAAGGAGGGATTCAATAAGGGCAACTGACAGCACCCACTTAGAAAGCTAAGGAGAAAGCAATCACAGCTACAATCTACTGAGTAATTATTATGGCCAGGTTCTGCACAAAGCACTTCACATGTTTATTTTCTGTTGCTTCTCAGTCACCATATGGATCATGGGCTGTAGTTATTATTGTGATTATAGATGAGAAAATGGAGACCCTGAGAGTGGCAGTTAGGTTCCCCAGCTGGGTGGTTTACCTCTAGGACCTAAGCTTTTGACCACTGTCATAGTCTATCACCACAGACATGGGGTTGTGGTGTTGATCCTATCTGTTTTGAGCAAGCTAGCCCCTGCCACTACTGTGAGACCAGCTGTTTGTGAACTTAAGCTATAACAAAGAACAGAGAATCCTTGGTTGTAAACTGGATTTCTAGGTTTACGTTTGTGACTGACTAAAGTTCTGATGCTGGGAGGATTATAGTTCTTTAGCCATCAGCTTCTTAAACAGTGGCATTGGACCTGTATATGACTTTAGGGAGTGTTCTCTATTGAACCCCCACCACTTAGCACAATATATGGTATGTAGTTGGGATTTGAGAAATATTTGTTGAGTAAATAAATGAAGGATCTTGGAGGATCATGTTGGGTTAAGTGTATCTGTACTTAGAAGCCACACTTTCCTGAGCCTGATCACTTCATATGGCCTTAATTATTGCCCTTTTCTCAATGTCTGATATATCAGGGCCCCTATTTTCTCTAGTATCAGGTTCTATGGCATCTTCCATTTTTCTGGCTCTTCCTATATATCCCCATTCACTGGTATAGCCAAGCTTCTGGTGTTTCCTAAAGTTAACTTTGACCTTAGAAACCTGGCATGGTCGGAATATCTGTGGTGTAACTTAGTGTGCATAATTATGCCTTCTAATTCCAAGAGGAATTATTTATGCTGCAGGGCAGTGATTCTCCAGATCAGCAGCATCAGCATCACCTGGAGACTTGCTAGAAATGTACATTTTGGGGCCCCATATCAGACTTAGGGAACCAGAAACTCTAAACATTGGAGTGGAACTGGAAATCCATTTTAATCCTTCAAAGTGATTCTAATTTGCACTCTGGTTTGAGAACCACAAATGTAAGATAAAACAATTGTCCTCGTATTCCAGTGAGGCACCTGGGATAGGAACTTGTCCCATTGGATTTGGTTTAGAACCATAAAAAGTAACCAACTCAGTCTTCTACCCCTATATTCCTTATTCCCTTCGAATTTTCAAAGGCAGTATCTAGAAAGCCTTCTTTACCATTTGGGGGCTTATCACCTGAGTCTCAAAAACATAGAGGTTATAGTTTAATTAGCCCCTTCATTGTTGAATACAATAGCTTATTTGCATTTGATTCCAGGATGTAGGGGATTTCTAGTGTCTTCCACTCTGCTATACACCAGAATGAATTCCATGCACCAGATATTCTCACTAAGGGGCCATTTTTTTTTTTTTTCGTGGTTTTTGCTATAGGGTGCATGCACTCACCAGAAAGACAGAGAGAGACAGACAGACAGAAAGCAAGAAATCATCCCCCAGGGAGGATGGCCACACTGAGAGGATCTTGGGCATGCACACACATGTGCCAGGCGTGAGTTTAAGCCACTGGGTTTGGGACTCGAACTACGGTCGACTACATGGGAGTCCAGTGACATAGCCATTACACCAATTACTGGTCCCAAGGGGCCATTCTTTACAGCATCAGTCTTGACAGAAATTTCTATCCTAGTCAGGTATAGTTCCTTGCAAGGAACAAAGACCTACTTGAGCGGGCTCAAATAAGGGGATAGGGGAATTCATGGACAGAAACACATGGAATGCCATGGTGATCTAGGAAGAGTAGCAGTGCCGTGCAGTGGTGACATGCATAGTCTCTGGAGCCACGTCGACTGGGACCAAAGCTGCCACCTTGGTGGCATACTAGTCGTGTGACCCTGGGGAAATTACTTAACATGTCAGTGCCTCTGTTTCCTCATCTATAAGTGGGGATCCTGTCTGCTTCGTAGGATTATAATTTGGATCCAGGAGGTAATGTCTAGACGGAATACTACTTGACCCACAGTAAGTGCTATGTATGCATTTACTATCCTCACCCCCATGTGAACCAACAGCAATAGCATGGGGCTGCTTGATAGGGAATTCGAAAGTGGTTCTGGTTTCAAGGCAGCTTAAAGAAGCTCAGCATCAGGAAATGACGGATGCTTATGCTAAAGTTTCATTATGAACATGACTTAGCATGATTGCTTCACTCTGTCCTACTACCAAACGGCCTCCTCTGCTTCCTCAGAGGTCTCCCCCTCACCCCTCCACCTGGATATGCCTCAGCTGCCTTGATCCCCACTCAGCAACTTCACAGCCTTTCACTTTCTACTCTGGCTGCTAATTGGCCATGGCAGTCTATAGTTTTTAAACCAGTTTACCAGGAGGGAGTATAGAATCAGGCCCAACTCATATTTTTCATACCAGCCTTTGGGTCCCGTGGGGATTTGCTGCCCTTAGAGGAGGTGATGACCCCTGGTCTAATCAGGAGAACAGAGACAAACATGGAACGGTCCCCAGTGAGTGCCGTGGGTGGCTCACCTGAGAACAGAAGGGTGGCAGAGCCAGTCATGACCATACAATAGCATGGTACTTCTTCTCCCCCCTTTCAAGTGTCTTGATGATCACTTTCTTCCCCAAACATGTGTTGGCACATAGATGATGACTACTGACAGCTTCCAAAGTCTACTTGGAGACAATTCGTAGGCATCATACGTCTAAACTGTTCATTAGAGCAGCGGCCTCGTAGTGGTACACTTTTTTTTTTTAATAAAATGTTTTTGTAGTTTTTCTTAATTTTCTATCTTGAAGGAATGTTAATGTTTTTTTAATTTACTATAGGGTGTGTTTGCTCACTAGAGAGAGAGAGAGAGAGAGAGAGAGAGAGAGAGAGAGAGAAAGTGAGAAAGCACCCTCTCCTCCATTCTCCTTTCAGGATTTTGGGTATACACACACACACACACACACACACACACACACACACACACTTACTTGGTGTGTTTTTCAAGCTGTCGGGTCTGGGACTTCAGTCATGCAGTCAGCCACGTGGGATCCAGCCACCTTAACCACCATACCACCTGACTGGCTTTGAAATGTTAATATTTTATAGTCACAAAAACACAGAACTGTGAACCTATATTTCACAGTTTCCATAGTTGGTTTTCATATCAATTTGATTGTCTATGCAATAGCTACACCAATATTTTCCTTAGAGAAGTTATTAGGGAAATTTGAAGCTATTTCTATCCCACCACCCCTGCTGTTATGTAGGGGTTAGCAAACGTTTTTCTGCAAAGGGCCAGATCATCAGTATTTTAGGCTCTGCAGGCCAGATACTGTCTCCAGTATGCTTGGTCAAGTCTGCTATTGTACTATGAATGCAGTCATAGACAATACATAAATGAACAAGCAGGGCTACATGCAATTAAACTTGATAAATCTGAATTCAGAATTTCTGATCATTTTTACTTGTCATGGATTATGCTTTTTTAAAAAAATAATTTAACTTTATTAATATTATTATTATTTTTGAATTTGACCAGAGAGAGAAAGAGAGAGAGAGAGAGAAAGAGAAAGTGAGAAAGTAAGGCTTCAGGTCCAGGACTTGAACTGTGGTTGGCCATCTCAGAGTCCTGCGCCTTAACCACCATGCCACCTGCTGGCTCCATGAATTCCTCTTTTATAAAATGTTTTCCAACCATTTAAAAATGTATAGACTGGGGGCCAGCAGGTGGCATGGTGGTTAAGTCACTGGACTCCCACATGGTCGACTGTGGTTCAAGTCCTGGACATAGCGACTTGAAGCTTATGCCAGTTGTGTGTACATGTGTGCCCAAAATCCTGAGAGAAGAATAGAGGAGAAGAGATTGTGGTGTGGCCATCCTCCCTGGGAAATGATTTCTCACTTTCTGTCTCTCTGTCTCTCCAGTGAGCACATGAGCCCTATATAGCAAAAATCTCTCCCCCCAAAAAAATAAAAAAAAAAAAAAGGAAGAAAAAAACTGTAAAAACTATTCTGAGCTCATGTGCCATTCATAGAATAGGCAGCGGGCCAGACTTGGGCCACAGGTGGTGGTGCGCTGATTCCTGCTCTGGTGAAAAGAGCAAAACGAATCTTTCCCATACAGTTCTCTACTCACGGTAAGAGAGATGTCACAAAAAGAAGCCTAAGAAAAGCCAGCCTCATCCAGCACGGAGGATCTGGGAGGCTGCAGAGCCGTGATGCTTGAGTTGCGTCTTGAAGCTAAGTGGAGAAGGCAGAGAAGGGAGTTCTAGAGAGAGGGTACAGCTTGTGCACAAGCGGGACGTTGAATCAGCTTGTGAACCCCCAGCAGCTGACCCTGGCTGGGGAGTGCCCAGAAACACGTGCGTAGGTCCAGATGGCAAAGGGCTTAATGAGACAGCCAAAGGTGGTTGGATTTTATCCTGACGGTCAGTTTGCAGAATTTCCAAACCCTGCCTTTGAAATACATTCTCAACCAGAAGCTCCACATGAGAAAAAGATTAGCAAATCCTCATTGAAACCTGATGCCCTGAGTGAGAACAGTGCCAATTGCGGAGGACACAGGGTGAAGCAGGGATTGGGAAATTTCCAGAACCCTACCACTTGCCACACCCTACCCACGCATAGCAAAGGAACCTAGAGGATGGACTATGCCGAGCAGGGTGTGAAAACCATGGCTACAGCTGATGGAGGTCAACAGCAGGGTACAAGCTGACATGGTCTGAGCATGTTCAGGAAAGATTACTCAGAAGATAAAGTGACTGAGGAGAGATGGCAGGTAGTGCAACTGATTAGAGGGCCAGTTGTTGGTTCATCCCAAGAATTTCTCGAGTTCCTACTAAGTGCAGAGCAGTGTGTGAATGTATTTATATCAGTGGTAAATAGAGCAGATGATAAACATTTAGCAAATACATATTTTTATATTAAAATGATACCTAAGGTACCAGCAGATGGCGTAATGGTTACATTGCTGGAGTCCCACGTAGTCGACTGCGGTTTGAATCCTGGACCTGGTGGCTTAAAACTCATGCCAGGCATGTGTTCGTAAGTGCCCACAATCCCAAGAGGAGAACGGAAGAGAAGGAATTGCTGCGTGGCTATCCCCCTGGGATTGCCATGATTTATTGTTTTCTCCAGTGAGCACACACACCCTGTAGCAAACATCTTAGAATAAAAAACCTACAACTTACATAGCATCCACTGTATATCATTTTTCTAAGTACTTTACCACTACTAACTCATTGAGTCCTCACCCCAGCTGTACAGTGGGGAACATTGTTATTTCCATTTTACAGATGGTGAAACTGAGGCACAGACTGGATTTGGGACTGTGAAAGCACAGAATGGATGTTGTAGCAGAGCCATTTCAGGCGGGATGATGAGAAAAGTTCTCCATAAGGAGGCTGAGTTGACACCAGGAGATGAGATAGTTGTTGCTTTCCCCGGAGCGAGCTGCGAATGAGCACTTCTGGCAGACTGGAGGGCAGGTGCAAGGGCTCTAAGTGGGAGAAAACCTTGGTCCATCTGGAAAGCCAAAGATCCACATGGTTGAGGATAGGGAGGTATAAGGGGCGAGTCCAGGAGAGGAGGCTAGAGGAGACCAGCAGCCAGTCCTCCAGGAGCCTGAGCTGTGGAAGGAGATTCGATTATTCTCAAAGCATAGGAGAACCTTTAAAGGTACATGAAATGGCTGGATTGGACTTCCTACATAATGGCTGTCCTGTAGGGAATGGATGAGAGACTGACCTCAGTGGAAAGAAGAGAACCTCTGGGAGCCTCTTGCAGGTGGTAGTCCAGGCAAGAAATCATGTCACTTGGGTCTAGAGCAGCGGTCACAAGGATGGAGATGGAGTCTATGTTTTGCAGTCATCCAGCTGAGAGATCCATTCACTGCCTGAACGGATGTGCTGGCAGTGAGGGTGGAGAGGAGCGACAAGATGAAATAGCCTCTTGGGGGCTGGCAGGTGGTGTGGTTGAGGGCACTGAACTCCCACATGGCTGACCGTAGTTCAAGTTCCAGACCTGGTGGCTTGCTTTCTCACTTTCCCTCTCTCTCTCTCTCTCTCTGTCCCTCTCTGATCAAATGAAAATAAATGAATAAATGAATAAAATAAAGTTTGATAAAATAATTCTTTTTAAAAAGAATTATTTTAATTTAATTTGATTTAATTTATATATTATTACTTTAATTTGACCAGAGAGAGAAAGAGAGAGAGAGAAAAAACGAGAAAGCAAGCCTCCAGGTTTGGGACACAAACCATGGTCAGTCATGTGGTAATCCAGTGCCCCAACCACCATGCCCCTGAAATAACTTTTTAAAAATATTTGTTTAATTTTATTTGTTATTTTTATTTTTAAATTTGACCAGAGAGACACAGAGAGAGAGAGAAAAGGAAAGTGAGAAAGCAACCCACCAGATCCAGGATTCAAACTACGGTAGGCCATGTGGGAATCCACTGTCCCAACCTCCATGCCACCTGCTGGCCCCTGAAATAATTTTTTAAGATGTAGAATTGAGAGATGTTGGCGCCCATTAGAAGATGAATTTAATTAGCAAAAAGGGGGCAGCCCAAAGCAGCCGGTAGCTGGAGGTGCTACCTACAGTCAGCCTTCTGAACTCAGCAGTCTCTCTTCCTAACCCCACAAAGCTCTTGATTTTTAGCTGCCTCTGGGGCATCAAGGCAGTTGGATGTTCCAACGGCTGCTAAGTAAGCAGTTGGCAATGAAGATAGAAATTGGGGATCCCCTTTATAGGCCTTGGAGTGCGTCCAAGGCTGTGCTGGAACCTCTTTGGACTGTCTGTGCCTTCACGGGAGTGGCCCTGTGGTTGGGTCTCTTTGCTTCCCAGGCATCCAGAAGGTTAACACACAGTGAGCATGGCCTTGGTGGATGCAGAACTGGAGAGCAGGCGCTGCTCATTTAATGACAAAACAGGGATTAGAGCACAGCGAGATAAGAGCTTCCAAGAGGGGGCATCTCTGGAACTGGTTTTCTTCCTTCTTTTTTGAAGTTCATTTATTTATTTCTTCCATGAGTGAGAGAGACTGAGAGACAGCATCCCCAACAGGGCCCTGACACCACCATCTGCCCTAGCTCCAGCCAGCCCCAGCCAACCCCAGATCAGGGACAACCTCCCCCCCCAACACCCTGGTCCCCGTTCTGGTCCCTGTTCCTGTCCCAGGCCCCATCCTCTCTCCCCAGTGCACTCATGAAGGTCTCCACCCACAAACCCAGAACTTTCCCATCTGGCTCAGCCACCTGGAGAGTCATATTTCACTGCTGCACCATGTCCAGCGGCAACAGGGGAGCTGTGTTCATGTGGAGAGTAAAAGCCAGGCAACCCAGAGGCATGTGTTTCCTTGTGACGCCTTATGGAGAGGCGGGATTCCTTTTTATCCTCCGCATCTGCCCCAAACGTGTTTGAAGAAGAATACTGGCTCACGGACCAGCTGTTTCTCATTGCTCATGGCATCCTCCTGAGCATCCTTTCTTCTCTGTCAGTGACCCCGTTTAATAACTAGATCCCGGGCCAGCCTGTGACCTGGTGGTGAAGGCAGTGGATACCACATGGCTGATCACACAGTTTAAGGTCCAGACTCATGACTTGAAAACCATGCCAGGCACATGTGTGCGTGTGCCCAAAATCCTGAAAGGAGGGAGAAATGGAGGTAAAGGTCACAGGGTTAATGGTGTGACCATCCTCCATGGGGAGTGCTTTCTTGCTTGCTCTCTTCTGCAAGTATGCACACCCTCTGGCAAATTAAAAATGAAATGAAATAAAAACTGTATCCTAAGTGCTCACCTGTGCTTCTCTGAGGACAAGAAGGGGATAGCCCAAAGCCGCCGGTAGCTGGAGGTGGCATCTAATGCCTGTCTCCTGAGCTAGCTGTCTTTGTTCCCAACCCTATACAGCCCTTACGCTGTGGACCTCTGATGAAGCCTGTAGATTCCTTCTCAGAAGAATGCTTTTAATGCATAAAACAAAAATGTAAGATTGCAAAACAAACCAATTATATTAATATAGAGATACATAAAAATATTTTTCAATTGGAGATATAGTAATATATCTTATCACATCCACTAGCGAAATCTAGCAGCAGTAACTACCATAATTTCAAAGTAGAGATGAACATAAGTGATATTTTGAGATAGCTGCAACAGCTCTAAAATGATATGAAAATATCTGATTTCTTCTGGTTGCAAAGGCACAGGTTCAGTTACTACTACCGTGGCCTGAATCCACAATTAAAAGAAATGCTCAATTTCAGTTAGAGCTCACTGAAATAAAGATGTAATTTTTTTTTCTTGTACACTTTTATGAATTCCGTAAATTCTGTCCATGAACTGTAGGTATTAGAGGAACTCCCTCCCCGCCACCATTCATTTCAGTTACCAAATGTTTTGGAAACCAACAGGCATGTAATATAGTGTTACATTTTGTTTCAAAACTCATTTGATTGGCTTATGTTGACAATAGGGGGTTTATTCCCATCTGTAATTTACAGATCAAGCACTTGGCCAACAGCAAGTGCTCTGTAAATAAGGGATGGGCCGATGGATGGCTGGATGGATGAGGGGTGGCTGAATGGGAGGAGAAACTTCAGAGGATAACTGAGAGTCCAAAGACACACAACTTATAAGTAGTAGAACTTGAACTTGAACCCACATATATTTTACTCTAAATCTCTTGTTCTTTTTGCTCTCTTAAGCCATTTTTATTTTAAAGAATTAATGCCATGTGAGGCCATGTTCATAGAATTAGGCTATTCTAATCATAGAAAAGATCAGTCCTATTTTTCTTTGCTTTGGTCAGAGTACACAGTCAACAGTTTGTTGACTTCTTAGAGCCATAAAGGCACTGAATCTGTAGACCACCTATAGACTGACATGGCAAGAGACCAAGAAACTGTCTCTTACAAACCATCGATGAACTACGGATGTGAAGTTTAGAGAAGGCCAACATATGTGTAATAGGAGGTACGGGATGGTTTACTGTTGTTCCCCCAGTCAGAACCAAGGTCCAGTGTCTCCATGGAACAGAACTTGGCTCATTTGAAGAACCCTGTAGCAATGAGGCCTACTTAGCAAGACACCATAGTTGAAGATGAACTACTGAGTGAAATTATTAAAACATTGATCCCTGCTTTTATTCATTCATTCAGTAAATGTTTCTTGACAACGCACTACATGAAAGATGCTAAGATGGATGCTGCATTTAATGCGTGGAATAAGATAATCTACTGTAGAGCTTAACGTCTCCTGAAAGACAGACAGTAAATATATTTTAAACATAATAATTATAATAAGTATTTTGAAGGGAATAATGGAGTGCTATGATTTAAAACAACAACTGGGGTAGGGATGGAGAAAGTGATGGTCATGTGTCCATGAGGAGGAGACATTTAACTTGAAATCTGAAAGATGAAAAGAAGCCAGCTTACAAATAAGTGAAGGGGTGTGGGGGTTAGAAGTAGCAGTATGTGCTAAGGCCCTGGGGCAGAAAGATAGTAACACATTCATTAGTCTGAAAGGAAGTCCCTGCAGAGTGAAGGAGGAGAAGAGTGGCAAGGAATGAGTTTGATGAAGTATCCAGGGACCAGGCATATGGATTTCATTCTAGCTATGGTGAGAAACCATTGAATTTTCGGGAAGGGAGTAATATGACTTGTTTTCATATTTTAAAAGATCACTAGGGTGATGGGAGGAGGATAGGTTGTACGTTAAAGGAGGAGACCAACAGACTCTAATGGTAGCTCGGAAGATGATGTAGGCTCGGACGGGGCAGAGCACATAGGCATGACGGAGATAGATGGATCTGAGATTTGGAGGAAATTCAGCTAAGATCTTTCATGTATTGTACTTGGGGAGTGATGGGAAAAGGGGAATCAGAGGTGATTGGTGGCGCTGTTGACCATATTGAGGAAAATCGGGGACCAATAGGGTTGGAGGAAAGAAAAGTCTAGAAAACCATTTTTTCAGCCATAGATTCCAAGTGAATCTCAGTAGAGGCTGATGATATTTACTTAGAAAGTTTTTGGAGATGTGGGGGAGGGGACTTTGCAGCAGTAAGAATGCTGCAGGGCACTCTGGCATTTTGTGGGCAGGGGTCAGGGATGCTAAAAGTCATGCTCCACCCAGGACAGCCCCCTTAATGAAGAATCGTTCTATCTAGAATGCCTGTAGCTTCCTCATGAAAAAATATGGCTAGACTGAGTCCCTTTCATTTAGGAAAATGTGGTCTTCACACTATCCGTCCTTCATATCTTCTTGTGAATTCATTGAGTCCGATTGTCTTTACATGAGTAATTGATGAAAATTAGCCATAGGGAGGGCATGGAGAGTGAGGTGGTCGTGGGGAAGAGCCTACAGTAGAAAGAAGGAAAGATAAATCTTGGGAGAGTGGGATTTTGGTGGTGGGTAGGAATAGGAGGCTAGAGAACACTGGGGCCCTTAGAAGCAGCAGAGGTGGTGGCAGAGCAGATGGAGGATGTGGAATGGAAACGTCATCACTTTGTGTGTTTCCTGTGACCATGCCACTCACTGTCAATGTCGCCTGGTGGAGAGGCTGCCCAGCCGTGTCCCTAACTTCCTCCTCCATTCCTCCTGCACACTTTGAACTTTCTCTTTTGATGACTTGAGTTCTCATTGTAAATTCTCCCATCAGATGATCAGAGAGATGCCATGAACTTCGAATCGATCCATGCCGTGTGCTCTAAAGTAGGGAAGAGCAGCCAGAGCCTTAATGGCGAATAAAGTCACTGCCTGACTTGTTCTTTCCATCTCCCTAGCTTGGTAAAGATAATTGTCTATTTATTTTCACACACCTGATTTCATCTGGGTCTCACAAGAATACTGACAGACAGGGCATGAGGTACTACTGGGTCCATTTTTACAGATGTAGTCATTGAGGTTCAGGGACTTAACTTACCCCAAACAAGCAGCCTATAAGGGACAGAGCAGGGGTTAAAACTTGGGTATAAGGCTTCTTCAGAAGTTTCCTTATCACAAGTGGGCTCCTGGGTAAATAACAGGAAAACAATGATGAAGAAACTGCTTCAAAACTATTATATCCCAAAGGGAACTAGAATATAAAACAAATGGCCGAAGAGAGGCATTTTCCCAATGTACGGGACTTTAATGGGCACCCAGTTGGTATCTGCCTTCACTTTGTAAGGAGAAACTGATAGACTGGCGTCCTTTCAGCACTTTGAGGGTAACAGACTTGCCTTTTGCTGGGTCCCCAACACCAGAGGCCCCACTTTGGTGCACATTTCTCTGAATGGTCCCTAAAAGTTACAGCGTGGCCTTGAACAGTGTGTTGGGCCTCCATGTGTCAGGCCACTGTGTGGCTCAACTCCAGAGGGTGCCTTTTGCACTGAGAATACATGATTGGTGCCCCCTGTAGTTGTGCAGCGGTACAGTAGGGGAGTGTGTGTTGTCAAGGATAAATGATGAGAAGGAGCTGTGAGGTCGAGGTGTTTCCCTTTTGATGTACCCATGATTCCCTTTATTTTATTGGTCTCTTTGTTTATTTTTAAGGTTTTTGCCATAGGGTACATACACTCATAAAGAGAGAGAGGGAGAAAGTGAGAAGTCATCTCCCAGGGGGATGGCCACGCCACAACCCCTTTTTCTCCATTCTCCTCTAGGGATTTTGGACACACATGGTTTTCAAGCTACCTGATCTGGGATTCAAACCACAGGTGGCTGTGTGGGAATCCAGCACCTTAACCACCATGCCACCTGCTGGCTCACCACCACCTCCTTTACGTACACACATGTACACACACATGCATACCCACTGGCACACGCCCCTTCTCAGTAGCCTCAGCTCTCTTTTATGGTGTGAGGCAAAGCTCTCTCCTTTTTAGCCCAAACATTGTTCAAGCGGGGGTAGCTTTTTCCTCCAAATGAGAAAAGTTTCCCTTTTAGAGTCGGCTACAGTGTAGGCGTGACGTTCTGGTTAGACATGGCAGGAAGGAGAAGCAGAATGACAACTCTGAGGGAACCAAGAAAGCCCAAAGGGGAGACAAGGTTTAGAGCTAAATCAAGATTGGATTTTGTCATGAAAGGCAGAACTGGCAAAAGCATCATTACAAGGCATTAACCTTGTTACACACAGACGAACAAGCAGTGGCTGGGATTCAGAAATAAATTACACATAATAAACTAGACCGAATAGGCTGAGAGCAACATTAGCGATTATGCCCTAAGGGGAGAGAAGGGCAAGATAGAAAATAGGCCTAAAAAAAAAAAAAAAAAGGTAAGAATAATCTCTGGACGCAGGGGGTCCACTGCGGTATTTTCCCCCTTCTTCTGCTGGCTCCCTCCCTAGGTATTAACTTCACTTTTGTGAGGAGGCTTCTCTGGGGCCTGTCTTTCTTTTGTTTTCATTTGCTGAAATGGGCATAAGAAAGCCATTCAGAGGGCTCCATTTTCCATTCACAGGGACCTGTCCATTTCTGTGTGTTTCCAGCACAAAAGAGCCCATTTCCATTCAGCCAGAGCAGTCCCTGGAGTTTTCATGAGGTCCAAGCTTCCTTTTTCCTATTTTCTTCCAGGCTCACGGTTGTAATTAGCTACAAAATCCTGACTGTGGCCAGGGCCTTCCAGGATGGTGAGAGGAACCAGCACCCGTCCAACTCCTGGTGCTTGGAGCCGAGGAAGAGCTACGGTTTAGTGCCAGCTCCAACAAGTCATGATTCTCATTTCTTAAACAATAACTTGTTTTCAGGTCCAAGAAACAGAAGAAAATGTAGTTAGCAACAGGGGTTAACAATGATTTCTAATGTTAACTTAGTAGACATTTAACGATTAGAGGGCCGTAGCTCAGTGCTGTCCTCCAGAACCTGGCATGTGGACTTTCATCCTCCATCTTGAATCCCAAAAACAAAGTGGCCACCTCCAGTCTACATACGATGGCCTCCCACAGTTGTATCCAAGGGAGGAAGTGTGGGGAGAGGGCAGACCGGTTGTCCTCAGTGAGCCTTCTCTTAGCAAGCAGGACATGTATTCCCAGAAGCCCTTTCAGTTGACTTTCGGATTTCACTGGCCAGAACTGGGAGTGAGGAAGCCACATGGCTCCCCTTAGCTCTAAGGGGCAGAAAAGTATCTGGCAATGGGGAATAGAGTTGCCATTTGGCTTGGACCAATTATGGCTTCCATCAAGCTTGGGTTTATTGCTATCTGAACAAAATTAGGATTCTTCTGGCAAAAATGTTGGGGATGACTGCCATGGGCATGGTACCAACTGTTTGTGTTTTTAGATAGGGTAATGATAGCAAGCAAGGACGATGGGTTACTGTGTGTCAGACACTGCCCTAAACTTTACTGAGGGTTATGTACTAACACATTAAGTCCATAATGATAACTAACCTGTGGAAAGGCTGTTATGAGCACTTGCACTGCATAGAGGAGGAAACAGTCACAGAACAGTTCAATCTTGTGCACAAAATTACTTAGCTAGAAAGCGGCAGACCTAGGCAGCCTGACTCACTACCTTACACTACCTTTATTACGTTCGATGACAAAATACTCTAAGCAGCACCCAGGAAGAATTGATACATATTAGCTAGTATTATATTGTGATGATTACTATTACTATTATTATTTCTTCTTCATAACCACCTGACCAATCAGCACACTACCTGATTAGACAGTTGGAAAAAAAACAACCTCTCACAGGATCTAAGATACTGCCCCAGTCACCCAGTGAGTGAGAACCAAGCTCAAACGCAAACTAGTCCCAGACAATTTGTTCTGTATCATCAGCTTCACACGTTTGAGAACATTGATTAATGGCTGTACTGTTCACCTATGCAATCGATCCAGGATTTAATTTGGAAAACTACAGTTGTTCAGGAACAGTCAGAAGTCAGGGAAGGACGCTAGAAAGGGTGAAAAGGTAATTTGGCACCAATTTTCTCCGTGTTTCTGCTTTAGCTCTTGAGCTGCTCTGTTTAATTTGTATGTTTGTTTTTGGAGCCAGTATGTCATGCACAGGGCATCCCAAGCCACCTCAGCAAAGGCCACTCGTGATGTCATGGTTCTTCACCCATTAGAATAAGTGCCATTTTGTTAAGCACCTACTGAGTATCAGCCGTGAGAGTGCACTGTCCCAGCTGGCCCTTGTGGGCAGTTCGCAGTCCACAGCCATCCGTCATTCTGTGTTGTGAAATGAATGGGCACGGAGTCCTCCAGCCACGGAGTCGAGGAGAGTGGTATTCGAACATTCCATATACCCAGTCTGGGAGGATGCCCAATTCTCTGAGGGAGCTTCTCCGTGAGGCACAAATACTTAGTAAAAATGATGGGCATGATCAGCCGATCTTACGCCTGAACAATTCTGGTTTTATTTCAAAGCAAGATGTGTGGTGTGGGTTTATTTTGATTATTTTTTAAATCTAAAGGTCACCCGATTTTTCTTTTTCTGCTGGTAGTCATGAGGCTTCCTTATCTAAACAGTGATCTATTGTTCCAACCCTTCGGCCCAGAGATTTTTTTTTTTTTTAACTTCAATTTCAACAGGACATCTTTCCCAAATGCACGAGAAGTATCTTTTAACAGGAAAAACAAAATCTCTAATGTGCTTCCCAAAAATCTTATTTAAACTGAGTTCACTATAGAACATTTTATGCAAGTAAGTGACTTTCTCTTAGGTTATGACATCTTTTCCTTGAAAAGTGATCAGGGGATTGGAGGAATCCTTGCTAGCTTATCTGTTCCTCGCAGCGCAACTTCAACACAGAAATGTGGACGGCACTTGAGATGCTTTAGAAATCAATTTAGTCCGCGGACCCATTTAGTTTAGATGTTAATGAAACTTGGTGGGTTTAAAAATAATGAATATTTAATAAGACGTAAATTGAAAGACATAAACACTGTTGGCAATATTATAATGAAGTTAATAAGTCTTAGCCTTCCCAGGCCCACCTCCCCCCTCCCCAAACAGGGTGATGTTAAACGTTGCTCTGATGCTTGCTAAACTGTCCCATTGGCTAAAGCTTAAAATGTGGCTTTGTTAACCTTGGTACAGTTGGACACTGAGCTCTGGCAGATAAAGTTCGCTATCACACTGTGTTCAGGAGCTACAGACGGCAACGGCTCTTTCTAGCTCCATATCTTCCAGAGCTTTGTGTAACAAACTCGGTTTCCTGTTATTGAGTCAGGAAGCAGCGCGAAGCACTTCATTCCTTTTAAACAAGAGAGAAAATGACATTTTGGTTGACATGCTCTCTACTCTGGGCTTAAAGAGGGGCTTTATTTAATGATAAGGAGCAAGCATGTGACTCTATGTGCTCAAAGCCTCAGACAATTTAAATGCCTTGGGGTGGGAGTTAGGCTTTTTCGTTTCCTCTTTAAGAGCATCGGCCCCAGGACCAGCCCTTCTGTTGGCTTCCTCTGTAACTCTGTGGTTCTGTCTTAACCCTGACCAGTACTTTATCTTCTTCGCTTTACTCTCGGAATTTGTTTGAGGGTTCATCCGGCAGCCTTCTTAGAAATCCAGAATCCCTCCTCTCTGTCATCACATCCAATAGGCTCATCCATGTCACATCCTCAGAGTATTTGTTTAACCTCACAGTTGCCAAAGCCTGGCTAGAATGAATTGCGCCGGGATCCTGCCAACAGCTGAGGATAAGATTGTCTCTCTCCCGATTCAGCAGTGGGCTCTCCGTTGGCAATCGAGTGGAACTTGGCTTCATATATCAGCTGGGGGAGTGTTAAACGGATGGCTAGCTCACTCTGGCAATCAATACGTGTTAATACATAGTAAACACATGGCTTTCTGTGGGTTGGGCCAGCAGGGTGATGAAAGGCAGCTCCTGAGGGTCTTATCTAAGAACAATGTGTTGGGGATCCAGAAGTGGGATCCTTCCGAGGAGAGCTTCTGTGACATTTTATCAGTACAATGATAAGTATTGCTGTTAAAAATGATCTTTTTTTTTTTTTTATTTGTGCGTTTGTGTGCATGTTCAGAAAGAAGGGGATCAACCTGAAAGAGTACAACCAATCGCATCATCTACCCTGATCCATTCCGACCTGACATCTGTTTATGGCACCGTGGTAATGAACAGGACTGTTTTATTCTTGGGGACTGGAGATGGCCAGTTGCTTAAGGTTGGTTTTCTGTGCCTTCTTCAAATATCTATTAATATTTTAATATTAATTCATTTTATGGGTTTTTTTTAATGAAAAATAATGTTTCGGGGTTGTACATGAGATCACACCAACTGCTTTGTGAACGTCTCAGAGACCCTCAAAATTAGCCCAGAAGAACGTCTGGATATCAGGATGTAATAATTTTAATAGTAATCCATTTTATGGTTTTTTTTTTAATGAAAAATAATGTTTCGGGGTTGTACATGAGATCACACCAACTGCTTTGTGAACGTCTCAGAGACCCTCAAAATTAGCCCAGAAGAACGTCTGGATATCAGGATGTAATAATGCTCCCCTCTCCCCACCCCTCACACTCATATCCAGCCGTGGAATCAAGTTCCAGCCACTTTGCTTCCTGCGAGCATGCCGCAATATTTCCTTCCCTTACTCATACACTGCCTGAGTGAGGTTAATGGGGGTTAGGCCCCTACCCCCTCCCTGATTCACCTTCCTGAGACATTTAACCTTTCAATTCTGTCTGCTTTATAAGGGCAAGGCACAAAGCACCTGATTTCTCATGACTTCAAAGAGATGAGAGATCATTGGGCTTGAAAAGAGGAAAAAACAGATGTTCCTTCCCTCCAGCCCCTTACCACCCACGGGGGAGGGGGGGAGTGCTCTGTGTAGCCACATGTACCACAGAAAGGTTAGAGATCTGGAATCCTTTGAGACTCCTCCTGACTTTTACTTCAGAGGACTGTTGTTTTTACACTATGTATGGATAGGCCCTGGTCAGGTTGAGATGGTGATTCACATGGGTGAGAGGCAGTGAGGAGGAGGAGACAATAAAATCAGAGGTACCAAACGCATTGTCTGTAATTGCACGGTGATTATCTTATCAATGCCAATACCTCCTGTGGCCTCCAACCACATTCATGGTCGGGAACTGCCCTGTTTCTTACCCTAGACGGATTGTCCCTGGCCTCTGAGCAGCCAGTCAGTTGACCCTCAGCTCAAATACTGTATATTTTCCTTAATGGCAGAGAACATATGCATGCATGAGAGAGGGAGAATGAGACAGAGATGAGAGAGAGAGACAGAGGGAGAGAGAGAGAGAGAAACAGACAACATTCTCCAGTAAGGAACGGTCACATCACAATCCTTTTTCCTCCAATTCTTCATCCTGTTGAGATTTGGAGCAAGAGTGTACAATGCCCTTGGCATGTTTTTTAAGCCACCAAGGCCACAACTTGGCCCCTACCTGGTCAGCTCTGTGGGATCCAGCTTCCTCTTTGCAGTGTGTAACCACCGTGGTAGGAAGCTGATCCACAGTTGAGATTCTTTATTGAATACTGACAGATCTGTTTTCCCAACTGGTCTCCCACTGATAACTGTGTGACTTCAGGTGAATTGCTTAAGCTCTCTGGGCCTGTATGTCCTCATCTGTCAAACGAGATTGTACTAAACAACCTAACCCCCTTCTGATGCTATGTCTGCCCTTTGCACACTTAGTCCCCCTCTTCATCTACCCCAGCCAAACCTACTTACTTGCTCCTCTCCAAAGGTGCATTGCTTAGTCTTGTGTGAACACTGTCTTAGTTCGTGTTGTAACATGCAATCCCACTGGGGCATGCATAAAGAAAAGGAGTGCAATTATTTCAGTTCTGGAGTCTGGGAAGACCAAGATCAAGGGTCAGCCTCTGGCAAGGACCTTTTTGCTGTATCATCCTGTGATGGAAGGAACAAGAGAGGGTGAGAGAACAGACTCATCCTTTTATCAGGAACCAACTCCCATGGTAACCAACCCACTCCTGCCATAATGGCAGCAATCCACTGGGGAGGGCAGGACCCTTGTGACCTAAACACCCCATAAAGAGCCCACCTCTCAATGGGTTGCCCTGGGGATTACCTTCGCAATGTGAGAACTGTATAGGGATGCGTTTCCAACATAGCATATACCACTGCTCACACTGAACTCCAGCCTGGAATGCCTGCTCTGTTGTTTTTTCTCTTCTTTACTGAATCCTGTATTATCTGTGCTTTGACTTAGTTCAAACCCACCTTCTCTTAGATGATATCTAAGCTGGATTGATTGTGTTCGCCCCTCATCTCCTGAAATACCTATGGTCCCCGTCACTCTTTGGGTTCATTATAAAAGTCTTGCTTTGACACCTGACCTCTTTGCTTGGGTTTGGCTTTCCTTCTCAACTTGATTTTAAGCTTCTTGAGAAGTGGGCCATAAATTCCTACAACCCGATGCAGTGCCGAGTGCCTGGTAGGCATTTGATTTCATCTGTTTTCTTTGGAGGAAACCCAGTAACATATGGGCGGGAGTTTGTTTGTATACACATTCTTTTAAAATATACATTGATCATCTTTCCTGTTGTGTTAGCTTTATTTCCTGGGGAAAGGTAAATACCGACCAGTCATTCTACGCAAGTAACTCAGTGACATCTGCAGCTTCACCAAGCTGGTTGGATTGATTGGACCCATTCACCTGACAGAAGAGGGCTCCATCCATCCTTCCTGGGACTCCTCACCAATTATCTCTTCAGATTGGGGGTATTTCTGATGAGTGTTTTGACAAGAACACTGTTTCCCCATAGCTGAGCCAACCGAACTGTTACATGGTGAACTGGAGGTGAAGGAACACTGGGCTATAAATAGTTCCCCATGGGACTGCCTGGTTTCGCCTGTCCTGTTTGTTCACCCAGCAGTCTGTGTGCAGCTGGCCAGTGTTTAGTGAACTTGTGGCAGCAGAGGGGGACTCCGAGCTGCAGTGTCACACAGAAGAGGAGGCGGCGGCCTACCAGAGGATCAGCATGGGGTGATCTTTCAAAGTCATGTCTGTGTCCTTATTTATTTTAAGGGTTTGAATGATAAGGATAGATAGTTTTTGTGTGTGTTTTTGTGACTGCTAAACATTATAGAGTGTTTCCTGTACACTAAGTCACTCTACAGACCCATCTGGTCCTTCCCATAACCCCCTCAACAGTAGAGGCAGGGCTACTATTCCCATTTCACAGATGAGGGAATGAAGGCCCAAAAAAGTTGGATGATTTGACCAAGATGATGTCAGGGCAGAGCAGGGATTTGAACCTGGAGCAATTCCAGATACTGCACTAATATCTCATGCTACACTGATTTTGCAGCCTCTGTCTACAGAATGGCCCACTATTCTCTGGGAGTTCTGGGAGGCAATGGAGCACATGCTGATAGGGGCTCATGCCCTGGGGGTTGGAAGCAATGGTCCTAGGAGGGTTTGATGCTCCTGGAGTGGGTCAGCTGCTCCTGGGTGGGTCGACTCCTAGAAACTCAGAGAACTCCAGCCCCAGAAGGTAGACTGTCTGACATAATAACTTCTTGGGAATTAACAACCCCTCCTCTCCAAAAGAGAGTTCCTGAGACACTTCTTTCTTTTAGGAGGAGATTGTGAGGAATGAATTTGGCTGCCATGGCCCCATAAGGCTCCCTTGGACAGCCCAGTAATTCCCAAGACTCCCTCCTGTATCCTGAGTGCAGATGCTTGGATCAACCCCTGAATTTACCCAGAAACCCAAAGACCCAGGATTGTGTAGATGACTTGGAAACCACAGATAATCCCCAAATCCCTTTATTCAAAAGCTTCGAGCTTCTCCCTTGCCAGACTTGTCACCAGAACTGTTAGAAAAGACGAGCATTGATAGACACAAGCTTGGCTTCCTAAACCGCAGCGTGGAGGTACTAATGAGCAGTGAAAAACAAAACCCAACTTAACGCAGACAGTGGGAGGAGGAGAAGAAAGAAGCTTAGATCACCCACAGCCTGACTCATCAGTTTCTGAGTGATCAAGGGTTGACGGCATTTTGGCAGACTCCAGGCACTGTAGTATGTGTCTGACTGGATGAAAGGCAGGAAGCAGTGATTGAGGGCCAAACGCTGTTTGTTACCACCCCCCATACAAACCTGACTTCGTCAAACTCTGCAAACCTCATGGAGTTTTCATACAATCTGGATCCATTTTAAACCTCCGATTATTGCCATAATAATTTTTTCTTATTGTAAAAGTAATATGTGCTCGTGTAGAAAGTTGCGGAGTAGTGGGGGATGAGAGGAAGGCATAGAAAAAATTACTCCTAATTGCATCATGTAGAGGCAACTGTCAGCATTTTGGATTCTCTTTTTTTTTTTTTACATAGTTGAGGTCAGAGTCTATCCAATTTTGCCTCCTTCTTTTCTTCAGTTAATGAAGGCAAATGGTTATATTAAAATGTTACTGCAACCCCTTTGTAAACAGTACTTTGAAATAGCTGTATCATGTTCTGTTATGTGGAAATGTTATTTTGAAGTTTAGCTGAAATAGTGGAGATCACTTTTCAAGCGTTGTTAGGCACTTTTTCCGAAGACAGCCCAGTCTCCGAAGGTAAGAGTGTATTGATGATCAGTGGGAAAACTAAAGGCTTTACCGTAGGCTAATTTCCTTCACTGCCTTCCTCTTACCTTGATTCCGAAGTCCCTTTATAAGATTTTTGAAAAATTGAAGGAATTTTGAACTCAAAGAGTCCTTTGAGAGTGTCTCATCTGCCCCCTTATTTTATTGGCGCCCGGTTCTCGTGGTCGCGAGGTGAGTTTGTCCAGTCACTCTCCTCCTCCCCCTTGGTTATTTCCCATTTTACTTCCTTTCTAAACATGATTGCATGCTATAATTTTTCCAGTTGTCAGCATCTCCACTGAGATCAGCTGAAAAGTATGGCCACACTGAACTCAGCGTTTGAGAAATCATACCACACGTGTCGCCCAGCCGGTCTGCTGCAACGTGTGCGCGCTCCTATAAACACACGCCGCATCTTTCTCCAGACGGGTACAGCCTGTCATGTGGTTTGGATCCCTTTGAGCTGACTCTGTTGCATATAGAAAATTGTCCTTATTGCAAGGGCAGAATTGAATATTTTGAGCTTTTCCAGGTGGTAAAATAAGTAATAACAGAATATGCATGAAATTTGAAATTTGTAACTTTATGCATGCCCATTAACCTTCCAAGTAAGCATAAAAGATAAGGCAGCAGCGGGCAAGGAATAATAATAGCTAGCATTTCCGAGCTCTTACTATGTGCCAGGCGTTTAGAACCAGTGTCTGCATGGGTTAACTCGTTTAATCCTCACGAGTCAATACCATTACCAACCCCACTTTATAAATGAAACAACCTCAGGCTTAGAGAGGTTAGGGAGCTTGCTCAAGGTGATTTGAACTGAAGCAATCTGTCCCCAGAGCCTGAGCTTTTGTACTTATTTATTTTATCTTAGGTTTTTACCGTGGGGCACATGCACTCACTGGAGAAAGAGAGAGACGGTGAGAGGGAAAGTGAGAAATCACCCCCCAGGCAGGATGGCTAGGCTGCAATCCCTTCTCTTATTCTATTCTCCTCTGGGGGTTTGGGTACACACACACATGCTCTTGGCTTGATTTTCAAGCTGCCAGGTCCTGGTCTTGAACTGCTGTTGGCCCTGTGGCAGTCCAGTGCCTTAACTGCCACATCACCTGCTGGTCCCTAGAGCCCAAACTTTTATCCCCCTACTAAATTGTATTGAGAGTTAAAATATAGTGTATAGAGCTTGGTGAAGTTTGTGGAACTTGTTTTTATTTATTTACTTATTTTCTTTCCAATATTGTATCTGGATTGATACCAAGAAGCCAGTGTTTGAGGTTTCCTGAGAAGAGGCCATGGTTTCTGTGGGTTTTAGTTGGTTCCAGTTTGGGGACAGCTTCTGGCTATCCAGCTGAATGAAGGGCCCTCCACAGTTAGGGCTTCAAGTGGCTCATGGAGGCTTCTGAATCCCCTCTGGGGCCTTAACTTTTCGCCAGTGGGCTCCTTTAAAGGGATGGTAGGAGTCCAGTTTTCAAGTCAGGTTTTTTGAATGGCTCCTGTGATAGGCTCATGATGGGTTTCCCCAACATCCCCAGGACAGAAGTAGGGTTTTGGATGCAGGAGACTATGTCATGGCCTACGCCCACATCCAGCCTCGAGGTACCGCTCACGTGCTTCGAGTCAGGGCTGGGCGCCTCCGGGGCCCTCGGAATTCTGCTTCCACTAGTGGATTGCAGTTATCCAAACCATGGAGCGAAATTAAACTAGTTCCAGAAAGTTCTTCCTGAATTTAAACAGATGCCTAACTATGTATTAATAGCACTTGAAAAGTCTGTCTTGACTTTGGTTATTAAAGCTTTTAATTGGACATAACAGGAAACCAAAATATAAAATATAATCTTTTATAAGGACAAGCTCTAATGACACTCCCATAGAATATTCAAATAAAGAAAAGGAGGCTTTGAAGAACCCAAGACAGGACCTGGGACTGGAAGTGGTGATGGTCAAGACAGCGAAGCCAAGATAATGGACCAAAAAGTGAAAATAGCAGGAGGTGTCAAACTTGGAAATGGCCGACCGGCCCCATCATGCAGCGGTTGAGCCCTGTGAATAGGGAGCTGGATCCTATCTGACCGACTGGTTCAAGCCCAGGCCCCAGCGGCTTGAAAAACACGCTGGGTACAGGTGCATGTGTGTCCAAAATCCTGATGGGATAGAAAAATGGGGGACAAGTACTGTGACATGGCCATGTCCCACTGGGAGGTGCTTTCTTTCTTTCTCTAGTGAGTACATGTGCCCTCTGGCAATAAAAAACAAAACAGGATACAGTTGGAAGTGGGTTCCATGGTTGGTTGTTTAGAATGCTTTGAAGCCCATTTCGAATTCACCCCTATCTCATTCATCCCGATTGCTGAGTCTGCAGGGAATCCCCAGTTTGAAACAATTACTCCCACAGAGTTCACAAATCTGGAACTTGTGGTTCAGGCTGTGTACTTCTCCTACTGCTTACATTGCAATAAGGAGATTGGAAACAAAAGAGAAATTGGCCTCAATCTTTCTATTTTACCTTTATTATCCTAACTATTGAGGCACATTATGCTATTAGATCATTTTCTTGCTTTCTCCTGTGTGCATATGTATATACGTGTGTGTGTCGGGGTGGAGGGTTTAAGTCTTTTCCCCAGCATATTTCAGAAACTGTTGATGGAAATAAATAAATAAAAGAATGAAGGTAATGGCTATTTGCCCTTCAACTAGTTAGTCCCATGGGGTGAGGCATAGGAAAAGATATTCGGCGTAAAATATTTTAGCCTTTTGAACACAGTGATTTTTCAGTCTTAGGGTAATTGTAAAGAAAAAAATATCCTTTTGTTTTATTTTCCTTCCCCCTCATTTTCCTTGCTACGGAGTCCTTCCCATGGTTGGTGTTGGGCCTGTCTTTGTCAATGTGTGATGTGGAACTCTCTACTCGGTTAAGTTGAGCAGCATAGTTGGGAGTTTTTTATATGCAACAGCAATCCCAAGGCTAGTTAATAGCTTACCATGAGGCTTCAGGATGATGTCAACAGAAACAATATGTTGACACCAACTGAAATTCTCCATCAGGGAAAATTTGTTTTCAACACAAGCTTCAGCTGGAAAAATCTGAAGAGCCCTATAAAACCTTGAATGCTAATAGAGTAGTTTTTCCTTTAATAAATATTTATTAGGCACCTGTTATGTGCCAGGCACTGTTTAAGGGTGCTGAATACACAGAGGTAAACTAAACAGAAAATGCCCCTGCTCTCTTGGTGGGAAGACAAAGACAGAAAACAAGTGAATGGATTAATCAGTGATAAAGTCATTTCAGATAGTGACAAGTGCTACAAAAAAAAATAGAGTGATGAGTAGAGAATGAGTAGAGGTACAGTAAAGAAGCGATCGTGGAAAACTCAGAGGAGGTGATGTTTGAGATATGAAGGATAGATAGGGAAGACTCTACATGGGGGAGGTTCAGACTGACTTCAGAGTAGATCTATAATAAGGTCATATCCTGAAAGCAACAGATAAAAATCCACATCATGCCCAAGAAGTGTGCATGAATTGGATGAGGTTTCTCTTATGCAAAATTCAACCCATTTTGGGTTTCTGTGACTCACAGTTACTTCCTGCATCACTTCACTGATGGTATTCTTTTTCCAAGATTGCCAGCTAGACAGAGCTGAGGAAGATACGTTCTCCCTGCTCCAATCTTACTGACTTTCTTCGCTGTTCCTGGCCTGGGCTGGAGCTGGGGTTGGGTGAGGTGGAGATAACATTGATCAAAACCTGCCCATTATCACAAGACCGTAAGGACACAGAGGCAGAGATCTCTAGCCCCTCTCTGTAACTCATTTTGGCCCTGGAGATGAATGGAAACTTCCTCGTGTCCTGCATTCAGAGTTATGGTGACCATTCTTTGCATAATCTAGCAATAAGAAAAACAGTTTGACCCACTTGCCTTTAAACATCTTTTAATTTAAATGTTATGTATTCATTTTTTAATGTAATGCATTGACATTATCCAAAACTCAAAGAACCAAGGAAGAGTACAGTAGAATTATCTGTTCCTGACTTCCAAAGTGACCAATGATTGCAGTTTCATAGGTTTCTTCCATAGATAGTTCATGCATGTCTACAAGCAAAAGGGGGAATATGTTCTCCCCCTTTTATTAAACATATCACACATTAAGCATATATATGTGTGTGTGTATGTGTGTGTGTGTGTGTGTGCATGTATAATGGATATGTATTTCCAAGTATATTGCATATTTAACATAACATGCTAATCTTAAAGAGCTTTCTAATTATTTTTAAAGCTAAATAATATTCCATTATTAGTGCTATCATTTATTTAACCAGTTAGCTATTACTGGATATTTAGGTTGTTTCAATCTTGTGTTTATAACATATGATGGTGCAATGAATATATGTCATGTCATACATATACGAAGGATTATGGAGTCCAAAGACATGTTTTATAATTTTGATAGATAATGCTAATTGCTTCTCAGAGAGCTCCCACTTCCACACAAATGAAACATATCAATTTAAACCTGGTATCTACAGTTATCAGGACAAGCTCCAATGCAGACCATGCTAAGTGTTATTCAGGAAACTGATTGGGACCCTGGCCCGCCATACACTTTGATAACTTAAAAAAATAAAAGATGAAAGAAAGAAAGGCTTCCATGTTGTAATTCAGAGTTCTAGAGAGAACACTGGTGTTTTATCTCCAAGGTATCAAGTAAATCAATGTTTCACCAAACTAGATCTCCCTAGGTACCCGTCCATCTGTATCAGCTCAGTTCCAAGACTAACCTCAATAAGAACTGCAGTGTGTGAGGCCAGCAGGTGCCATGGTAGTTGAGGGGGTGGACTCCCACATGGCTGACCATAGTTTGAGTCTTGGACCTGGTGGCTTGCTTTCTCACTCTCCCTCTCTCTCTCTCTCCTGTGTCCTCTGGTCAAATGTTTAAAAATAAATAAATAAAATAAAATAAATAATTATTTTAAAAAACAGCAGTGCTAATTCACTTCATATTTCATAAATGGTAATACTTTATAAATGATGTCTTCATTTCCTTTTTAAAATTATTTGTTTAATTAATTATTTTTAAAATTGGATACAGGGCACATGTTCTACCAGAGAAAGAGAGAAAGAAAGTAAGCAAGCCGCGAGGTCCAGGACTTGAACCATGGTTGGCCACGTGAAAGTCCAGTACCTTAAACATTACACCACCTACAGCTCCTTTATTATATCTTCTTTATTTTAAAACAAATTTCAGACACTATGTCATTTCACCTCCACACATTTTATTTGCATCTCTAAAAAAACTATGGTCATTGTCTTTAATAACTATAACCATAATGTCGTCATCACAGCAAACAAAACTATTAGTAATTCCTTAGGATTATCTACGGTTTGGTCATTATGACTGAATTTTCCTGATTACTCAAAAGGTCTTTAAAATTGTTTTGTTCCGGGACCAGCAGTTAGCGTAATGGCTATGTCACTGGACTCCCATGTAGTCGACCGCAGTTCGCGTCCTGGACCCGGTGGCTTAAAACTCACACCGGGCGCGTGTGCGTGCGTGCCCAAGATCCCGAGAGGAGAATGGAGGAGAAGGGATTGTGGTGTGGCCATCCCCCTGGAGGGTGATTTCTCACTTTCTGTCTCTCTGTCTCTCTCTCTGTCTGGCAAGCGCATGCGCCCTATGGCCAAAAACCTCTTAAAAAAAAGTTTTGTTCCAATTGGTATCCAAAGTCTTCAGGCGCATTTAGTTGTTCTGTCTCATGTGTCTAGAGCAGCCACCTCCTTTACCTTTGGCTTTGACTCACTGAAAAAGCAAATCCTTTGTCCTAGGAGATCTTACACTGTGGCTTTGGCTTTTTGCTTCCTTGTGGTGTTATTTCACTTGTTCCTCTACTCCGTCAGCTTCCTAATGCTAAATACAAGTTGGCACTAAAATATTTTATTAGGTTTAGGCTTGCCTTTATTGGCGAGAATATGTCCCAAGGCCAGCTATGTGATGTGGCAGTTGAGGGAGCCGGATCCCACATGGCAGACCACACAGTCTGAATCCCAGCCCTGGTGGCTTGAAAAACACACCAGGCATGTGTACATGCATGCCCCAAATCCCAGCAAGATGGAGAAATGGAGGGGAAGGGATTGTGGAATGAGCACATCCCACTAGAGGTTGATTTTTCCCTCTCTTTCTCTTTCTCCTTGACTGTCTCTGGCAAGCACACATACCTTCTGGCAAAATTTTAAAACATAATAATATGCTGTAGATGGCACTGCCAAATGAGACCTTTAATATGAATTCCTGAAGACATACCTGGACAGGAGACTGTTTTTTATTCATCTTCACTTAAAAATATTTCTATCAAACATTTTTTTGGTAACTGGCTTCCTGTTTTTCCTTTTCTATGCAACCACTTCCAGAATCAGATCAGCTGTTGGAATTGAGCAGATTACTGAAGGTTATGAGTTAAAGATGACAAGTCTTAGTGAATCTATTCCTTAGTCAATACCCCACTGTCCTTCACTCAGTTTTCCATAGGACAGAATTGTCCAATAGAACTTTCTGGGATGAGACTCAGCTGTGGTGATGTACATCAAGACACTGTCTTAAAGGCTAGGACCATGTGGGAGGCCAGGGTTCAATTGCAGGTCCAACCTAAAGGCCAGGCATGGTGGTGTGCTCCTGTAATCCCAGAAATACAGGAGGTTGAGGCAGGAGGATCATAAGTTTAAAGCTGGTGTGAATAATGCCGTGACACCTTGTCCAGAAAATGGCCAGACATGGGACCAGCAGTTAGCTTAATGGCTATGTCGCTGAACTCCCATGTAGCTAACCGTGGTTCGAGTCCCGGACCCGGCGGCTTAAACTCACACGGGGTGCATGTGCGTGCGTGCCCAACATCCTGAGAGGAGAATGGAGGAGAAGGGATTGTGGTGTGGCCATCCCCCCTGGGGGGTGATTTCTTGCTTTCTATCTCTCTGTCTCTCTGTCTGTCTGGCGAGCGCACATGCCCTATAGCAAAAACCTTTCCAATAAAAGAAAAAAGAAAAAGAAAATGGCCAGACATGATGGCATGTGGCACCTGGAATCCCAGTTGGGAGACTGAGGCAGGAGGACCATGTTGCAGTGAGACCTAGCCTCAAATTAAAAAAACAAAAAACAAAAAACAAAAACTTCAGCAGGCTAGCAAGTGGCATGGTAGTTAATGTGCTAGTCTTCCAAATGGCCAACTGTGGTTTGAGTCCCAGACCTGGTGACTTGAAAATCATGTTGGACCTGTGTGCATGCATCCCAAAAATCCTAGGAGGAGAGTAGAGAAGGGATTGCGGCACGGCCAAGCTCCCCCGCTCTGGGGGGGCGGGGGTGATTTCTCACTCTCCCTCTCCCTGTCACTCTCTGTGTCTCTGGGGAGCACACTTGCCTTAGAACAGAAACCTAAAATTAAAGAAAGAAAAGGAAAGGAAGAAAGAAAAAAAAGGAAAAAAGAAAGAAGAAAGAAAAAGGAAAAGAAAGAAAAGAAAGGAAGAAAGAAAAATAAGAAAGCAAGAAGAAAGTATGAATGAACGAGCTTCCTGTGATGGTAGAAATGTTCTATATTTGTGCTTTCCAATATGGTAGCCGCTAGCCACACATGGCTAGTCTTGAAATGTGGCTAGTGTGACTGCAGAAGTGAATTTTTAATTTAAATTTGAATAGCCATCTGTGGCTAGTCACTACACTATTGGATAATGCAACTATTGAGTCATTTTTACACGACTTGAGGCACAGACCTTCCCCACCTCTCTTGAGACTCAACTGCCTCTGTTTAAAAAGAGATTTTTTAAAAAGCCATATTTTATATATTTGGTTAGTGAGATTAACTTTTGCAGAGCTGCTACTGAATTTGATAAGCTGTCCTAGGGAACCGAGTGAGACAGCATTGCACAGAGTCCCTGCTTGACCCAAGCAGGTGATGGAACAGAGTCCCAGGTCACAGGGCAGAGGCAGACACTGGCGCAGGACCTGGAAGGAGAGTGAATGCAGAAAGATGCTCATTGATGGGTCTTCAGTTAAATAGTAAATATCTGATTGCCATCAGGATATGTGGGTACAGGCTTATAATTGATCAGTAGGTTTATGAAAGTAGCTTTGTCTAAGAAGAATCTCAGGTTTTTTTTTTTTTTCCAAATTTCATGCCTAATGTAACTGACACTCACAGTGTTAGAAATATAACTAGATATACAGATAACGTATCTGTATGTGTTAAAACTGGCAAAATGTTGAACAGCTTCACTTTCCCTGTCTGTTATTGCATTGCTAACAGAACTATCTGAGACTGAGTGGTTTATAAAGATATTTAGGCTTATTGATTCACAGTTATGGTGGCTGGAAAGTTGAATGCTGTCACGAAATGACAAAAGTCAGACTTGGAGCACAGCACAGCATGTCTTGTATCCATATGGCCTCTGCCTGCCTCATTTCCTCTCTTTATAACACACCAGGACCCAATCATGAGGCCCTTCCTAATGTTATCACACCCAGAAGTCCCACCCTGGGAACTACGAAGGGATTAAGTTATCACTTAACACCTTACAACACAACTGAGTCCCAATGTGTGAACTTTTGGTAGACAACCAATCACCACTCACTAAGACCAAATTCCAAAACATGAATTTTGGGGAAGCAAACTACTATCCAAACCATATCATTCACTTTTCACAGTACTGTATTAGGTAAGGGATAGGTACAAATGTGATTAGGACGTGGTCCCTACCCAAAAGGAATTTGCAATCCATTATACTAATAGATTGTCATCTATTGAATATTGCTTATGTGCTAAGTATCTTTCACAATTCTTATTTGAGTCTATGAAATCTAGCTATAAAGAAGGCACTGTTAGCCCCATTTTAGAGATGAGCAAATTGAGGCACTGGAGGGTTAAGTAAGTTAGAGATGAGGAAATTGAGGCACTGGACAGTTAAGTAAGTACAATGGCACTAGATAGAGCCAAGATGCAAACACGAACCCAATCCATCATCGTATTTTCCCAGGATTACGGTAATAGTCTTCCATTTGTCTTCAAACTTCACACCCTGTCTACTCACGACATCACTTCTTTACTCAAAGCCCTGCAATGGCTTCCTCTCTGTCAACTAGAGTAAGAGGCAAACTCTTTACACAGGCCTAAAAGACCCTACATTATCTGCCCCTGTTAATTCACTTCTTCACTGCCCCCTCCTCTCTACCTCACTCTGCAAGAGCCACACTGGCCTCCTCCCATTTTAGGGTCTTCCCACTGTCAGGGCCTCTTTTAAGAACAGGTGTCATCCAGACATCTCCATGACTCACTCCATCACCTCCTGCAAGTCTCAAGAAGACCTGGCCTGAGCATTCCTTCTTTATCTCTTTACCCTACTTTATCTTGACTTATGTTATCTTCTAGTATATTTTATATTTTACTTTTAAAAGTTAATTAATTTTTTAACTTATGTTGAATCACTATGTATTTTTACAGTGTACAACATTGGATTTTTGTTCACATTTTATATATTACTTTGCTGTTGCTAGTAGCCTGCCACAATCCCCGTACACATAGGCACGCACACACGTCTACACACACATGCATGCACACACTCACAAGACTGTAAGTTCTACGAAGGCAGGATCTATCCCTTTCACTTTTATTCACTGCCATTTTCCAGACACCTGGAGCAGTGCTAAATACCCACTGGGTATTCAATAGATGTGTGTTGATTGAAGATAAGTGAATCTCAGGTATGTTCAATTTCAAAGCCACTGCAAAATGAATCACACTTGTTTATATTTTATATGTAAACATATTCTACTATCCATCCCTGTTATGTTGTCTAGGTTACTTTAAAGTGCATTACTATGTAGAATCACATAGAAAAATCAGAGTAACTCTGCAAATATATGTTGAGAGCTACGCCCTTTCATTTCAGGGTAACTTTTGGCACAGCACTAATGAAGCTGTCACTTGTGGCTTGTTATAGGACCGAGACGTGGTCAGAAATTGTGGACAACAAACTTCCACTTAAGAGGATACTGCCCTAGCTTTGATGAGTGACTGCTTTGTTTATTAGTTCGTTTTTGGTGACTTTGGCTCCAAAAAACCAGAAATGCCACACTTGTTATTATCAGCCTTGTTGAAGACTAAGGCATGAAAGAATGATTAAGGAGCATGATACCTTAACTGGTATATGTAGTGAGTAAGAAAGGATGCGTCTTTATGGATAAACTACAAATTTGGCCACTTTGCTATTCAAAATATTTAATAGACATCATATTTTTCTGTTTGAACAAAAAAAAAAATAGGTTGTTCTTGATGAGAATTTGACTTCAAATTGCCCAGAGGTTATCTACGAAATTAAAGAGGAAACACCTATTTTCTACAAACTCGTTCCTGACCCCGTAAAGAATATCTACATCTATCTAACAGCTGGCAAAGAGGTACGTAGAAATATTAGTTATTGCTTCCGACTTAAAAATAAAAATGGTTTAATTGATGTCATTATCTAATAGTGAAGCTTTTACTTTGAACTACAGAGTTTAAATACTGCTGTAGGCTTCAAGAAGACCTGCAGTGGTTCACAGGCGTGGAATTAAAAACGTTACTGACTGTCAGTAAGTAAGTAAGAAATATTGCCTATTTACACAATTTTATTATTGGCAGTATTTCCAGTGCTGAGTTTTTCAGAGGAGGGTGTGCTTGCAAATGGGCGCATAATCAGCAAGGTAACTGAATTTACACATTTATTGTGTGGGCACCAAACGGTTAGATGCATTTATGAATATGCCCAATGGGACTGGCTTGGAAATCTGGGGTTAATATCAGGCCACAGTCTCATACACATTCATGAACCAGGAAATATATGGCGCTCATGCTCCCTCTTTTAATTTATCTGGCTGTTTTTCTTCTTGCTTCTGCTTACTGAAAAAAAAAAAAAAAAGTAATACCTTTTTTACATTTTCTTCCTCTTTACCAAGTGCTTTCACCAAAGGAAGGGGAAAGGAAACTAATTTTTATTGAGTTCCTATTGACCACTTGCTAGTCAGTGTTCTTCAAACAAAGAAGACCATACAGTCTCTTACTAGGTGGGTACACACGCACACACACACACACACACACACACACACACACACGGGTATAAGTATAAAAATGTTGCTAATGGAATGTGTTAACCATTTAATGAGATAAAGTTACCTTTGTTTTATATCTATGAAGAATCTAAACTTAGGTTAAGTAATTTGCTCAAGGATATTCCTATAGGTTAATCTTCGTCACAACTAGGTCTTAAGCTTTGCCCTGATCCTAAAGCCCATGATAAATGAGATCAAATCCAAAACTGGTGAAAATTAAACAAGATATTCTGGCTCAGTGGTTTCAACCTATGGTCATTTGAATATACAAGGTAGAGAGAAAATAATTGAGACTACCATAATTATATAATGGATGTAACAGATAGCCCATCCTCATTTCCCATTCTTTTCCTTTCAATCATTCTAAGTAGAATTGCAATGACAGCAATCTACATGTTCCTTTTGAGTCACAGAGCACTCTGAGCTACATTATTCCTCTGAATAGGTGCGCAAGCACTTTGTAGCTACTGGTAGTCTTAAAAGGCCATTTTCTCTTTGCACACTGAAAGTCAGTTATATCAAAACGACCACATTGAGATGATCACATCTGAATCTCACACACTTTTGTACACCAGTTCACCACCATACAGAAACCTTTATGCCAGCTTGTCTCACCATTCAAACACTTTTTATTACCTCTCTCCCCTGAGGATCCCACATTTGAAAGATTTTGTTCTATTCAACGAACCGCATATATTAAGTAGCAATTCCCATTCCCAGGCTTTATTTATCAAGGGTGTCTCAAAGCTGCCTGTGAAAGTACTGACTGTACTGCCACATGGAGCAGATAAAATTCCACCCCAAGCAAAGATATTGAGTCTTGCCTAATCTGTGCATGCTTTTCCACTCAGCCTTTTGGAATATTGCAAATAGCTTATAAATTCCCATCTTATCTTCATGGATAGTAATAGACCCTCAGGACCTAGAACTGTAGGCTGGGAACCACTGTGAAAGCCAGCAGGAGGTGGCAAGTCTTCATCTTCTGAAAAGTAAAGAGTTTTAGTCTCTGGTCATTCAAAACGTGAGGTCCTAGGGAGAGTGTATCTAAATTGTTGATTTCTTTATGTAGGAATACTGTTAGATATCCTATTAGTTGGCTCTGGTTGAGCCTGTGTAACCCCTAGAGAAGCAAAATCCAAGGCAGGTTCTTTCCTAGACTCTTGGGGAGATAGTAACAGCCAAACTAATGAGCCATGGGATATCCATAAAATGGTATTATATGACCATTAAAAATAATCATATTGCTGGTTGTGGTGGTTTTTGCTTATAATCCTAACTATTCAAGAGGCTGAGACAGGAGGATTGGAAATGTGAGGCCAGCCTGAGCAACATAGCCAGACTCTATCTTAGGGGAAAAAGTTATATGGAAATTCGTGGATTGATGTAGAATAGTCACGGCATTGCACTATTAAATTAGAGACCAGGTCCAACGTAGTATTCAGAGTGTCCCCTGTTTTACACAGCATTATGATCACATGTTTACATATGTGGAGTAGCAGTTCTCACAGAATGTGCTGAAGACATTCCACTGCACTGAGCTAAAGTGGTCGTGTGATCAGTTGTTACTTGCTATACTCCTCCTGGAATACCATGGCGCTGAGCTTTTTCAAAGGTTTTCAGAAGCCTGGTGTTAAGTAAACCCATTTAGCTTTTTCAGTCTAAGGTTTCATGTTTGTTGGACCATGGAACCTTTTTCTCACATAATAGCAATAGCCAATACTTATGAGCATGCAGTATGTGCCTACAATGTCTTTAATAGCTCTGTGATGACAGTCAATGGTACCATCCCCATTTTACAGATGAAAAAAAACAAGGCAAAAGAGATTATGTGACACTTAATAAAATCCCCCCCCCGAATCAAAAAGATGTTTTGTGAGCTACAAGGAAGTAACCGCATTCTAGTTAATTCTGGCTCAGACTCATGGTCTGGTGGCTGTCAGCAGCATCCAGGTCTGTGAGATGGGAGGACATGGCTGGCCTTCATGAATTCAACTTAGAACTGAAGGATCCTCCTCAGCATATTGTTTTCCTCACAAACCCCTTCTGGAACTCTCGGTTTCTCTAACTTTTTGAAAATGTGTTTTTTCCCTTTTATGAGAAAGAGAGATGGAGACAGACAGACATCCGGGTCAGGATCTCACTACGTCCTTTCTCCCAGTCTTTATGGCCAGCATCCTGGGTACATGCTTGAGCACCCCTGGCATGCTCAGGTTGACTGAGATTCAAACTCTGGTCTTCCATGTGGCCTCCAACATGGTGGGCGTAGTACCCTACTGCCTATACCACTTTGTCTGGGCCTCTCTGACCTTTCTAAGAACTTTCTTATACCTTCTCATATGCACAACTTTCTGGCATAATGAGGTTCTCAAGTTTCCCCACCACCCGCCGTGTGATTTTGTCCATAGCAAACCCGCCCCATGACACTCAGGTCTCCCTGCCTCTGGGCATCTTGTTTCACAGTCTCAGCTGCCTGGGTCTGCTTGGCCCAGGTGCCCCTAGCAATGTGGTCTGTTGTTTCCTGACACATGGGAGAGGCAGCTCTGGGGGCAGAGAAGTGATTCGAACACCCCTCCTGTTTCTTCGCACCTCCAGTGGAGGGTGTGAGCCTGCAAGCCGGGGGCTGAAGTGCTGGAGCTAGCCCTGCTGGGGTTGAAGGAAGTTCTGGTACCTGGCTTCTTCAGTGCCACATTCAGTGCCAACCTATGCTGATACTGGCCGGGCAGGGCCTTTGGCTATTCCCAGATGCTCATTTCCCACGTTCCACTGACCACACAGTGACTGTCTCTGTATGAAAGCCAGGTGACTGGGTTTCATGATCTCTACAGAAAACCATACTAGCAATTCAAAAACCAGACTCCATGGCAGACTCACTGGAGAAAGCCCTGCAAAGTCAGACTCCTAGGCCCCACCCCTAGACTTAGGAGAGTCTCAGAGGCTAGACTTTGAAAACTCCCCAGGTGAGGCTGATATAACCACTTCATCTTCCAGGACTTGAGACCCGCTGCCCGATGTCTTTATGGAGACATTGAGTTCAAGTTGATAAATGCACTCTTTGGGGCCCTTCATCAGATAAGGGGTTGTCGTTTTCCTGGTGTTGCTTATAATTCCATCTGAACTCCTGTCATCTTTATTTTTAGGTGAGGAGAATTCGTGTTGCAAACTGCAGTAAACATAAATCCTGCTCGGAGTGTTTAACAGCCACAGACCCTCACTGCGGTTGGTGCCATTCGTCACAAAGGTATTTCCTGAGTTTTCTTCTCACCCCCTCACATTTTCGAGAAAGTGTCATGTGGCAGAACACTTGTTGCCCTACTTTAACAATCCATTCCAATAACCTGGGGGCAACCGATCGCTCCAAAGACTAAATTATTGTGTAATCCTAATTAATTCTCAGAGTTGCTTCCAGCCATGTCAGTGTCGCTGTCATTTGACCCCAGCCACTTGGAGCTGCCCCACATGGGGGTGGGAGGGAAAGGTTTACCATGGTAAGGAGAACTGCTAAAAAAAGGGAGATTTGCTATTACTTTCTGCAGAGTTCCCCAAGATGAGAGAGAGAGAGAGAGAGAGAAAGAGAGAGAGAGAGAGAAGGGGGTGCAAAGGGTTCTCCCTTGGAGAAGATAAAAAGAATAGGGATGTTTGAAAATTTTCAAATGAATCCTCATCATGTCATGATTCTGCTCGCTCCGCGGAAGCTTATTATTGATGGCGGTGTCTCCTAAGGCGCCGTTCAACTGTGGGCCTCATGTACCAGCTCAGTCTCCGGGCAGAATCTGCCCAGCCTAGGCTTGAATTACGATGCTCACGACCCATCCAGGCTCAGGGGCGACTTGTAGCGGCTTCCTCGCCATGGCAGTTCCTAGCGTCGCTGGGACCGGCCTGGTTGGATCTGCTGTTGCCATGGCAACTCAGTACTCGGGCTCTCGCTATAGAAGCAAGGAGGAGAGAGCCTTAGCTGCAGCTCAGGCAGGAGAGGGGAAAAAAAAATCATAACAGTGTCTGTCAGGTTGGTGCTTTCAGTTTTTAAAGGTGAAAAGGATAAGAAAGAGCAGAGCAGGTGGAGGGATGCTGAAGGATCAACACGGGGGCAGTTTGGGGGTACACACAAGGACCCGGAAGAGAACTGGGGAGCTCAGGGGGGAGAATGTCAAGAGAAATGAAGGGGAAAATACAATATCAGCAAGAGGGTCAGGAAACAAACTAGGAATATGGGGATGGAATTAATTAAGAGTTCAGGAAGGAAGACACAATCCGAGCTGCAGCAAGACGCATAATTGCCCTGCCTTTCGCAGCAGCACTTCCTTACCGGGCTGTTTCCGTCAGAGTCACTGGCAGACAAAAGAAGCAGGGCCAGGAAAATTCTCATGAATAATTGTAATTGGGTAGGAACGTTTTCCTCTTGTCACTTGCCCAAGACTAGAGTTTAAGAGATTAACTGATCATGAACACATTTTACTGCTGCACACCCATCAAGCCGTCTTACCAAATCGCTCAGATCCATTCCATTGATGCAGGTCCCGTGTCTGTATTTGCAGGAGTTAATTTGGTGACCGTGGTGGTAATGCTGATGGTGGTGGTGCTCATGGTGGTAATTAAATAGCCACATGTTTCTAGAGGTTACTATTGGGTCGTCGGAAAAGCCATGATGCATTTTTACATAGAAAAACATGAAAAAATATGATGTGACTTTACTGACAACCCAATATATTGTCAAGCTTGGGTCTGGAGTCCATGAGATGCACAGGCTGGTCAGGGATTTGGGATGTGGTAGTGTTGGGAGAGTACTTAAAGAAGCCTTAATATCAGACAAGAGGGGACCAGAAGATGGCATAATGGTTACATCACTGGATTCCTATGTAGTCAACTGTGGTTTGAGTCCTGGACCCGGTGGCTTGAAACTCATACCAGGCACCATGTGCATGTGTGCCCAAAATCCCAAGAGGAGAATGAAGAAGGAATTGTGGCATGAATATTGCCCCAGGGGGTGACTTTTTGTTTTCCATCTCTCTGGCAAGCACATGCACCCTATAGCAAAAATCCCTCTCTAAAAAAGTAAGGTCAGACAAGAGAATGAGTGTAGATGGAGGAGGGAAGTTAGAGAACTGAGCATTGAGGTGCTACAATATTTAGGATCTGGGAAGAAGGATATTGTCAGAAATAAATGAGGAGGGAACAGCCAGGAAGGGAAGAGGAGAAACTAAAGAGATTGGTTTTCTGGAAGCCAAAGAAGGGCGGAAGAAGGATTCACTGTATCAGATTCTGCTGAGAGGTCAAACAGGAGAAGAGAATCATTGCATTGGACTTAGCAGGTGATGATGGGTGACCGTGGCCAAGGTTGTTGTTTGGAGTGGTGCTAAAGCCATAGGAGGACAATGGGACAACAATGAGCCATAGGAAGACAACGGAACAGCTCTTTGGGGGAGCTTTACCAAGAAAGACAGCAAGAAAATGAAGCAGCCTCTGGAGGAGAAAGTGAAGCCCAAAGAGTTCTGTTTGTTTGGAGAATGGAGGAGAAGGGATTGTGGTGTGGCCATGCCCCCGCCCCCCCCGGGGGTGATTTCTAGTTTTCTCTCTCTCTGTCTCTCTCCATCTCTCTGGCAAGCACACGCGCCCTATGACAAAAAAAAAAATCCCTCTAAAAATAAAAACAAAAAATAAGTAGATGCATGCACTTCTCTTACTCTCAGGCCTTCTTCTATCCTTTTGAGTGCTTTGTAAATTTCCTTCCTTCTCACTATTTTCTGCTCCCACAAAAAAGGAGACAACAATGCACAATTCCCAACCTAAACTCTGGGCACTGCTCTTCCACAACACACCAACAAACACACCTGCACCATCCTGGGTTCACACTCTACCTGGTGCTATTGCCTGACTGTAGACCTGGGTCTGGTGCAACCTCAAGAGTTTTATTTGTTTAAGATGCATCCAATCAAAGTGCATTTTTATGCTATTGGGAAAATTCCAGTAGAGGGGAGAAACTGATCATGCAGGAGAAAGGAGAGAGTTGTGGAGTGTTGTTTTCAGCGAATGAAAGAGAATATGCCCTAGGACAGCCGGCTCAGACAGGAACAGGGATGGTTCAACCTCAGTGATAGAAGGAAAGGTAAGGAGTCGGGGCCCGGGCACAGGCAGGTTTCAGAAGCAAGTGCAGGGTATTTTCATGTTGCTTATATCATTTTCAGTGATTGAAGACCAGTGAGAGTAAGGTTGGGGATGGACCACTGGAGGTTACAGGAGAGAAACCAGGAAGGAACTAGAAGACTGGAGTTGGGAATAGGTCAGGGTGTTACAGAATGGTTGCCAGACAGCATCAGGTCCACTTGGTGCTGGTGGTCTCATCTTTGAAGTGAGAGTAGTAAGCCTGTTTTTGCTTTTCTCAAGCCATGTTCAGCTCTGTTGGTGGAGTTGTAGGTCAGGGAAAGTTCAATTTAGCCAGATTTGGTGAGAAGTGCTTCAGGGAGAAGAGGGGCACAGGGAGCTGAGCTTGCACACAAGGAATGGATGATGATATTGATATGGTATTGATACATATAACTGTGAACCCCTGGGCTCAGTGTAAGTGAGCTGGAAGTGAGAACACAACAGAGGTGAGGGATGTGAAAAGGTGGTAGGATCTGTGTACTAGAGGTTGCATTTGGGTTCGAGAATTGTTGGGAAACTGGACAGTGGAATTGTTGGACTGTGGGTCTCAAACTTGAGGCATGGAGGGGATGAGTTACTGGTAATGACAAGGCCTAGGTATGATTACTGAAGTGGGATGGAGAGCAAGATCACTGGCAGAAGGGTTAAGGAACGGGGGTGGTATTCGATGAGGATTAGATGCTCAGTAATCTGCATGGAAATGGAAATCACCAAGAACAGTGATGGGAACAATATTGGAGAGAGAGAGGAGCTCAACATTCAAGAAATAAAGGGGTGGCCAGGGTGGGAGTGGTCTATAGGTGATCACAGCACATATGCGTTTGGATGGTACGGGCTGATGGATAGAGCTTCAAAGCTGGGAGGATAACCAAGCAGGATAACCATGATGAGGGAGAGGAAACAGTCAGCCCTTCAGAGGAGTGTGGGACAGCCATGATCACAGCACATAGGCATTTGGATGGTACGGGCTGATGGAGAGAGCTTCAAAGCTGGGAAGACAGGGCTTGGAAAGAGAGACAGGTAATTACCCAAAAGAGGCAACAAGACACAAGCAGGATAACCATGATGAGGGAGAGGAAGCAGTCAGCCCTTCAGAGGAGTGTGGGACAGCCGTGTCCTCAGGCAAGAGCTGGTAAGATCAAGAGGGTGAAAGGAGGCCACCAGCGGGTGGTGCCAGGGTAAAGCACAACTCTCTGAGGCAGTCGCTCATGGGAGGGCTGCCAGGTCAAGTCTGGAGACCTCCCTAAGTGCTTTTGCCCATGACTCAGGGCTGGATGAGGCTGGGGGTGGATCATAGCATTGAGATCCTATCGTCTCTTCCACTCAGGGGAGAAATAAGTGTATATACTTCTAAAAAGTAGATAAGATGAAAGGAATGATCAGGGAGGAGGCAGAGGACACGGAGCTTGTATGGATGCTTGGCTGTTAAGTTCCAACCTGCTGTAAGCTGGAGTAGCCACTTGCTACCTGCTTCTCCTGCTTCTGCTTTTGCGCCCTCACTCCTGCCCCAGTCCTCTCCAAGGGCAGTGATCTGATCCTTTAAAAATCTAAATCAGGGCATGTCACCCTGCAGCTTAATGACCTCCAATAGCTTTCCATCTTAGAATTTAGCCACTAGCCTGCCTTACTACGGGGCCCACACTCAGGATTTACATGATCTGGCCCTTCCCACTTCTCTGACCTCATATGCCACTATCCTTCATTCACTCTACCCCAGCCACGTTGGCTTTGTGACTTAACAATACGTCAAGTGTCTTTCTGCCACACAGGGTCTTTGTGCTTGCTTTTTTGCTCTCTAGAACATTCTTCCTCAGATCTTTTCATGACTGGCTCTTTTTGACCATTTGGTCCTAAAGGCCATCTCTCCACCTGACTGGCCAGTAGCCCTCACGCATGACTTCACTGTTTTATTTCCTTCAAAGCCCATTATTACCCAAAAGTATATTATTTCTCTTCCTCTCTCTCTGTTGGGATGTATTTCTTTACCTCTCCCTTTATGGAAACGTGCTCCATGAATTACACGGATGAGTTAGAGTGAATACTTGGTAAACTCTAGCAAAGGTGGGTTGAGATTTGTGCCTCGAGTATTATGAGACGTTACGGAGTCATGGAGTGATGGCCCTTCACAGCCATGTCACAGCACTTGTTTCAGACTGGCTTGGCTCTGGCCTAAGATGGAATGAAACTAAACCTCAGATCTGTGACTCATGTTAAGCTCCAAGTACCATTCAAAATTAGGAATTCTAAAGGGGGGTGTTTTCTTATAACTGTAGAGCATCCCACTGTGTTTATTTTAAATGTCACAGATTTATTTAGAAAAATAATTTATTTTCTCTGTTGAGAAGGTTGAGCTTTCTTGCATGCGTGTCTAGAAAATGCTTTTGGCTGGGGTGGGGGGGGAGACAAAAAAACTATCTTAACTTCCTTTTGATCGGGTGTTAAGAATAGGCATCCAGTCTAAGCAGATAAAAAGCAATTAAATAAACAATGAGCTCTAAAAAGTCTAGTATTTTATTGTTGGAACCTCAAATTCAACCTGTGCTGAATTTGTCTGTGTGGGTGGAAAGTGAATTTTTGCAGGCTGAATATCTTGGGTTTGGAAGCAGTTTCTCAGTTTCTCCCATATTGCAAAGCATAGCACATGTGTTCAGTTATGGATTTCCACAAAACTGACAATCCAAACCAATGAATGGGTGAGGCTCCAAAAGTTCATTTGCAAGTTTGTTTGGCACACAGAATGCATTTTCCCATAGAAACAATGTCATAAATTAAGGGTTGATTCCAAGCCAGCCCACAAAATTCAATTTATTTAATTTCGGCAAATATTTATTGAATACCTAGCATGAGCCCAGTGTGGGAAGTGAGATGACTAGGAGCTATTGAGAGAAATCAGATGCCATTCTTGGCTTTAAGGAATGTACATGCTTGTTATGGAGACAGACCTGTCAATGGCCAACATTGATTCATTCAACCATACGTCCAATCACAAATACTTCTTAAGCACTGACAGTGTACTAAGCCCTATGCCCAATTCTAGGGGCACAGTTCTTTCTTGTCAACCTGGAGCTTGCAATCTGGTGATAGATATAGACAAGTGTATCATCAAGTTTCTACTCCAATAATACTGTGTAACAAACAACTCCCAAATTCGTAGTGCCTTATAAGAACACACATTTATTTACCTTTATTTTTCTTGCTCAGAGGTATACCTGTAGGTTGTAGGGAGGAAGATGGAGGCTGTGTCAAACAACAGGTTAAATTCATATCTGCTTCATAAGTCTCTAATTCAGTACATATTCTTCATAAGGTAGACAGCAGAAGTGTGAGAGACCAAGCTGAAGTGTGCAACATGTATGATTCAGAGCCTCCGCACAGGCATGGCGTAATGGAACCAAGACTGAGTCCCCTGCAAAAATGGGTTGTGCAGGAGAAGCCAACTTGCCTTGTGCACACATCATATTTATTGACATCCCCTTGCAAAGCAAGCCACACAGCTAAGCTCACCATCAGTGAGTAGGGAAACTACTCAACTTACTCTTGTAGGAGACATTGCAAAGTGACATGGCAAGGGTTGGGATATGTAGTCCTCACTCAAGAGTGATTGAAGAATTGGGAGCCACAGTCGGATCTACCAGTGCGTAAGGGAGATGAATGAATAGAGTATAATAAGAAGAAGTGTAGGATGTCATGGAGAGACATAAAAAAACATCTCATCCAAACTTGAAAGGTCAAGGAAGACTTCCTGAAGAAGGGGTTATCCAAGATGACTCTGCAGTGAAGACAGATATCAGCTAAGTAGAGCGGAGGCTGTGGAAGTTGGCTGAGGATCAGGCTGTGCACAGGCCAGAGAGGTAGGAAGCCTGGTCTGCAGCTCAGAGTGAATAAGCATGCAGGACAGCAGAAGAGCGTAGGGAGGTGGGGGTGGCCTGGTAGGCAGGGGCAGATGAGGCACTCGTTAAAAACTTTGAACTTTGGAGGCCGGCTCTGTAGCTCGGTGATTAAGGTAGCCAGATCCCACATAGCCAACTCTGGTTTGAATCCTGATCGTAGTGGCTGGAAAAACACGTCAGGTGTGTGTGCAAGTATGCCCAGAATCCCAACACGATGGAATAATGGAGACAGGAGTGCAGCATGACCATGCCCATCGCAGGTTGCTTTCTCTTTCTTTCTTTCTCTATCTCAGTCTTGTGAGTGCATGTACCTCCTAGCAATTAAAAAAATAATAATAAGAATTTGGACTTTGTTGAAATGATCTTGAAAAATTATTGCAGGGTTTTTATCAGAAGAGCAACCAGATCAGCTATGTTTTAGAATTAGCACTTTGGGGTGTAAGGTGGATGGAAGGGGACACCCCTGGAAGCTGGCAGGAAGTTAGCAGGTGGTTGTAAAGCAGCAAGAAACTGAGGACTGAATTAGAGTGATAGTAGTGGTGATGGAAAGAAGTGGGTGGATTTGAGAGCTATTTGGGAGATGAATTGACAGGCCTTGGTGATTAATTGGATTCCCCCTTGAGTCTGACACACTAAAAATAGGCCATAAAGTGAAAAATAAAATATCAAGGTGGCCACTGTTTTTCTTGAAGACATATTCTTTCTCCCTTGATCTAAGTCCTCACAAAGAAAATCAAGAAGTGTTATCTGAACACATACTGGATTTCTCCAGTGTCCCAGGCACTGGACCAGGCACTAGATTGGAGCCCAAAGGATGGACACCCAAGTCAGATGAGGAAGGGCTCTCAAAAGGTGCCAGAACTGAATCTCTAAGAGCCTGAAGTGCAGTGGACTACTGCATTTTTACCAGCAGCACAATATCTTTTGGTGTTGAGATTATAGGGGAAGAAATACAAGTATGTGGCTTAGGAGACCAGATGGACAGTGGTATCATTTTCTGAATAGGAAAGTAGGAAGAATAGTGTGTGTGGGCCGCACAGCAACCCAGAGGGTTGACTCCTACGCTGGAGCGTGACCAACACAGTAGAGAACAACGAGGAAAGGTCCTAAGTCAGCTTGCCTGGTATCCAATCTGGGCCTCAGTGTGACCTGCGAGTTTCTAAGTTTCCCTGTGCCAAGTTTCCTTTTCCATAAAGCAGGGTTAACAATAGTACCTCCTTCAGAGGGTGGGTAAGTGGATTAAGTGAGATCATGAACGTAGTCCTAGGCACAGTGCCTGGATCATAATAAGTGCTAGTGTAGCGATAGCTCTTGTTATGATGGAAGCCCAAGGAGGGAGCTGTTGGTTGTCTCCAAGGTTGGGAAAGTCTTCAGAGAGGAGTTAGCCTTCAATGAGACCTTGAAGCCTGAGTTCAAGGCTCTTTTTTTTCATCAGGGTAAGAGCTGGTGGAAGGCCTTTCAGGCAGAAGACCCAGCACAGCAAGAGGTCTGTTTAGGGAGTGGCAGGCTGAATTATATCTCTGGGGCACTGGCTCTAGAAGGAAGGAAGGAAGAGGACGGGGTGTAGGGTGGGACCAGGATGTGAAGGGCTCTGAGTTTAGACTTTATTAGTGCTGGGAATTCATTACAGCATTTTAAGTAGAGGACTGTCATGGTCACATTGTGTCTTAAAAAGATTACCCTGATGCCAGTGCAGAAAATGAACTGCACTAATCCAGGCGTCAGCACTACCAACTTCCCACTCACCCTTCTTCCCAGGCTCACTTTCCTCTGGGTGTATTTTGTAAAGAGTGAGTTTATCTCACATCTCTTCCTGAGACACCTACTTGGCTATTTCTCTCAAATTTCGCTTCTCCCAACACCATAGGATTCCACTTGGCTTTGGTCTCAGTGACATAATGGAACCAGGGCTGGGTCTAGAAAAAATGGGCCATGCAAGAAAAGCCAACTCACCTTTTTGTCCCATTCCTTAGTGCTCCCCCCTGCACAGGGTGGGTTCATGGCAGGAAGAAAGCCCCCAGGCTCGGTAACTACAAGGTATCTGTACGCACCCTTTGGTTGTTTGTATAAATTTAACATTTGCCCCATATTTGTCTACATATATCTTCTACATTGACAGTGGGAAGACCTTCAAGCAGCCCCTGGTAGCTGTTTTTAGGTCTTCTGCTGCTGTGAAGCTGTTCTACACACAAGATTGTGAAAGAGATCATTTTTCAACTTGGCCTAACAACAGGGCTCTGTAGCTAGTCTATCAGGATTTCTGAAAAGTTTGGGGTCTAGAGAAGGGGTTTTTTTTTTTTTTTTCCTTTATAAGAGAACAAGAGGAAGAGAGAAAACAAGAAAAAGGGAGAGACAGAAATAGGCATTTTTAACAGGTGTTTGCTGTGTCATGATCTTCCTGCCCTAGCCTCTCAGTTAGATAGGATTACAGGCATGCACAGCCACACACAGCCTGTTCAGGTTGGCCCTGGAACTGAACTTGGGCCTCTCGTGTGGCTTCCACTCTCCCAAACAGTGACACTCCCACTGTGAATGGGCCACACGAGGATCTTTTAATACAGTATAGAAAACTGAAACCTGAATGCTGAACAAGTTTATTCCCAGTGCTCCAGAGTCACAGATAAGAAGTTCAGTGTTTGCTCGTGGGCACATCTCAGTTCCTTGACTTGACTTGTGGTCTCTCTTCCAAGTGACACTCCTTCCTCAAGCTCCCCAGGACCAATAATTAACCCTAAGAGGCTCCCTTTCCACAAGGCTGCTATTACTCCAAAGCTTGGCCAAGACAATCCATGATACACAGTAATTGGGAGCCACCTTCTTCTGGAACCTAACTTAGTGTGTTCTGCCATCACAAGAGGAGACTGTAGGCAGCAGAAAAGGCCACTTAGAGCCTTTTAGGAGAAAAGTCCAGCAAGGTATTCTCGCTCATCCTTTGGAATGCAACCTTGGTGCCCCTTCCAAGACAGGAAGCCTGCCTTGCATCCAGGCTTGGCAGGAGTCAGTCTGCACGAGAGGGAAAGAATATACTTCCTATATACCTGACAGTGTGTGCTGATGTTCCATGCCATGGCCCATTTCATCCTCCTGGCACCCTGTGAAGTAAGTACTACCACAGCCCCCACTTTCTAGATGGAAAACAGGTTTGAGTTGTGTATTAATGTTCTATGGCTGCTATAACAAGTTACCATGAACTTGGTGGTTTCAACAACATGGATTTACTAGCTTAGCATTCTGAAGGTCAGAGGTCTGAAATGGGTTTTCCTGGGCTAAAACCAAGGTGTTGATGGGGCTGTGTTTCTTCTGGACGTTAGAGAGAGACTCCATTTCCTTGTCTTTCCCAGATTCTGGCGTTTCTTAGCTTGTGATGGGATAGCTTCGTCATGTGCATCCAAATACCCACCTCCTTTTTCTTAGACACCAGGTATTGGCTGCCTTAAGTTCAGGATGATTTCATTGCGAGATTCTTAGTTCAGTACATCCAAAGATCTTCTTTCCCAATGAGGTGACATTCTGAGGTTCTGGGTGGGCATGGATATGGGAAGAGACACTATTCCACCCACTACCTGAGGGAAGATGGAGAGGGTAAACGTGAACAAGGAGACAGAGAGCGTGATGGTACTCACTGCTGTGGAGAAAATAAAACAGGGAAAGGGAATGGAGAGTGCTGAGTGAAGGGAGGGAGGTGACAGCTTTAAACTGGGGTCCTGGAAAACCTCACTGGGAAGAGGACCTCAGAACGAAGACCAAAAGAAGCACATTGAGCTTTGGAGCGAGCCCTGTTCATAGGCTGTGGCGGTATTTGGCAGAGTGGTCAGGAAGACAGGGACAGAGAAGATCATTCTAACTACCCCTTCATTCCTCCTTTCCTTCCTAGCTGGGGTGCGTCTTCATGCAGATCTCAAACTTGAAGTCTGTGCCGGGATACTTCTTTATGGTCCAGTGAGGCTCTAATGTCAGCAATCCTGATAATAATGGGATTTAGGGGAGGCCCCTCCTTTTTTGCATGAGGACCCCATTGTGCCAACTAATTGTGTAGAAGCAAGTAGGACAACTGTCTGTGGGGAGGCCGCAGTGGGGAGCGAGGAGGAACATGTTATTCAGGCCTCGAGCCATTGCTGAATGGCCCTGGCATAGGCTGAACTCTGCATCTGGGCTAGTGAGAATGCCGGAAGGGATTTGGGGTGCCTTCTAACACAGGAGAAGAGTCTAGAGCCAATCTGGGTCCCCTCCGGTTCTTCATCCCCTTTATCGGTTGTGGGAGGATATGTAGATACGCCCTAGTTATTTCAAAGCAAAAGGTAAAGAGGGGCTAAACCTATACCTATGAAGGAGGACAGCTCATCCTTGGCATCCCAGAGAGCTGCTGATGGTTGGCACAGGGAGAAGCTCACCTCACTCTTGCTTGGTAGAGCTGGTAACTGAGGTCCAGAGCCCTCAGTATCCAATCTGTTTACCTGCAACCACCACTTTCATTGATGCCCCCTGACTTCTAACAAGCACCATTAAGAACACCCCTTTTATATATGTTTTAATGGAATAGATTTTTTTTGAAATGACCTTATCTCAGGCAGCATGCACTTTCATAAGTATGTATTGATTGGCTTTTAAAAATTCCTCAAATGTTTTTGCTTGTCTTTGTGACCCAGTATTCGTCCTGTTCCCAGCAACTCCTCCACATTCAAACACAATGTTTAGCTCTTCATTCAAAGCCTTCCTGCCTCCTGCTTTTCTCGATTTTTTTTTTGCTATTATAATGTTTTGTCATGTTTGGACACTTCTATTCTGCCGTAGAGAATATGCCATGACGACTAGGCCAAATGTGGGATTTGGTAGTGCTCTCAGGAGAATGAGGTTTTAATACTGTTGCTGCCTGTTGACTGGTGGGGAAACTGAGGCCCGCAGAGGCCAAGGGACAACTGCAGTTGCACAGGGAATGTGTGGGAGAGCAACCTCAAATCCAGGCCTTCCTGACTCTAAGAAGCATCATCTCCCCATTTTTGTTTTCATGCTACCTGTTTTTGATTTTTTAAAAATGCCTCTCCTAAATTCTTCAGTTCACGGATTGCATTTGGAAATAAAACCGCCAACTTTTAGTACATTTGTCACCCACAAAAGAACCACATGGGGTGAAGGCCACAAATCCCTTTTGTGTGAATGTTTCAGTCTGCAACTGTGTTTTATGTGTGCTAAATAGCTCGAAGTTTCAAGACAAAGGCTGGTTTTCCACCACGCCAGTTAACAGGCCAACCCAGTGAACCAAAATCAATGAAACGACTTATGCTGTTATCATGGAGACATGGGCAAGAATTTAGTCACTTTAAAATTTAATTCTTAATCCAATTCAGCAAACGTTGGTTGAATCCCAGCCGTGGGCCAGGCCCTATACTAGGCCCTGGGGGAAACAAAGATGAATGAGACTCTGCCCTGGAGAAGCTCGCAGGTTAGTGGAGGAAGCAGACAGCCAACAAGTAATTTCAACTCATCGTGGAAAGGACTCTAATAACGTGCTCAAGGCACGAGACACCCCAAAGAGCCCTCTAGACTTGGGAGGAAGGAGGGTTGTGGTTGAGAAGCTTCTAGAAGCCTTGAACTGTCCTCATCACCATTGCTTTGTGTTTGTTTAGTATCTGTCATCCACCTTTTTGCCTGAATTCTGTTTCACTTTTTCATATTATAATAATATATGCTGATATTTCCGGAAGTCTCATTGTAAACCTTTTGGATAAATGGACATTTTTGTAACAACTCCACCGGGTGGAAACTATTATCATTTCTGCAGTTGGAGAGCCTGAGACAGAGAGTGTGTGGCTTGCTCAAGGTCACCAGCTTATAAGTGGCAGAACTACTCTTTCCTTTCTGGTCCATTTCATCAGCTCCTTACAGAGACCACGCGTTTGGTGAGCTCAGGGATTTTCACACGTCACGCCTTTTGCCTGACTGCTCCTTCCACTACTCTTGATATGACTGCATGGTTTTTGTCCTTGAAGTGTGAGCTAAAATGCCACTTTTTTTAAAAAAAATTATTTGATTTATTTAATGTTATCTGTTATTATTATTTTTTAAACTTTATCAGAAATGGAGAAAAAAGGAAAGTAAGAAAGCAAGCTTCCAGGTCTGGAACTAAACCACAGTTGGCTATGTGAGAGTCCAGTGTCTTAACCACCACGCCACCTGCTGGCCCTAAAGTGCCATCTCTCTTGACCAGCCTGTCTCAAGTACATTCCTCCTACTGTATCTTTGATTTCTGCAGAAGACTGAGCTCAGTTTGAAATATTTTAAATGATCGCCCCCTTATTTGGTTTTCACTCAAACGCCACACTGGAATATAAGCTCATTGGGAAAATGACCCAGGGCCAACCTGTAGTGGAGTGGTTAAGTGCCATGCATAGAAAACCAGATTCCACATGGTCAACTGTGGTTTGAATCCTGGCCCTGGCACTACCCTCTCAATACATTACCATTACTCATCAGACTGTAATATATGGATCTATGGAGGAAACACATTCAAACTAAAACAATGCCATTGGAGATTTGGGACAGTTTTGTGTTTTGTGTTTTGTTTGTTTGTTTGTTTGTTTTTGCTATAGGGCACGTGCACTCACCAGAAAGACAGAGAGAGACAGAGAGACAGAAAGCCAGCCCAGGTCCAGGACTCGACTACGTGGGAGTCCAGGGACATAGCCATTATGCCATCTGTTGGTCCCATTTTTGGAGATTTTAAAACAGGGAGTGAGGGGGCCAGCAGATGGCATATACTTATACCACTGGGCTCCCAGGACTCCATGGATTGAAAATCATATTGGGCACCCCAAGATCCCAGGAGGAGAATGGAGGAGAGGGATTGCAGTGTGGCTACCCGCTGCCCCCGGTGGGTGATTCTCACTTTCCCTTCCGTCTCTGTCTCTCTCTCTCCGGCAAGTGCATGTGCCCTAAGACAAAAACACTTAAAATAAATAAATAAATATGGGACCAGCACATGGTATAATGGTTACATTGCTGGACTCTCACATAGTTGACTATGGTTCAAGACCTGGACCTGGTGGCTTAAAACTCTCACCGGGTACATGTGCGTGCATACCCAAAATCCTGAGAGGAGATTGGAGGAAAAGGGATTGTGGCATGGCCATCCTCCCTGGGGAGCGGTGATTTCTTGCTTTCTGACTCTCAGGTGAGCACATGCACCTTACACCAAAAATCTCTCTCTAAAAAAATAAAAATAAGTAAATAAAACAAAACAGGGAGTGATATATGATCAGTTCTGAGATTGAAAATAACTTAGATGTCAGTGTAGAAACCAGTTGGAAGCACTGAAGGTGAGAAAGAGGGAAACCAGTCAGGCAGCTGCTTGAGGGACCAGGTTAGAAATGAGGGGAAGAATGGGCAGAGGTAGCTTAGAAAAATAGGCCATGACCAGTTGGGTATGGGAGGTACCTAAATTAACCAGTAAAGGCATGTTTTCTTCCTTTTTTTATTTTGATATTTTTGCTATAGGGGACATGTGTTCACCAGAGACAGAGAGAGAGAGAGAAAATGAGAAAGCACCCCAGAGGCGGGGGTGCACCACAATCCCGTCTCCATTTTCCTGTCTGGATTTTGGTCGCACATGCACCCAGAATATTTTTTCAAGTCACCAGGTCCAGGACCCAAACTGTGCCTTAACCACCATGCCTCTGGCTGGCCCAAGGCAATGTGTGTTTTAACTAGACTTGCCATGTGGATTATTGCTCACTAACTAAAATTGAGTAGTGTTTCCCAATGCATATGACCAGGACTTCTAAGCCCTTAGAACAAGCCTCTGCAAAAAGTAAGAAGACAGTGCAACATTCATTCTTGCCTTGGAAAGTTATAAAACACAAATACATATTCAAGGCTCTGAGAAGTCCTCCAGCAGAGAAACAAGCTTAATTTCATTTTAGTGTTTCCCAAACTTCTTGGCAACAGGATCCTACTTTAACATTAACATCCCAAACAACCCAAGAAACACACTTTGGAAAATAGAATAAAACTTGTATATTCTTATATAACCATGCCCTGGGAGAACCTATTTGCTATTAAATTGGCATTTAAATGTCTGCCTTTTAATTTCTTTGAGCAAGAATATGGATACCAGGGCCAGACAACGTGCTGACCAACCTCTCTGAGCCTCTGTTTTTTCATCTCTGACACTGAGGTGGTGACAATAAAACCTACCTGATGAAGTGGTTGGGAGGATTGATGAGTTAACCCCAGAAAACCCTAGGAATAGTGCCTGTTAGCTCAGTCCATGTTAGCTATTGTGGGAGGCTGTCCAGGGTCATAGATGAGACCGTGGTCTTGGGAGTTCCACTGCCTGGTTTTGTACCCCACCTCCTCCACTCTAACTCTGTGATCTTAGGAAATCATCATAGAGCCTTCCATGCCTCAGTTTTCCCAGTCTGGAAAAGGAACAATTATTGTAGCCACTTCATCAATTTCTTGTGAGGAATGAATGAATCCAATTATGTGAAAAGATTGCATGACATGTTAGATGATTTTGCTTTTTAAAAACATCCTCTAAATTGTCTCAGTTATTAACATAATTTCGTCACGTAGATTGACTTTCAGTTTGAGTGTTGAAGATCCAGTTTTTCAGCTTTCCCAGCAAGTTATTTTGGTCCTGTATTTTGGCTTTCCCCTTTCCTGACTCTGCAGGCCTTTAATTTGGAGTTTAGGTTGTCACGGTGACTTTCTAGTCTCTTCAGTGCCTTTTGGTTTCTTTATCTCACCGGTTGGCAAATGTAATGAAAGTCCCCTGATTCTGGAGACCACCTGGCCCTTCCTTTGGGCTCTGTGAGTCTCCTAAAAATGCAGGCATCTGTTTCAAATCACTTAGAAAAAGACCTTGGGATGCTCTTATTAAAACAAAACAAAACAATACAAAACAACAAACAAAACCTTT
>NW_006159928.1:6289972-6303279 GCF_000334495.1 Tupaia belangeri chinensis
TACTTGAATGCAAGCTCCTGTTCCCTGAGAGAGCAGTGGTGGATTGTTTCCTTGTTAAAAGTTCTCTGATATTATATCAGTATAGAATCTTTGGAACAGATCACACTAACCCCCATTCAAGGCAATTACCTGATATTTAGTTACCAGATTCCTTCAGGGACTGTCTGCTCTTGGTGAACAATTAGATTAGAGGATACTGATGAAATTCGAGTGGCAGGAAGTAGAAGTTACATTTCTGAGTTCAGAGTTTCTATTTCAAGGTTGAGTAAGTGGTAAATTTTCACTGAGAGATTCAGGCCTAATAGAGTCAGATTCTCAAGGTCCCCCAGCCTAGCACATGGGCAGTTCACCTGCCTGAAAACTTCTGCTGCTTTTCAGAGGTGGGCCTTCCTGTTCTTTACGTTGACATGAAAACAATTAATAATTTAAGCCATGCCCATTTGGAAAAGTAGAAATGCTGTATAAATATAATACCGTAATAATAAATTTAAAAGTCGATCCAACTGGGCAGTGTTCCCAGACTACCAGCTGAGCAGAAACACAAATAAGTAAAGAAGAAAAACCACTATATAATGCAAATGGCTGCAATCTCATTGTTTTCTGCTACTCTTTTAGTGCAAATATATAGTATTGAAGGTACATTATGGACAAATAGGTTTCGTAGGCCATTCTGGAAACCTAAGCACTGTTTCTAACATTATTTCTATGGGGAAAAATTGATTCCGTATTATAAATAGATGGTTTGCAAACCAGGTTTTTTTCAAGCATAATAGTCCAATAAACCTGGGGCCACCTAGAATTTTAACCTCTAGCTGGATATTTCATATTCAGGGTTAGTGTTCAGTGGAAATTAGAGACCTCTCAGAATATCCACCTCTGTAGATCCATCCCAAATCCTTGTTACTCTCTACATCCTGAAGAACTACCCCACTTTCTTTGTTCTCTGTTCCTGGGGCTCCCCATCTTTGTCTCCTTTTTCTGCAATCACTGTTGAGGCCCCAGGAAGCCAGGAGTAACTGCATGTCTTTATATGTACATTATTAAATGTGGTGAGGGCCTGGAGGAAGATAGCAGGCCTAGTGGCCAAGTGTGCGACTCTGAAGTCAGAATTCTGCCACTTGGCAGCTGTGTGACCTTGACATGTTGCTGTCCTTCTGAGCCTGTTTCCTATCCCATAGAATGAAGGTATTGTCAGAACTAACTGTAAAAACAGTGTCTGGCACAGAGGAATGTTCCCTACATGTCAGGGTTATGGTAAGGTTGGTATTTAGGGATTTTATGGGCTACCCACATTTCCACAAATTCAGGAAGCAAACCTGCAGTATCCTTTCTGAATTTCAAATAACAAACTTAAAAAACAAGTGTTGACATCATCCCTGCTCATGACTTGAGGTCTGGGTAGGTTTGGAACATCCTTTATTATGAGTTGAGGGTGAGGGAGGAGAAATCACATACTTATAACTTTGGATGGCAACATTAGCTCTATTATTATTTGAAATAAATTTAGTTCTCCAGCAGATTTTTGGGCAAACTAGTAAAAACAAAGTTTCTTAAATAATTTCATTCACTTAATTGTTTCTGTAATTTTTCACCTAAGGAAAGTTTTTATTTTGAAAGTTTTAGTTTTGAAGGGGTTGTCTTAAAGTAATCTTTTCTTTACACTTAGGCAGGCTCTATTTCCTCATTTGCAAGTAAGCTATGTCTGCTTATTGACTTGATCATGCAGGCTTGAGCTCTAAGTGGAAATAAGGACTAGAAAAATAAAATACCGATCAGGAGTCTTAGGACTTCAGGATAGATCCTCAGTGGAGGATAGGCCAAAAGCAATAACACAGGTAAAGAAAGCATTTTCTCCAGAATGTACCCCGTCTAAGCTGAATCCAATTTTATTCCTATCCATGGCCTGAACCATTGAAATGAAGCCAGTTAAGAAATCAATCTAGCCAGCAGATGGCATAGCGGTTACGTTGCTGAACTCCCACATAACTGACGATGGTTCGAGTCCCAGACCTGGTGGGTGAAACTCACGTCGGACATGTGTGCATGTGTGACTAAGATCCTGGGAGGAGAATGGAGGAGGAGGGATTGTGGCATGGCTATCCCCCCATGGGGTGATTTCTCATTTTTCCTCTTACTGTCGCTGTCTCTCTCTGTCTTGATCGAGCTCACATGATCTAGGGCAAAAACCTCTTTAAAAAAAAGAAAAAAGAAAAAGAAAGGAGTCAGCCTATCTGAGAGTGCCTCAGTGAGGGATCAGCCTTACTGAGGGATGTGGCTGACAATGAGATTTTGCTTTTATTTGGTCAGTGGCGTTTTGTTTCTTCATCTGACCATTGCTCTTATTGATAGATAGAAAGAAGAGTGATAATTTTCAGAAGGAATTATTTCAGCGTAGGACCAGCAGTTAGCGTAATGGCTATGTCACTGGACTCCCACATAGTCGACCGCGGTTCAAGTCCCGGACCCGGTGGCTTAAACTCACGCTGGGCGCATGTGCATGCATGCCCAAGATCCCTAGAGGAGAATGGAGGAGAAGGGATTGCGGCATGGCCATCCCCTCTGGGGGGTAATTTCTCGCTTTCTATCTCTCTGTCTCTCTCCGTCTGTCTGGCAAGTGCACGTGCCCTATAGCAAAAAATTCTCAAAAAAAAATGGAATTATTTCAGAGTAACTGGTCTTGTTTACTAAAATTTGGGAGCTGTAAGATCTGTTCTCCCCACTTACGAAATTAAACGTGTGGATAGTGTGCAGTCACAAGGGTTTTATAATCTGCAATATTTAAGAAGTAATAAAATACTGTCGTTGGTTGACCATCTGGTTCTACATTCTTAGTGTCATGGTTTGCTTTTTATTTTTATTTTTCTTGTAACTGGTGAGAGGCAAAGAATTGGAGTTTGGAAATTTCAGAGTTTTTCCTTTTTAAATAAACAAGAAACTGATGTTTAGAACATGGTTAGATTTTGTTTTTACCTTATGCAGAGTAGGAAATGGGAAGTTTATTGTACATTTTCTTTTTTTAATTTTTCAAAAAATAAACTGAAAACCTGAGCACCCAATTTGATCCCCAGATTGAACATTTAGCTTACATTAAATATAGTCTCTTTAGGGGACTGGACGATGGTACAGTGGTAAAACATGATGCTTGACCAGGCTAACCCACATGGAAAAGTCCTGGGTTCGTGTCTGGACTGGGTTCGTGTCTGGAGACCTCCTTGAGTATGTCTGGTTGGTGCAGGCCGATAATCCGGGGCTGGCTGAGGCTAGGGGCGGATCATGGAGTCAGCACCCTGTTCAAAGTGCCCCTCTGTCTCTCTTACTCATGAAAGAAAGAGAAAAAGAAACTTTAAACAAATGTTCTTAATTGAATAAAATAGTCTCTTCTGGAAGGAAGACTCCGAGGTAAATCAAAGCTCTAAAAAGAAAAATCACCGACAGAGAGGACCTATTGAGATTTCATATTTCATCCATTCATTCAAAAATATTTATTGAAACTGTACTATTTGCATATCTTGCTGCCAAACACTGAGGGATTTGCTAGAGAAATATTAAAGATGTTCTCCCTTCCTTTGAGGAGCTTAGGGCTTACTTGGGGAGAAATGACATAGACATATGAAACAGTTAAGTTGTAATTCAAGACAGCATATGATTAAATACGGAAATGTGTGGTTCTGACAAGAAATGCTATAGGAGTTCAGAAAACTCAGTGGCACGCCTGTCCTCTGCCTACAGATTGGCGAATCGCAGCAGTATTTGTATGAAATATTTTACACTTGTTTTTTTGGCAGCCTTAGGCCCTGACTCCCAGGCAGCATTAAGAGCCTGCAAAAATATTTGTACTTCAATCTCTCTAGAATTGGCTTAATTTTTTTTTTTTTTCTTATAAGCAGAGGAAGTGCCTAATACAAACTAAAGTGCCTGTGAGAGGCAAGGAGTTTTTGACAGTCACGATTTCTTTCAGATACAAAATAAGGAATGGGCTTGGGCATGCTCTGTTTTTCAATCCAGCAACGCTTGTCCCTCCATTGCAAACTCTCCCTGACATTGAGCGGCGGGTTAATTTGAGCTTAATATCCGTGACGGACGAGCTAGTCATCAAGGGTCAGCTAAATTTATGACTTTGGAGAATTGCCGATGAAATTGTCCCCTGGTTATGATGGCGGAGAAGGAATTGACCCAGATGTAGGGGAAGTTGGCACACAGATGGGCTCGCGGTGAGCAGGGTTCCCCCAAATGTCAGAAGAGGATGACACTTTGATGGTGGTGTATTTGGAGATAATGTTTAGTGAAACTCACCGACTTCCTGTTCTATTTTTGTCATATTCAAATTAGCACAGAGCTCAAACATGAAGCATGAGGCCTCAGTTCTTCAGAATTAAAACAGAGAGAGGGAGAGAGAGAAGAGGAAGAAGAAATAAAACCTTTGTGAAATCAAAATACTCTATTCGGGGGCCATCTGTACCTCATCCCAGTTGTTCCCCTGAGGGACTCACCACAGCTGAACGTGGTCAACTGTTGGCTGCTTTTTAGTTGCATGATTCATGCATTTTCAGTTTCCTTTAAAACGTAACTGCTCACTACTCCTTTATTTTAACCTTGGGCCTGGAGGAGGGATAGCTAGCAGCACTATTTTGCTCTTTCCTTGATACTATGCAGTGGAATGTCTAGCCAGTCCAACACCATTTGAAGACAACATGGTACTTGGTGTTCATGCTTCCTGGTGGCTTAGTGAACCGTTTGATGAGATGAGGGTTCCCAAGCTAGTGTAACCTGGAGTGACTGACACACCAAGCAAGCCAGTGATGTCACCACTCAGCTTCTGACTTTCTGTCTGTCAGACTAGTTGGCCCTGGCTACCATGTAAGTTTTATTTGAATTTTGAGCTGGCTGACTTGGAAAAGTGGCCCTGGAAAATGTTTCACCCATATCTTTTGATATAATTTGGTATCCGTTTAAATAAATGTTATGTAGCAGATGGTCATGGAATGTCTTATCAAATTCTCTGCCCTTGAAATATTTTTATTTCATTATCATATTGCAAAGCACAAAGGTTTTTTTTTTTTTTTTAACAAAAAACAAGTTACATAAGAGATAACTTCTGGAAATTCATTGCAACCCTAAAATTCTTATAGTATGTAAACTCTTGGGTTGTTCTTTGCTAGGTATTTCTAGAAGGGAATTCTTTGTCTTGAATCCATGAGAGGATGTTTTAGATGTATTTGGTGATGTCAATTTGAAAGACGGCTCAGGGGTCTAAGTTCAACATGTTGTCTACATTTGTTCTCTGCTCTTAGACATGATGGAAAAAATGCTTTCCTGTTTTCTTCTTGCTTTTCATGGTTTTAGCATCATGTTCCTATTCTTGCTCAAAATCAATAAGCCACTGTACAAAGCCTGGCATTTTGTACTGAAGCCAAGTATGAGAAAGTTTTAACTAATGCATATGTGGGATTGCTTTTTTTTTAGGTGCACTTTTCAAGGAGATTGTGAACATCCAAAGAACATAGAAAACTGGCTGGATATTTCATCTGGAGCCAAAAAGTGCCCTAAAATTCAGATCATTCGAACCAGCAAAGATAAGGTAGGAGGAAAGATTTTAATGTGTTAATGTCTATTGTATTGTCTCATTTGGCACAACTGATATTAACTTCCCTTTGCGTGTAAAATATCTACTAGCAATTAAAAAGTGTAGTTGGAGGAGCCTGTACATTTAGTCAGAAGATACTGAGTACTTACCAGATGTCATCCACTTGAGGAGCTGGGAACATACGAGTCACCAAGTCACATTATGAACTTGTCCTCATGGAGTCTGTTATTTTGTGGAGCCAAAGATGACCCTCAGTAGTTGAATTAAAAAAAAAAGATGGGGTCGGCACCAAGGCCTAATGGTTAAGGGGACCAGATCCCATGTGGCATGTGGTTTGAATCCTGGACTCAGTAGCTTGAAAACCATGCCAGGCATGTGTGCGTGTGTACCTCAAACCCAATGGGGTGTATAAATGGAGAAGAAGGGATTGTGGCATGACCACATTCCATTGCTGGGTGCTGTCTCCCTCTCCCTCTCTCTTTGTATTTTTCTCTCTATGGCTCCTGCATGTGCCCTGTGGCAAAGAAAAAAAGAAGAGAAGAAAAGAAAGAAAGAAGAAAGAAAGAAAGAAAGAAGAAAGAAAGAAGAAGAGAAAGAAAGAAGGAAGAGAAAAAGAAAGAAAGACGAAAGAAGAAAAAGGACAAAAGAAACATGGAATTTTAGTGTAGTAGAAATACCTATCAAAGGCCAGCCCCATAGTGTGGTGTGTGTAGGGAGCTGGATCCCACATAGCCAACTGCAGTTCAATTCTTGGCCTTGGTGGCTTGAAGAACATACAAGGCATATATAGATGCATGTTTAAAATCCTGATAGACTAGATAAGTGGAGGAAAAGGCATTGTGCCATTAACATGCATCATTGGAGGGTGCTTTCTCTCTTCATCCCAACACCAGTGACCAAATGCAACCTCTAGCAATATATATACATACACATGTGTGTGTATACACCCTCTCCTCCATTCTCTTCTCAGTATCTTAGGCATGCACACTCACGTTCCCAGCATGTGTTTGAAGCCTCCAGGTCTTGGACTCGAAAAATATACTCCAAGAGTCCAAGACTGCTCTTGGATGCGGTCAACTACATGGGAGTCCAGTGACATAACCATTATGCCATCTACTGGTCCCTATATATTGATTTTTAAAATAGAGAAAAAAGAACCAGGTTGGTGGCATGGTGGTAGTATATTGCTCAAACAGATCTAGATCCATGCAGAAGACCACAGATTCATTTTCCTGTTCCGTGTGTACACACCAGGCATGTGTACACCCGCACCCACGATGTTGACTGTCTGGGAAAGATGTGGAGGGGATCACAGAAAGGGACCTGTTGAGGATACTTGTCTTTCTGTCTCTCTCTCAAAGGAAATAAACTTAAATATATATATATATGGAAAAGGAAGTTCAGACTCCTGGTCAACAAGATTCCATAAGTGTGACTTGATAATAGAATTTTGTTTTGTTTTCCTTATCCTAATGTATTCAGGCTTCTCACAGCTATCCTGTGAACATGGCTTCCAGTGACATTGGTAGAGATGAAGAGCAAATCAAAGTGGGTAGTGAACATTGCAGGTGGAGTCCCTTGGAAGCTGGGGGAGGTAGGGGGAGGTCTTGCCATGGCAACACCACCCCTGGCAACCCTTCATCTTGTCATTGGATGAGAGGAAGGAAGCCACGAGCATGTTCAAGTGTTTTCTGATGCATACACCAACCAGGCCCTATGAGAAAATGAATTCCTGCCTTGCAATTTCAGTGGTGCTGTAAGGAGACATTTTCTCCCTAATTATGGCTCTTGTGTTATGAATAATTGTACAGAGTCCCCATCAGCAGCCAGTTGACCTGTCTGTTGAGTTTGCTATCTTTTATTTGAATGCCACATTAACAAGGAAATGGGCCACTTTCTCTTTTCCCTTACACTTTGCCATTTTAGATAGCAAGAACCATACCACTTAAGATGATTTAACATTTAATAAAGGAGAGCCAGAGCATTTAATGAATGATAAATAATAAAAGAATCAAGCTTTCAAGTCATAACTGATCAGAACTCACAGATTTAAAGTTATTTGGCTGTTGTCAGTTTCTGTTGTGTTCCTGGAGGGGAAAGAAAAGAATTCCCCATTGCCTTCATATAAACCTCTACCAGCGCTGAGTCACAGTGAATAGATTTGGAGGAAAAGATGCTTGGGCATCCAAGCATAGGTGTGGCTACATTTTTTCCCTCATCAGTCTGGAAAATAGCTGACTTTGGTGCTAACAAAGAATGGCAGAAAGTAACATGATCCTTGAATACTTCCAGGACTCTGATACATGATTAAGATGATGTAAAGTGTTTTCTCTGTCATTTAAAAAAGTTTAAGGGGCCAGCAGGTGGCATGGTAGGTAAGGCGCTGGATTCCCACGTGGCCAACTACGGTTCGAGTCCCAGACCTGGTGGCTTACTTTGGCACTTTCTCTCTCTGTCTCTGTCTCCCTGTCTCTCTCTGGTGAGCACATGTGCCCTACAGCAGATTAAAATAATAATAATAACAATAAATAAAATTAAATAATTCTTAAAAAAAGTTTAAGGGTGGGCCAACAGGTGGCATAGTGATTAAGGCTCTGGAGTCCCACAAACCACCAACTGTGGTTTGAATCCCAGCTCTAGCAGCTTGAAAATCACAGCAATCATTTATTTATATATTTATCATTACTAGTCTGGAGCATTTAAAAACATGCTTCCTGTCCAAACCACTCCTGGTGTCTTTTCCTCTCTGACCCCGTTAGTCACACTGTGGTTTACCCTGATCCTCCTAGAGTCCTCTACCTCCTACAGTCCCACTCTTCAGCTCACTCATCCCGAGGTGAAGGGTAAGAATTCAGCCATTTGATTAAAGCTATTTTTGGAAACCAACTTGGAGCTGAGTATTTTAATGGGATTGATAAGACATCTGACTCCATCTTTTGATCATATTATAACAAAATATTTCCTTCCCTCCTGGCCATCTTTGACTCACCTGGATGTCTCAGGTCCTTGTATGTTTAAATTATATCTGACTGAGTGGTCTCTGTAGCACAGTGGTTAAGCATGGTGCATAGGGAACCAGATTCCACATGCCTGACCACAGTTTGAATCCTGGCCCTTGCAGCTTGAAAAACATAACAGGTTGGGGCCGGCAGGTGGCATGGTAGTTAAGGGTGCTGGACTCCCACATGGCCTCCCCAGGCCTGGCGACTTGCTTTCTCACTCCTCCCCTCCCACCCCCCGTCTCTCTCTGATAAAATTAAAATAAATAAATAAATAAAGTTAAATAAAATAATTATTTTTTAAAAAAGAAAGAAAGTAAAACACACCAGGTGAACGTGCATGCATGTCCAAAAATCCCCATGGGATGGAGAAATGGAGGAAAAGGGATCGTGGCATGACCACATTGGGGGTTCCTTTTCCGTCTGTCCCTGATGGTTTTCTCTTTCTTTCTGATGAACATACATACCTTCTGGCAATATGATAATAATAATAATCTCTAAACCTGACCCCCAGAGATGGTAGTCTGTGGTTGTCTCCAAGTCTATTTGTTCAATTGAAGGAGTATTTCCTAACTCTGCATATGCAGAGTAACAGTCTAGTAACTTTATGTACAGAAAAACTGACATATAATGCAAAACCTCTGTTCACAAGAAGCTTTGTTTCTTTACATAAAACAATTAGGAGATAGTATGCCTTCATCCTCACTATGGAATTAGCATTAAAAGGAAATCGTTGGAACAATTCCAGCTGTCTTGGGGAGACTTCCGTGAGGTTTTGCTGAGTAAAACAGCAAGATACAGAGAAGTATGCAAAGCCTCATCTTATATTGATCAAAAAATGACCTCAGATGCCAGGCGCAATGATGTGTATCTGTAGTCCCAGCCACTCAGGAGGCTGAAGCAGGAGAATCACAAGTTCAAGACCAGCCTAGAAAACCATAGCAAGACCTTATCTCTTAAAAAAAAAATTTACACACACACACACACATATACATATATCCTTTCTCCTCCATTCCACTCCTGTAATTGTAGGTATAGGCACACATGTGCCCATCATGAATGTTAAGCCTCCAGATTAGGGACTTGAACCATGGTCAGTCATGTGCAAATCTAGCACCTTAACCACTACACTACCTGCTGGCCCCTCAGCATTGTTTTTAAAGTCTTTCCAGTGTAGTAACACAAGAAACAAGTGGTAAAAATCATTATTAGAATGAAATATACAAATATACAAATGAACTATATATAATTATTTGCTAATCTTAGGTGATCGCATAGTGCTAAAATCTAAATATATTTGCCTTAAAAACTATTCAAATGAATAAAAGTCAATGAAGTGCTGAATGTTCAATAAATATTTAAATATCAATAACTTCATTCCACGTCAGATAGAACAAACTTTTAACTTTAATTACTGAAAAGTCCCATTCATAAAAACAACAGAAATACTTAGGCAAAAGCTTAAAGTATGAGGAATATAGCCTATATTTTAAAATCATTTTTTCTAAGAAATACATGTTGGAGACAACTGCCAATAATAGTAATTTTTGGCTTTGCAGCAGCTTATTATAAGCCAGTATTTCTAACAGTAATTAGATAACATAACATTGGTCTAACAATTTTGCGATTTGTAATTCATCATAGTGAAACCTCAATTAAATACATAAATTTAGGACCAGCCAGTGGTGTGGTGGCTGGGGTGATTGAATCCCACCTGGCCTACTGTGCGGTTTGACCCAGCAGCTTGAAAACACACTGGGCACGTGTGTGTGTGTCCAAAATCTTGAGAGGAGAATCAAGGAGAAGGAATTACCGTGTAGTCATTGCCCCTGGGGGGCGATTTTTCACTTTCTCTCTCTGTCGCTCTTTTTCCTCTTTCTCTCTGGTGATCGCATGTGCCCTATGGCAAAACCAACATATTTCTAAATAAAAAGAAAAACAAAAATAGACAAGTTATTTTCTTGGAAGATATGAAAAACACCTTGAATATACCCAGACATGTGCTACAGTTCTTGGTAGGAAGAACCTATTTTTCTAGATTTCAAGTAATTTCAGTAAAATTTAAATAGGCCTTTTGGCTGTTGTTTTTGCTCTAGGGCATGTATGCTCACAAGAGACTGGCAGAGACAAAGTAAGAAATCTCCTCCTGGCGGGATGGCCATCTCACAATCCCTTCTGCTCCATTCTCCTCTCGGGATTTTGGGCACTCACGTCCACTCTCTTGGCATTATTTTCAAGTGTCTGATCCATGATTCGAACCACACAGTCAGTCATGTGGAATCCAGCCACCTTCACCACCACACTGCCAGCTGACCCGGAACAGCCCTTTTCTTGAAATCAGTATAAAATTCATCTGAAATAATACGAACTGATCAATAATATCCAAAAATTTTTTTGAAAAAAGAAACTTTTTTAGGTCAGATCATTCCCATTAGATTGTGTGTGTGTATGTATGCATGTCGATACACATAAATATTTATGCTACTTCATAAAGTTTATGGAAAATGGAATTAAAGTACAAGTTAGTTTTGAAATCCATGCATAGTTTTTTCAAATTATGTACTTTCCACAGAAGAGACCCCCATCCCTTATATACGCATACATGTGCACCTTGATGTGCCACATAACGACATTTAGGTCAGTGACAGGTTTCATATCCAACGGTAGTCCTATCAGGAGCAGCGCACTGTACCAGATAGGCTGAGGGTGTAGTCGGCTACACCGTCTACGTTTGTGTGCATACACTCCGATGTTCACAAAGTGGCAAAATTGCCTAACATCACATTCCTCAGAATGTATCCCTGTTGATGAGTAATAAATCAACAGTAATTCAATCAATGATTCTGGTTTTAAAAGAGGAATATAGGGGTCAGCAGATGGGGAGGCAGTTAAGGCACTGGACTCCCAAATGGCCGACTGTGGTTAGATTCTGGACCTGGTGGCTTGAAAATCACAATGGCGTGTGTGCATGCATGCCCAAGCTCCTGAGAGAAGAATGGAGAAGAAGGGATTCCGGCATGGCCATCCACCCTGCGGGCTGATTTCTCACTTTCCTCCTCATTGTCTCTGTCTCTTTCTTTCTGGTGAGCACATGTACCCTATGGCAAAAAACTTTTAAAAAGAGAATATAAATTTATAGCAGGAGGTTCAGAAATAAATTAAAAATTTTAAAGATCATAATGTAGGAAGAAAGGAAAGATTAATTTCATAAAAAGTGTTAAGACAATTGACTTACCCTATGGGAAAACAATTCATATTTTTACTTTAAATAAAAAAAATAAAACTTAGGCTAATTAAGGAATTCACATAAAAAGCTAACTCACAGAAGAACTAACAGAAAATGGAATTGAATATCCATAATTTGAAAATATGATAATTTTCTTAGCTCTGAAGCAATATAGTATGTAATAACAAAAGAAAAATATTCATATACTCAATTTTATTTTTTAAAAATCAGTAAGATAAAAAAGTGGATATTAACTAAAGAGCACACTTGAAGATAAGGGCCTCATAACCAGATATACAGGGAACTCAAGCAGCTGACCTGCAAAAAATTAATCAATCCAATTAAAAGATGGGAAAATGAGTGGAACACACAACTCTCCAAAGAAGACATACGAATACCCCAAAAGCACATGAGAATGTGCTTTTATCATAAGGGAAATATAAATCAAAACCACAATGAAATACCACTGAACCCCAAATTAAAAAAAAAAAAGTAATGATGATAACTGATGAGGCTGTAGTGAAAAAGGAACTCTCCTATACCGTTGATGGGAATGCAAATTAGTACAACCACTATGTCTCCAAAGAAGACATACGAATACCCCAAAAGCACATGAGAATGTGCTTTTATCATAAGGGAAATATAAATCAAAACCACAATGAAATACCACTGAACCCCAAATTAAAAAAAAAAAAGTAATGATGATAACTGATGAGGCTGTAGTGAAAAAGGAACTCTCCTATACCGTTGATGGGAATGCAAATTAGTACAACCACTATGTAAAACAATATGGAGATTCCTCAGAAACCTACAAATAGAACTACCATACAACCAGTGATTCCACGCTTAGGTATTTACCCAAAGGATAGAAAAACCCTCGGTCAGAAAGACATATCCATGTTTATTGTAGCATGATTTATAATTGCTAGGACGTGGAATCAACCCAAATGTCCAAAAATAGGTGAGTGGATTGAAAAAACATGCCATATGTACTCTATGGAATACTACTCAGCCATAAAAAAAACAATGAAACTTTGACATTTGGTACAAAGTGGATGAATATAGAAAACTTAATGCTAAGTGAAGCAAGCCAGACTATGAAAGACAGACTTTGTACGTCTCCACTCAATAGATACCGAATGTCTGCGCTATATAACAGAAAAGGAAAGTTTGGAAGATACCATAACAGGGAGGGCAACTGTGGATACTAGAGATGCAAGGAGAGGGGTAATACGCGGGTGGGTAACAGAGGGAGGGGAACAGGGGAAAAATATGTTTTTTGACATGTGCCCTATGGCAAAAACCTTTTAAAAAAAGAATGTAGGGAACCAGCAGTTAGCGTAATGGCTATGTCGCTGGACTCCCACGTAGTCGACCGCGGTTCGCGTCTCGGACCTGGTGGCTTAAATCTCACGCCGGGCGCGTGTGCGTGCGTGCCCAAGATCCCGAGAGGAGAATGGAGGAGAAGGGATTGCGGCGTGACCATCCCCCCTGGGGG
>NW_006159928.1:6303370-6349366 GCF_000334495.1 Tupaia belangeri chinensis
AATGTAAATTTATAGGATATAGTAGAAAGTTCAGAAATAAATTAAAAATCTTAAAGATCATAATGTAGGACGAAAGGAAAGACTTATTTCATAAAAAGTGTTGAGACAACTGGCTTACCCTATGGAAAAACAATTCATTTATTTTTTAAAGCCTTTTTTTTAAAGAATTATTTATTTTATTTTATTTATTTATTCATTTATTTTAATTTGACAAGAGAGAGACACAGAGAGAGAGAGAAAGAGAGAGAAGGAAACTGAGAAAGTGAGCCATCAGGTCTGGGACTCTAACCGTGGTCAGCCGTGCAGGTCCGGGACTCTAACCATGGTCAGCCGTGTGGGAGTATCCAGCGCCTTAATCACCACGCCACCTGCTGATCCCAACAATTCATATTTTACTTTAAATAAAAAACTAATTTTTTTGTAAATAAAAAAATAAAATGGTAATATCTTCATCTTGACTGATATGCACCATATTCATGCTGGGAAAAGCAGTGTTGTACACTGTAAAGATATATAGTGATTAAATGTAATTTTTTTAAAAAAAGAGCACACTTGAAAATATTTGCTACAGACAAAATATTAATTATAGCATGATAAAGTTAGGGGAAAACATAGCAAAACACCAAAAAGTAAGTGGGCAAAATCATATATCCTCACAAGAGGAGATTCAGAAAGTAGATATAAATGTGGAAATATGTTCAACCTCACTAGTTATCAAATAAATACAAATTAAAGTGATAATAAGCTATGCTAAACACCCAGTGTTGGCAATGCCAATTAACACAACCTTTTTGGAAAGCAATTTGGCAGTGTGTTTCAAAAGTCATAAATATATTCATTCTGCTTGAAGCGCTGATTCCAGGCTTAAAATCCTGAGGAAGTAACTTGAAAGAAGAAAATCCCTACGCATGAAGATGTTATTGCAATAGCATTTATAGAATTAGAAACCTGGAAATAACCAAACTGTTTGGCAATAAAGAGAATGGTTAAGCAAAATAAAGTGTGTCGGCCTGATAGAATATTACATAGCTAGGAGTTCTGTGGCCCATAGATATTGCCAGCTAATTGACATTCTAGCTGTCTCAGGCCTCCCATGTGACTCCGTGTTTTCACTCCCACTTTATCCAGTTAGTTCAGGAAAGAACTGTCAGCTTGGTAAGGAGCCCCATGTAGGAATTATTAAACCAAAACATCAGTTTGTTGTTGTTGTTGTTTTGTGTTTTTAAAGTTTTGCCATAGGGTACATGTGTTTACCAGAGAGAGACAGTGAGAAGTGAAAAATCACCCCGGGGAGATGGCCACTCTGTGATCCCTTGTCCTCTGTTCTCCTCCTGGGATTTGGGCATGCATGCATGCACATGCACTGGCATGAATTTCAAGCCACCAGGTCCAGTATTTGAACTGCAGTTGGCCATGTGGCAGTCTAGCACCTTAACCACCATACCTGCTGGCCCCAAAGCTTCAGATTTTTTAACCATTCTCACCTGGAACCTAAAGCCGCACATAAACACCTTCGACTGGCTATTCTTTCCTTCTACTGCACCTGGAAAAGCATGTAGTCTCCTACTTTCACATCAACTCCAACCTGGCTTCTGCCCCTCTGGTTCCCTGAACCTGTTCTTGCTAAGATCATGAGTAAACTCCATGCAGGTTCCAGTAGACACTATGGTGTCCTTATCTTACTTGGCTGTACAGCAGCCTCTTTTAAAAATCTTAGTTTCTTCCATGGGCAAGAGAGGGAGTGAGCACTCCCCACAGCATCCTGCTGTCATGAACTGCTGCTAGCCTTTGGCCAGCTCTGGATCATGGGCAAGCTTGTACCTGGCATACTCAATGAGGTCTCTGGACTTAAACTAGGAATCTTCCACTGTGGAATTGACTAGGGGAGCATCACCAGACAGACAGAGAGACAGAAAGCGAGAAATCACCCCCCAGGGGGGATAGCCACACTCCAATCCCTTCTCCTCCATTCTCTCGGGATCTTGGGCACGCATGCACACGCACCCAGTGTGAGTTTAAGCCACCGGGTCCAGGACACGAACCGTGGTCGACTACTGGGAGCTCAGCGACATAGCCATTACGCTAACTGCTGGTCCCCCCAACAGTATTCTTAAAATTCTCTTTTCCATCACCCTCCATGCCCTCTCCATATTCTCTTCCTTCTCTCTGGCGATGCGTAAGCCTTCCTTGCTGGTTCCTTCTCTCCTGGGGCTGTGTAAGGCCCAGCTTGGGCTCCTCCTTTCTTTTTACTCTTCGTCTATAGATAATCTTACTGACTCTCATGACTTTATATGTTCGTGACTGCTTCATCTCTAGCCCACATTGCTCCCCTGAGTTCCAGGTCCATATACAAGGGGTCCAAAAGTTCACGGAAAATGAGTATTATGAGAAAACTGCATGGATTTCACAACTTTTTTTGCACTAAAATAAACTTGTACTTTGGTTTCATTTTTTTCCTAAAATTTTTGAAGCCATCTCATTCAACTTGACATATCCTCTTAATTTTTACACAAGTATATTGAACTAATACATCCAAAATTGAAATCCTTTTTTAAAGCTTCTGCAGTCCTTTTTCCTCCATTTTCCTCTTGGGAATTTGGGCATGCACACACATGCACTTGATGTGAGTTTCAAACCATCAGGTCCGGGACTCAAACTGCAGTCGGCCATGTGGGAGGGAAGTGCCTTTAATCACCATGCCTCCTCCTGGCTTCTGAAATTGAAATCATGAATCTTCTACAACGCCTGTCTCTCGCTCAGTATGTCCCATCTTAGTATGTCCCATCTTAGTCCCATTCATTCGCTCGACAGAATCCTTTGTATTCATATCCCTCACTTCCAAGCCTCATGTTGCCTCTAAAGAGTATCTTCAATCTATCCAGTTCTTTCCATTTTCACTGAACCATCCTTGTTCAGGCTTCTGTCATACCTTAATGATATCTTGATACTGTGGGGCCCACCAATTTTAGTCTAATAGAATGTTCTACATGAGGCTATAATTTAGTGTTCTTCCAGAATAATCTTTCTTCTAGAGCAAAGACTGTAGCTGTGTGGTTCACTGGTGTATTCAGTACTTTGTGAAGTACTTGGCATATATGAGGAACTTGATATGTATCTATGGAATAGGTGAAATGTTACAGTTATATCAAAACTATGTAAAAACTGGAAAAAATGTGGAAAAATTCTAACAGTTTGTGAAAATGACACATTAAAGAACATTCTTGGCTGGCACCATAGTTTAGGGTCAGTGGAGCCAGATACCACCCAATTCCAGCCCTAGTGGCTTAAAAATTACACCAGGTGCATGTGCGTGCATGCCCAAAGTCCCAATGGGATGAAATGACAGAGAAAGGATTAAGTCATGACCACTCCCCATTGGGGAGTACTTTCTCCTTGTCTCTGTTTCTGTGTCTCTCTGTCTTTCTCTGTTGAGTGCATGTGCCCTCTGGCAATTAATAAAACTTTTATATTCCTGTTATTATGTTTGAGCAATGAATTTAAGACATATATGTATACAAGATAATATGCGATTGTCTACTAAGACATGTGGTGCAAATATAAATGCTGGTTGCAGAAATCAGCATAAATAAAATTTCAGTGGCCAGCAGGTGGCATAGTGGTTAAGGCACTGGACTCCCATGTGGCTGACCATGGTTCAAGTCCTGAACCTGGTGGTTTGAAACTCATGCCGGGTGCATGTGAATGCATGCCCAAAATCCCAAAAGGAAAATGGCAGAGAAGGAATTGTGGCATGGCCATTCCCAAGGTGGGGGGATGATTTCTCATTTTCCCTCTCACTGTCTCTCTCTGTCTCTTTCTAATGAGGGTCTGCACCCTACGGCAAAAATCTTATTAAAAATATGATTTCCAATATTAGTTGAAGGTGAGCTAGTTGGAATGGTTTGTGGTTTGTTACTATGCTCAAGCTCCTTAGAGATGGTTGGACTTCAGTCAAGGTGAAGGTGGACTGAAGGAAGTTGCCTTCTTCCAGTTTCACTCTATGGCTCAAAATTTTCTAAAAATGGAAAGATGGGAGTGATACCTCTTCCCTGCCCCTCTCCTGTTCCTGGAATTAGAAAAGACTTAGCAAGCTTATTAGAGGACCACGAAGAGAGCAGTCTTAAGTGACAACACTGAACATCTGGGCAGGGATCTGAAATACCACGGATGATGGACACCTCTCAGATTGTCTAGACTATAGCTCTTGGTTAGTAGATGACACAGGTACCATTTTCTTGAAGCCCAGCTTCTCACCAGTGTTCCCTTCATGCACCTGATGCAAAAGGAGTTCACCTCTAGCATATTAATTCCTTTAATTTTCTTTCTGAACAGAAGACTTTGCTATCCAGTTGTGTAAATCATCTTGGAAAAAGTTAGTTTAGGGTACATTTCAAGATTTTCTTTCTGTGGCCATTGTACACACATGAATGTATGCACATGTATGTGCACACCCACAAACACATGCATATCACTTCCTCCCCTCAAATCTGATCATATCTTTGACTACAAATGAAACTGTAACCAACTTTAAAAGTGGGTTTGGGCCAGCAGGTGGTATGAAGGTTAAGGTGTTGGATTGCATGTGGCCTACTTATGGTATGATCCTGGACCTGGTAACGTGGAAATCATGCTGGGCACATACACATGTGCACCCAAGATCTTGAGAGGAGAATAGAGGGGAATCTGGAAATTGCACTGTGTCCATCCACCCCAGGGAGTGAATTCTCACTTTTTTGTGTCTTTTCTTCTCTCTGTCTCTCTCTCTTGCAAGTGCACACACCCTATAGCAAAAAAAAAAAACAAACAGAAAACAAAAGCCGTCAGTTTTACAGGCTACTTTCTTGAACTATTATCGAATTACATTAATACTAAAAAGTCTAACGAGGTGGCAAGTGTGTTTTAACCCCAGAGTGATCAAGGCACACCGTCTTAAATAAACTCTGGATCAATGAGAAACAAATGAAAAAAAAAAATCATGTGTTTAGATGGGGATACTTAATATCATAAAGATATACATGTTTCTGAAATTGAGACATATATTTAATAAGATTCCAGTTGGACTAACAGCCCCTCACCTCCTTTGGATAAAATTATCTTAAAGTTCATATGGATGAATTATGTCTATGAAATGCTAAGAAGATAAAAAAAATAAAGATAAATAAGGAGAGATTTGCCTTATCAGATGCTAACTATATTTAAAATCAAAGTAGTAAAAAACTTGATGACATTGGAATAGAAGTAGATCAATAGAGTATTGGAACAGAGCACAGTTCAGAAATAGATTCTGGATATATGGTAATTTAATATGTGACAGTAGTTTTTAAGTTCAGTGGAAAAAGTAGAAGTCTTTTTTTGTTTTTGTTTTTATAAATGATTATGATATAGCTGACTAACCATCTGGATAAAAATAAAGTTGGGCCCTTATCTCATACTATATATGAAAATAAATTCCAGATGGATTAAAGATATAAGCTTTAAAAATAAAACAGTAAAGACAGTGGTGCAATTTTACATTTGTCGATAAGCTAGTCTGGAAAGCACTTCATAGCTCAGAAAGAAACCCTGTATTTGATTATATAAAAACACACTGTGTAAGGGTATAAGACACCAAACAAAAGTTATAAGACGAACAATAGATTAGGAGAAAATATGTGTCAGAAATATGACAGATAAGGATTAATATCTGCACTATGCAGAGAGCTCTTAAAATTTGATAAGAAAAATATACACACGAAGCGAAAAAATGGTCAAAGAATAGGAATATGTGAATCACAAAGAGCAAACCAAATAGCCAATAAAATATTTATTCCTTCATATAAGCTCTTCTGAGGAATTCTCCTTCTTTTGCAGGTCAAAGGGTGAGTTCACCTAAGGCTCTAGGATGGAAAGAGGTGATGCAAAAACAATGATTCATTTCCCGTTTCTTCTTCCCCATGCAGACTATAGTGACTGTGGTGGGAAGCTTCTTTCCAAGACACTCAGAGTGTGTGGTGAAGACTATGGATGGCAGCCGGAAGCTTTGCCAGACTGAAAGTCAGGCAAACCAGACCTGCACCTGTAGCATCCCAACCAGAGCAATCTACAGAGGTATGTGGACTCTTCTGGGGTCAAGAAAACAAGAGAACCTCCTGAATTCAGATAACCCAAGGAAGCAAGTTGGGTCACAGAGAATATGAAAAGTTTCCTCACTCTGCCCCTACCTTCTGGTTCTTAAGCGTCCCCTGGGTTCTGCTCACCTGCACTCTCTCTTACTCCTTAATCCAAAGACCTCACTATCAGATGGGTCTGGAGAATGACAGAGGAGGGTAAGTTGGATAGGACAGTATAGTAAAACTAGACATTATTGGGTTAACTTTACCCAGATGGTTTGGATAACTTAAGAGATCTGCAAAGCAGGGAGTGCCCTAGGTGAGGTGAGAAAATATAACAGCTAATGTCTCTCAGCTTAAGTGTATTGCATCCACTCACTCATGAAGTAGTTCTTGAACATCTGTATGTGAGGCACTATGCTCAGTGCTAGGATTGCAGTGACAGTAAAAGACTGAGCTGGTCCTGGCACACAGTGTTTATCGCCTGTGAAGGGCAGCTCATTTACATCACAATGCAGGATGTAAATGTAGAGAACATAGAATACCATGGGAAGCACATAGAAGGAGTATCTAACTGGGCTTAGGAGTGGGGGAGGAGGCAAGGAAAACTTCCTGGAGGAAGTGGTGTCTAAACAAAGACTGCAGTAGTAGAGTCAAGTCAAAGAGGTGAGGAAGATTATTCCAGGTAAAGACCAACTTATATGATAGCTGAGAGAAAAAAAAAAAAAAAAGCTTTATTTGAACCAAAAGAGATTCCATATGGCTAAGGCAATGAGATAGGGGTAGGTCAAAAGCAGAGTAATAGAAGATGGGTAGAAAGAGGGCAGCTGGGAGACCATCAAAGACCTTAGGGGCTATGGCCTCTATCCCTAGAGCTGTGATGAGAACTGAATGGTTTAAACTGGAGGCTGGCCCAATCAGATTAAAATGACAGAAAAGTGCAGTTGTACATTGTTTATCGCTCCTACTAGAGTGTAAGCACCACAGGGACAGAGACTTTGGGAAGACATTATCACTGTTGTACTTAAAATAGTGTCTGGCATAAAAGAGCCATTTACAATCAATGAATGAATGAACAAATGGCCACAGGTTAAGAATAAACTGGAGGAGGGAAAGCCCGAAAGGCTGAGTTATGAAAGATCAGATAGCCGAAAAGCTATTGCAGTGATCCAGGTGGGAGTGAACGTGAGAGCTGGAGTAGAGGCGGTTGGCAAAGGATAGTACTGAATGAATTCAAGAGATGGTTAGGAGGTACAGTGAACCTCATGAGTTCCTTCAGATGAGAAAGACTGGAAGTAGTTAAGTTGATGTACGCCTTCTAGAAGGAGTGACCATAATGATGCTGAGTGAGTTTTGTAGCAAGAGCTAGAGTTACCCAGTGTCTTAGTCCATTCTTGGTTACTGTAGCAAAATATCTTAAGCTGAGTGATTTATAAATGATAGAAATCTACTGTTTACACATCCGAAGCCTGAAGAGTCAAGAACAAAGCACCAGCAGAGTTGGTATCTAGCAAGGGATCACTCTCTGCTTCTCAGATGGCACCTCATTGCTGTGTCCTCACAGCAGAAGGGACGAGGGGACTCCCTCAAGCCTCTTTTATGAGAGTACTAAGAGAATTCATGAAGGTTGAACCTTCATAACTTACTTACTTCCCAAAGGCTCCACCTCTTAATACTACCACACTGGGTATTAGGTTCCAATATATGAATTTTAGAAAGACTCCAGCATTCAGAACCATAGCACCCAATTGATCCTAAACTCATCAAAAGGCAATTAAATGCCTCGAGCCAGAGACCTGAGCTTTAAAATGCCTCTTAGTCACTGGGCTCATGGTGGCTATTTGGGTCTGAATTGCTTGGAAAATTACCTCAATTTTTAACTTTATTTTGTCCACACTCTACAGCTTTGTGATGCACTTCTGGCTAATTTTGGTCATCAAAATGCAGATCTTGCTCCCCTATAAAATATGTTTCTGAAGCATTTGAGATTGGTAGCTGTTTGCTTTTAGAGCCTCCATCAATCGTATCCAACCTTTCATCTGCCCTTTTCCGAATGGCTTGCACATTCTGAGTAGGCAAATAAATTCACTTCCTGCCTCATTATATTCAGCCAGCCGTGGCCATTGCCACACCTTTACCTATGGCCTTCTTTAAGCCTAGAACAGCTCCACTTCTCACCAAATCCCATTTCTTGCCTGTGTTGAAACATTAGGGGAAGCCACCTCTTTCATATAGCCCTGCCAGATTCTGCTCTGACCATCCTGCCAATGCCAAACACCCTCTTGATCCTCCATGGGAATCCCTATTCTGGTACCCAGGGACCACGTGGAACTCAAACCATTCATGTGTTTCCTCGACTGAGCTGTATGCCATCGTGGATTTTTTTTCACCTAAGTTATTTTACCCCTTCCAGAGTAACCATAAATATTTCCAGAGCAGAGATCATGAATATTCATTTTCTGGTGATATTTTGAAATAGTGTTTTATGCACAGTTGATGCTTGGAAATGTATGACTTTTGCAGTCTTCGTTGCTGGACACTTGCAGATTTCACTGGGAGTTCCTCAGTGCTTGCTGTCCATATGTTCATTCTACGAACATTTATCAAGTGTCTGTTCACATGCTCTTGCTGAGAGGTCATGTCAGTCCTGCAAACCTCCTCGTCTTCAGAACACAGGATTATCATTTTACATGTACCCACTTTACGTGAGCAGAATTTTAGTTGGAACTCTGGTTATCAGAGTGAATTCCACTGTTGTAGAAAAACACTTTAAAATAAGAGTTTTAAGACTTTGGGAACCACACGCTGATAAAATTTCAGTAAGAAAATGAAGAGTGTCAGCAGTTTCAGGTCGGCTGCTCAATTTTGTCAAGATTTTAATTAAAACATGTCATTTACTATCCCTGTTAATTTCTAAAAGGAAGAAAATACAAATAGCTGTTTTTTCTTTAGAGAGAGATTTTTGCTATAGGGCATATGTGCTTGCCAGAGAGACAGAGCAAGACAAAAAGACAGAAAGTGAGAAATCACCCCCTAGGGCGGATGGCCAAGTCTCAAATCCCTTCTTCTCCATTCTCCTCTTGGGATCTTTGGGACACACGCACATGCACCTGGCATGAGTTTAAGTCACTGGATCTGGGACTTGAACCATTGTCAGCTATGTTGGAGTCCAGCAATGTAACCACTACACCATCTACTGGTTCCACTAATACCTTCTTATTAGTGCTGGTCCCTAGAAGAAAGAAAGGTGCTACTCTGGGCCATGGCACCCAAATCCGGTTTTTTATCATTGATACTTAAGGAATATTGTAACCCAGAGTTGATTAAACCCACCCCAGACCCACTGAATATCTGGGAACGTGGCCCTAAAATCTGTACTTCCATAAATCCAGTGATTCTGACAGATGACTGTGTCTGGTCATCACTGTCTTGGACAGAGTGTGTATGTTTAAGGAGATAGAGGAAATATTACATTTCTCTAATGCTGACTTAGCACAGTTTTTTATCCTCCTGGTTTTATTCTTTTGGGGTTTTCTAACCAATGGATAGGTTTTCAAAAGCAAATAAGGAAACCTGCATCATAGATTTGGCGAGAGGTGACTCCAAGAAAACGGTGGCTCTCAGCCCGTGGGAACCACACGTTAGGGTTTGTTAGGTAGATGTTTCTAGTGTGGATCTTCTGAAGGAGCAGGATTTCTTAGCTAGCGTTGTGGTTTTCATGTTCTAGGCACTTCTTTCTCAGTGACTTGTTTTCTTCTTAGGCCTTAGCCAATTACAAGCTGAGGTAGTGATCCCAGGGAGAGGATGAGATGCAAATGGGCTGTAAAATGGCTTTTTCCTAGTGATTATCCATGGGAGGCTTGGAACTAGAGTTGGGTTCAGTCTGTTTGGAGGCTTGTGCTATGTACTTTGGCCCATGGGAAGGAACCACATACTGATTGAAATGCTAGCGAACAGCTGGCATACCCCCATCCTCCATGCAAAGGAGGCAAAAAAAAAAATTTTTTTTTTTTCATTTACAGCTATGCTTGACTATAGCAGGAATCCACCATAAATGACTTTTTTCCCCTCCCTTCCCTCCAGATGTTTTAGTTGTCAACGTGACGTTCTCCTTCAGTTCTTGGAATTTATCAGACAGATACAACTTTACCAACTGCACATCATTAAGAGAGTAAGATTTTATTTGAAATTTAAATATTCTCTTACTGGTTTTAATTTATTTTTTTCGTTTTGCTCCTCGATATCCTAAAGAACTCTTTTGTGGAATTAAACTTTCCAAAGTGCCTTTTGGAGCGTGGCCTAACGGGAGATAGGAGAGCCACTAAGCTAATAAGCTCAGCTCACTCATTCAAGCCCTAACAAGTAAGCCGGAGCAGCCAAGGAGAGAACAGCTGTGCTTAAATGTTAGTAGCAGCAGGGAAATATATTGTCCCGGGCCCAAAAGGTGGCCTTGAAGTAAGTACAGAAGAAAAGGGCTGTTAGGTTCTCCTGGAATCTCTATGGCTTCCAGAATTTGGACACAAGGACAAGGCCTAAACTGATGGTCAGAGAAAGTCATACTCAAGAAAGACAAGATCAAGTCTCTTTCACCAAAAGAACATCTTACAATACTTCGATTCCCTTTTCACCATTATTGACCCCCTTGAACCACATGCCCGCCTGAGCTAGGGCCACCTCACACTCTTTGAAGCTAAAGCAGAGAGAAGACAAAGGAAATAGGTCCCCAGATTCCTGACTCTCCAGTTGAATGTCGGGGTAGGGGTCCCCATGGAAACAATGGGAAACTGTACAAGGGAACTTCAAAGAATTCCTGGAAAAATGGAATTACATTACAGGTTTATTTTGGTGCAAAAACAGTTTGAAATCCATGCATAGGTGTGGTTTTTTTTTTTTTTTCATAATATGCATTTTCCAGAAACTTTTTGAAGAGTGATTCTGTAGATCTCGCCATGGTATGATTGGTCAACTTTAGGAGTCCTACATGCGAGTTTCCAGGCCTTGGCTAGCCTGGAAACCATTGTTTCTATGGGGAAAATGAACTCGAACTGGAAACTGAGTCAGGATTGTCCAACTATCGGAACAGGGCCCCAAGAACTCATCTTTACTTTGAAAGCTCTTTGAAGGGAATGACACAAGGCCTGATTCAGGTATTTCTAGAAAACAGAATGAATTCCGGGAGGAAAATGTCAAATGGTATAAAAAGCCTCGGAAATCCATGAAAATAGGGCAAAAGGGGGATAATGAAATAGAATTTTATAGCTCAAAGAGGTTAAAGATAATGCAGCTTCTCTAACCCTGCCGTTTAGAGGCCAGATGGAAGTGACTTACTCCAGGTCCCATGACTGGGTTATTAAGAACCAGATCCGAGACCCAGATGCCCCCCTTTCCCCTGCGCAGAGGGTGAGTGCCCTTTCAGTAGGTAACTGCTTCCTGTTAGGAAAGCACTTAGTACAATAATCTCAAAGAGGGGGAGAATAGACATGCACATTGCAAACCCACTTCTAGCTAACTTGCGTGGCCAGGGTAACAAGACACAAGTCTGTGTTTTCTCCTCCCATAGAAACGGCAGTTTCTGTAGATCATAATCTCAGATTGCTTCAGCATTTCTTAGAAATCTAATATATAAAATACGAACTGGGTCCCCTCACCCTGCAGAGTGTCCCTCATTGTTCCCTGCTGAGCCTCCCTCTGGCCTCCCGTGGCCGCATTTCCAGACCAAATTTCCTCTTTCATCATTCCTTCTCTAACTCTGATTATTCTAATAAGTGCTTTTTTAAGACCTCTACTGCTATTCATGCATGGCAGGTTGGTTAGCAGGCACAGTGCTTCCTTAGCTGAATTATAAAACAAACACTGGCACCCCATTTCCTCCACTTGCCAGGTAACATTTTTTGTCTCACATCTTCCAGGCCATTGGCAGTGTGGTTGCTCAAGTGAGTGAGGGCTTGCTGTCTGGCAACTGGAGGTGAGGAGAAAGAGAGATCAGTCTCCAGGGGGACTTATTTGAGTTGAAATGAATAGCAGAACTGGATTTTGAAACAGATTCGATGTGTTCCTGTTATACGTGGACCACCAGGTGATCCCAGCTTCAGGTTTCCATGGCAACACCCTTGCAGGTACAATCATGGTCCATCCAGCTTTGAGGGTGTCCCAGAGCAGGGCACAAAGTCAATGCTCAATGCTTGGCCTCAGAGTACTGTCCTCTGTCTCCGTAGTTCATCTGTCTATCCATAGATTATTTTTTCCTTCTTTTAAATGCTTGTGCACCACATCACCATGGACATTTTCATGAAAATGTTGGAATTAAGTTGGTTTTCCATGTTGCCAGATGCCCAGTGTGTCTTGGAACTGGCTGTGCTTGGTGTAAAAGTGGGAGAAAGTGTATCCACCCCTTCACAGCTTGTGACCCTTCTGATTATGAGAGAAACCAGGTAGAGTGACATTTTTGGTATTATAAGATTTAACCAAAAATAAATGTTTCGTGATTACCCAGTCCCACTCAGTCTTTTGTGTTTGTTTCACACTTTGAGCTTTCCACCCATTTGGATGTTGAAGGAATATTCTTCATTTCAGGAGTTCTGTCATGTTGCTGTTGAGAAATCACCCAAGATACCAGGTGGAGGAAGGTTCAAGGAGATTAAGAATAACAGAACCAAACAACAGGTCAGACCCTACTTTTGTGTTGACAATGGGAAAATTCGCCTATTAATGACAATGATAACAACTGCTACTATTCTGGATTCCTTTAAATAATTCTTTTTTTCCCTTATGATAGGATGAAGGAGGGAGGAGAACAAGGGAAAGAAAAATAAGTTTAATTGACACAAAAGTGAAAAGTTATTTGCTGATGATAATGTATATGTAATGTCTTTGTCTTGACTAAAATGCACTGTATTCATGCTGGGAAAAGCCATGTTGTACACTGTAAAGACATATAGTCATTAAATGTAGATAATAATAATAATAAATAATAAAATTCCCTATTTTATTGGGCTGTCGGGAAAGTCATGACATATTTTTGCATAGAGAAACATAGAAAAATATGCCATGACTTTCCCAATGATCTAATTTGGTCTACCAAAATTTCCTTTTTTTTTTTAACCTTGGTTTTTAACCAAGTTTTCCTTAACTGACTCAATACATCAAAGCCTGCACATTCACATAAAAGAAATTAAAACTCTGTAATTATGAAAAATGATGTTGTTCTGATAGGAGTAAAATTTTAAAGGTGACTTTGTGGCTCGCTCGGGAAGAGTTAGAAGTATAGCACACAGCCAAAGGGTATTTCAATTTGAAGCACATATTAAGATTGCATTTCTGGGGTTATGTGTGTGGATGGGGTCTATGCAAAGTATGCAGACTAGCCTCAATGTAATTGTTTTTCTTTACTTTGTAGAAATAATCTAACCTGTAGCTAATGGTGCGAAAGTGAAGAGTTGCTATAGAATGTGCATTTTTCTACCCTTCTTAGAAAGGGTTGTATTTCCATTAAGTTTCCTTGGAAATTTCTTTTTATTTTCTTTATAATCAATTGCCAAGCTCAATATGTCTGTCATGTTTGAAAAGAAGGGACGTGACAGTGTAAACATTGCCAGGCAGAACATAAGTGGCTGTGCTTGAAGTTCAGCATAGTGCTGGCTTCACCCAATCGGCAAAAATTCACTGAGCATCTGAATGTGGTAAAAAACAAACAAGAAGAGGACAAGTTCCTGCTCTCATTAACCTTGGGGTCTAGTGGGAGCAGTCAAATTACAAACAACAGCATTAAAAAAAAAAAGGCTGTTTTCTATTTCATGACTAATCTGTGGCTTTAACTTCTCCATTTGCTGCTATTTAAGGTTAAGTGCCAATATAAATAAGTAGCACATTTTTAATCATTACGGAAAAGTTGATGGTAACTTTAGGTGAATTAAGTAACAGGCAGAGAGAATATGAGTCAAAGTGGATTACATTAATTAAAGGCATTAGAAAAGCTTGATGTGCCAATATCTCCAAACTTTAAAAACCTTTGAGGTTTTATTAAGTGATGGATTACTTTTCTCTTCCCATTGGTTTGTAAAACTGAGATACAGTGACAGGGACATGGGTCAAGGAAACACAATTTTTTTAAAACTTTATTGCAGTTTCAGAGATTTTTTTCAGTTTTGGCAAAATATATGTAACATAAAATTTAAATTTACCATCTTTACTGTTTTTAAGTGTACAGTTCTGTGTGTTAGTACGTTCATATTGTTATACAGACAATCTCTGGAACACTTTTCATCTTGTAAAACTAAAACTAAAACTCTGTACTCATTTAATAACAACAACTTATCGTTCTTTCCCCCAAGTCCCTGGCAATCATCAATCTATTTTCATTCTCTATGAATTTAACTACTCTAAGTACCTCATATAAGTAGAATCATACAGTATCTGTCTTTTCATGACTGACTTATTTCCATCAGTGTACTGTCTTCAAGGTTCATCCATGTGGGCAGCATGGATCAAAATTTCCTCCCTTTTTAAAATTAAATAATATCCCACTGTATGTATACACCATATTTTGTCTACCCATTCATCCATGGAAGTGCACTTGGGTTGCTTCCACATTTTAGCTATTGTGAGTCATGCTGCTATAAACATGGGCGTACTACTGTCTTCAAACCCTGATTTAAATTTTTTGGAATCTATCCCCAGAGCAGAATTGCTAGATTGGAAGGCAACTCTATTTTATTTTATTTTATTTTATTTTATTTTTAAAATTTTCTTTGGAGAAACGTCTGTTCAAGTTCTTTACCCATTTTTTAAATCAGGTTGTTTTGTTGTCATTGAGTTGAAATAGTTCTTTATATATTCTGAATATCAACCACTGATTGAATAAATATTTTGCATATGTTTTCCTCCATTCCATAGGTTGCCACTTCACTCTGTTGATTGTGTCCTTGATGTACCAAAGTTTAATTTTGATGAAATCTAGTTATCCATTTTTTTCCTTATTGCATGTGTTTTTGGTGTGAGAGCCAAGAAATTATTGCCAAATCCAATGTCATAAAGCTTTTCAAACTCTAGCTTTTCTTCTAAGTGTATAGTTTTAACCCTTATGTTTAGATCTTTCATCTATTTTGAGTTCATTTTTGTATTGATATAAGGTGAAGGTTCAATTTCAATCTTTTGCTTGTGAATATCTAGTTTTCCCAGCATCATTTGTTGAAAAGGATGTGTTTTCTCCATTGAATGGTCTTGGCATTCTTGTTAAGAATCATTTAATGAAATAACTGAGGGTTATTTGTGAGCGTTTTTTTCTGTTGCAAAGGTTCATATGTTTGTCTGTATGTCAGCAGTCAGCAGCACACTGTTTGATTACTTTAGCTTCATAGTAAATTTTCATATCTGGAGGTGTGAGTCCTTTGAGTGAGAACTTTGCTCTCCTTTTTCAAGACTGCTTTGGAAAAAATTAAGCTTTTAACTTTGAGATAACTATAGATTGATATGTAGTTGTAAGAAAATAATCCTTTTTTTTTACACAATTTCTTCCAATAGTAACATCTTGTAAAGCTGTAGCAGAATGTCACAACCAGAATATTGCCATTGACAACAGTCAAGATAGAGAATAGCTACATCATCCCAAGGCTCCAGAGTTGCCCTTTGATAGCCACACTAATTTTCTCCTCCCTCCTACTCCTCATCTCTGATACTTGGCAACCATTAATCTGGTCTCTAGTTCTGTAATTTTGTCATTTCAATAATTTTACATAAATGGAACCATCTAGATGTACTCCTTGGGGACCTAGATTTTCTAAACTCAACGTAATTCTCTAGAAATTCATCCAAGTTTTTTATGTATTAATAATTTCTTTTTATTGCTAAGTACTGATCCCAACCAGTAACTTTTTAAACTTCATTCATTTTAAGGAAAGTAATAATAATAAAGTCATTGAATCTTGGTTTCCTGTCTTCCTGCACCCTTTGAATTCTGACATTGTGTGGTTAAAAGGACTGAAGTTGGGAAGAGGCTGAAAATGAAAGCTCATATCTGTCTTCAGTGCTTCTCTGTGGATTACTCCTCTAAGTTTGGAGAAGACATTTTGTTGATACTAAAATGTTTTCTTTAAATATGTGACTCAGAACATTATCTCAATTTTGGTTGATAGAGAATAGAGTGTTACTTGTCACAGAAGGGGTTTCTCATACTCTGTGAAAACACTGCTGTCTTTCATTATCATGTGGAATGTGTAACATTCTGGTTTCCACTTTGGGTCCTCATGTTGGCCTTGAACAAAGCACCCAACCTCTTTGCAATTCTTTGCCCAGCAAAGAAGTCATCAGAGTTTTCCTTTAATGTGTCTTCTGATATTACATATGAACCAAGTACTTCCTATGTGGCAGGCACTAGAAATGGTGCAGGCTTAGGTCTAGGCTTTGTAATCCTGAGCTAAGATTGCTTCTTCCCTGCAGGTGTTTATTGAGTACCTATCAGTTTTCATTATTCTGAGCACCATAGAGACCATGAGGAGATCAGAAATGAATCAGGCATATCTTTAGCAATCAATCTCAACAATCTTATCCATGAGTTACAAAAGTAATAATACGAGATTACAAATAAATAAATAAATAAATAAAAGTTAAGTTAACTTAACTAAAAGAGCCAGAAAGTATACAAACCCAGAGAGCCTCATTGTGCCCCAGGCCTTGCCTTCATTCTTCCTGTTTATTTAAGCCCACTGCCTGGCAGTTAAAAACACTTAATCAGTGTGCTTGGTTAAGTCTCTGATTGACAGCTGGATTGATTGATGGAGATGGCATTTCAGCCCACCTTTGAGGGATAAGAAGTATTTAGACACATGAAGATGGAGGAGCGGGTATTCTAAAGAGAACTAGCATAAGTAAAAGTGTGATGTGGGTCCAGAAAATTCCTGGGTTAGAATTCAATTTGGCTGGAGCAGAGGGGGCAGGAAATTGTAGCACACAAGATTGAAATGACTCTGGAACCTGCGTGTGAAGAACCTTACATGGAATTTTGACTTTATTCTTCCAAAACAATGGACCGCTATTTAAGACTTTTTGTTTTTAATGTGTGAATTTGCTCATCCCTAATTGTGGTACTTATGAGATAGGGTTTCTGCTTAAATCTCAGCTGGTCTTTCATTGTTTTATGACCCTGAGACCCACTTCTATATCCTAATCCAAAAACATGCCGTCATTTACCAGGCGTGCTACATTAAGGAAAATCTTGACCAAATAGGAAAAGGAACTAAAAAAAATCTATACTTGACCTCACATAGGGAGGTTTTTTTGTTTTGTTTTGTTTTTTTGAGAGGTTTTTGCTATTGGGCATGTGCGCTCGCCAGACAGACAGAGAGAGACAGACAGAAAGCGAGAAGTCACCTCCCAGGGGGGATGGTCACATTGCAATCCCTTCTCCTCCATTCTCCTCTCAGGATCTTGGGCACGCACGCACACACACCTGGCGTGAGTTTTAAGCCACCGGGTCCGGGATGCGAACTGTGGTCGACTATGTGGGAGTCCAGTGACAGCCATTACACTAACTGCTGGTTCCCAGGAGTTTTTTCAGCTGCAAGGGTCTCACTTTCCCTCTCTTCTCTCTCTCTCCACCCATTTATTAGATAAAATTAAATCAGGAACCGCGGGCACTATCATCCTGCCCCAGTCACTTTTCCGTCTTTGTCTCACCAGTCTTCCATCTGGTGCCCTCATCTGCTACAAGTAGACAGCTGCCCTCTCTTCTGTGCTTTCAAGGCAAAGTTGTAAAGATCTATATGTGATGACACCCTAATATTTATTATTCCTAACAATATTTGTATCACTATTAGACAGAAATAAACCATACCAAGCCATATCTCTTGTCCTTGAGGAATTTACATCCAAAATGTTTTTTCTTTCTCTTCCCCTTTCTCCATCACTTTTGAATGCTCCTTTTAATTTCTGATAGGCCATCTAGGTGGGCTCTTTCAGGGATCTTACCTTTAAACATGAAATTAAATTTAATCATGTCAAGTAGCTTCTAAGGGCCTAGCACTGTGCTACATGCTGTAAGGTTTACTTCTAGTTGTTTGTTTATTAATTCATTTGAAATGTGTTTGTTGAATAACTATGCGCTGGAAGGCAAGCAAAATGGGTCCTCCCATGAAGCTTATAAGGGAACCTACAACCTTGTAAGACAATGGAGCTTTTAATATTTCAGAGGAAGTAAGGTACATTTTCATGAAGCAGTTGAATGTGTACAACAGAAAAAGATACAAGAAGGAATGCCAGGATGTATTAAATTGGACAGAGGTAGCTAGTGTTTGTTAAAACGACACTATTTCCTGAGCTCAGAGTAGGCATTTATGCTTCACAATGAACCTGTATTTCTCATTTTACAGACAAGGAATTTTTGGCTTAGAGAGAATAAGTAAGTAGTAAATGAGTAAAAAGAGATTTGAATTCAGGTAGTCCTGTTCAAGAGTTCACAGTTTTAACCATCACTCTACATTGCATGGCTTAAACTGAATATAAATAAACATTCAACCATAAAACAAATATTGGCATTTCTTGGTACTATGCTGTCAAAGTATGCCTCCCCAACAACTGTGCCACAGATGCAGGGTGGGACCAAGACCTACAGCCTGGCCAGGCTGTGAGGGGACTGTATTAACATCAAAGACACAGGAGGCGAGGGGTAGCTTGGGATGGAGTCAGATTTAAACAAAGCTGGTCATCTTCCCCAAGACAGGGAAAGCAGAAGAGGCTTCAGATTAGGCTCCTGGAGTAGAGCAGCAAGAATCTCATGTTTAAGTTGAAACTAGGCAGAGGGATAGACTTTGAGCATGGGTTTAAGTTAGAATCACATGTGGTATCGGCCACCAATGCCAATTCTGAGGAACCGTGTGTAGAAAGGTCAGTGGCCAAAAGTAACATCTTTAAGGAGTGACTTTGACAGCCCCACACTGGGCCATGTCAACCTCACCTTAAAGAAGTGTCTTGATGTCTTAGTGGAGAGCATTGGTCTATCACCTTCTGTCTGGAAGTCTCTAGGTCTATGTCAAGACATGTTGCTAACTATTGATAAGGCTAACTGGAAGGTCCCTGGGGCTGTGCCCCAGTGGGGGGCTGAGCATCAAATAGATAACCTTTTCGTTTAGCTCTCAAATTTTTCTTCTGTGGGATTACATTTTGTTATTTTCTTTCCATATTTCACCTCCTTTCCTACTTTCCCATGCCCACTGCTGGTTACCACTCTTTTCAATTTAAACATTTTATTAATATATTACTTCCATTCTCTTCTCAGTCATTAATAAAGATGTTAAATAATTCTGAACCAAATACTCACCCCTGTAGGGCCCGATAGGACACTTTCCTTTAATTAGTTGTGCTACCTTTCATCTCTCTAATGTCTTTTGGTCTCAGATTTCCAGCTGGTTTGGAATCCATGTGACTTTTTATCCAGTCCTGTTTGAACTAATTTCACAAGTGAAAATCTGAGAGACATTTTACTGAGTGTTGATTCAGGTCCAAGCCTACAGAGAGCTTTGCTATATTCAGATTTTTTTAACAGATTAATAGAGTACAATTTGGTCTTAATAAACTGTGCCTTCCTAATGCACCACTTTCCAATATTCTTTTCAATCATAGCAGTATTTTCTCCATTAATGTCATGGTAATTTGAATTGTGTTGACGTCAGACTTCACAAAAGGTTCTTGTACTGTCAGGAGTAATCCTCTTAGACCTTTTCAAAGATAACTATTTCTTAGTGGCTGTGCTGTTTCCAATATTTTATAATGAGCTAGTTTTTTTTAAAAAAATAAAAATAATTGAGTATTCTATAAATCTCCTAATTAACCAGTTTCTAATGTGCTTTCTTATATAGAACAGAGAGTGATTTAAACTCACAAGAGACCCGAGATTATAGTATTTTATTCAATAATTTAAAACTGTGCAGCCATAAAAAATAACTTTTAAACCTTTAAGATGTAACTGACAAGAAGTAGATTATTCCAAGGTTAATTGTGGGACAACACAGGTTGTGACTGTTACAGTCACGATATTTGGGTTTTATATAAAAATCTTTGGACATAGTGTGAGAGAATAATCTCACCATAGGTCTGTAAACAATAGTCCTTTGTATCTAGCTAAATTATGTTTTTACATTAACCCCTCCCATGTGTAAGCTGATGGGATCAGCTACTTCATGTCAGGTGATAAATTAAGTCTTGATTAAAATAGAAAAATAGATCTAAAATATTGAGTATGTCAGACATTTGTAGGGACATCATTTACTGTCTTTTTGTCTATATGGGACTTACAAAAGTTTTTATCAGCAAAAATAGAAAATGTATTTCTAAAATCTGTCGCAGCTGTGTAGTAGAGTAATATAGCTGCCCTGTTATTATTTTTGTTTTTACATTTTCTTACATTCCTGTGTTATTTTGGAGGAAGGGTATTATTGGTAGCTCTTTAACCCACTTATTAATATTAGGAGAGGCTCTCCAAGCACACAAAGAACAACTAATCTGACCTCTTTGAAAGAAGACTAGAAACATCTGGTTTTGTGAGATAGGCCAGGACTGGATGCTGTCCTAGAAGGCCGATGGAAACTTCTCTAAACAATGAGGTTTTAAAATGAAATCCTTCTGAAGTAGCAAGGCTGTCTCTACTCAGGGGGAAATAGAAAGTTAATAAGACAACATGGCAGGTCCTCTGATGGTGTTTGTAGAACCATTTAAGGAGCAAAACACAACTTCCTTAAAAAATATTTTTCACATTAGTTGAAGGCTCTTTTCATCCTCTACAGAGAGTAGTGAAGTAGCATTTACTTGGCATGCTTGAATATTACATTCTAGCAGACATCAACGGTATACATATAAGGCATGGGAAGGACTATCTAGAAAGCAAGGAAGCCTGGGCGTCACAGTTGACTTGTAAATGCAGCCTGCATCGAAGTTTACAGGAAAAACAAAACAAAACAAAAATTCTTTGCCTCCCTAAGAAGACAACAGACTCCTCTAGAGCAGAGGTCAGGACATTTTTTTCTCCAAAGAGCCAGACAGTAAATATTTTAGGCTTTGCGGGCCGTATGGTCTCTGTTGCAGCTATTCAGCTCTGCTGCTGTGTGCAAAAGCCGGCAGAGACAACATACAAATATTGATGGACACTGAAATATGAATTTCATGTGTTTTCATATGTCATGAAACATTCTTCTTTGGACATTTTTTTTCATGGGCCATACAGAATCAGGTAGCAGCCAGGATTTGGCCTGGAGGCTGAAGTTGTCAATGCCTCAGCTAATGCACATGTAGATCATGTGTCCCCTCAAAACATCGAGTGCTGTCCTAAGGAGACTATAGGTGCTCAATAAATATTTGTTCACTTGGCTGTCATCCTGTAAGAGCAAAGAGTGAGCCTTTTGCTATACAACACACACTTGACATTTTCAAGGGATTTATCTTGAAGTCTTTGCTAATCCCCCCATTCCAAGTACCACTCTAGCAGATAATTTCCCCCATAAAATGCAGTCAAGTATAACAGGATAATTAAAGTGACCCTTTCAGGCCCTTTGTGATTCTATAAATACGAGTCCAAAGTCCTTTACAAAGTGATTAAAATAAATTCTGCCACCGAAATCAATTCTCTGTCACGTTACATCATTGCTGTGATGACATTAATGATGAATTTACCTCAATCTGCAAAACCAATCTATAGCTATAATGACTGATGGTGACCGCTCTACCATGGAGCACCTGTGTTTGCTGAAGAGCAGAATGAGAAAATGTCCATTTCAGCAGGGTGGGTTGTCCTAGCAGCCCTGCAAGACCATCCTGATGAGCCTTGCCCACACACAGGAGCAGAGATTACCCAGCTGCTTCAAGAGGCAGGTGTTAGGCAGGTGCAGGCCATCACGGCAGCTCTCCCTGTGGCTCAGTGGCTTCCTTTTAGACTTCAGTGGAAGCACTCAGCATTTGTGGTTTGGCTAAATGTCACATGATTAAGCATCTCTGGATCTTGGGATCGTTTTCAAATATCAAGAGTACATGAAGTTCATTCATACTCGAAGTCTACTGTACTTTATATGAGCCAGAATCCTAGCATCTTCTGTCCTGTTGTGGTCACTGTACTAGAGAAGAACACAGACTTACTGGAAGTGGTCTACAAAAGAACAGCAAAATGATCAGAACAATCGATGATAGCATCTGTGGATTGTTTTATCAGGATCATCTTGTCTTGAAAAAGGAAATGATTCTTCCCATGAAATAAAGGGATTTTTTTTAAAGGGGGAGTTTGATTAGACCTTGTAAATGAAGAGGGGATGTGACTTAGAAGAAGCTAGATGTCTGGAGACTCCAAGAGACATGTGTTTTTTGTTTTGTTTTGTTTTGTTTTTGGAGAAAGATAGAGAGACAGAAAGCGAGAAATCACCCCCCGGGGGGATGGCCACATCACAATCCCTTCTCCATTCTCCTCTAGGGATCTTGGGCACACATGCACACGTGCTCAGCGTTGAGTTTAAGCCACCGGGTCCAGCACTCGAATGACAGTCGACTACATGGGAGTCTAGTGACATAGCCATTACACCAACTGTTGGTCCTGGGACTTGTTATTAATCGTAGGCCTGATAACATCTGTAATTGGGTAGTAAGGAGGAAACTGTGCTATCTGTACACTGGAGAAGAAATGGTTGACCACAGTGGTTTAGCTTCAACCACTTGGTATTTGGAGACTGAATGGGTTGATTTCTTAAGATTTCTTCCCTGCCCTGAAGTATAGTCTTTGATTCAAATAACCTAACTGAAACAAACAAACAAAATATGAAATATTTTCTTGGCAATTAAATTTATCTGGAATGACATTTATTTCAACTTAATGACAAGTCTGTTGTTGGCCTGCAGTCAATGGACTCCTTTTCTTTTACTTCATTTTGCTTATATTGTGAACCTCCAGAGGCTGTAAGGCAGTGAGCATTTCGAAACTCTAGTGATATCTCACTCTTCAGACAGAATGTCAGACTCTTCAACTGGATTTTCAACTGTCTTGTGAGACAAAGACTAATTGGTTTGACCTCATGCTGTCGCATGTTGAGAGACATGAATCTTCAGCACTCTTCCTTGCATTCATTGATTTCATTAAACACTGCCTGCTTGTGTTTGCAAAATGTTGTAATTTCCCCGTGATTTCTTCGACTGCAGCGCATAAACAGACTCTTTGGAACAATGCCATTTCTTAAGCTTTACTCTCATGTTTTAATCTTTTATTTCCAATAGGTCTTCTACATTAAGTCCATTGAGCCACAGAAAATATCGACCTTAGGGAAAAATAATGTGATAGTAACGGGAGCAAACTTTACCCAGGCATCGAGCATCACCATGATCCTGAAAGGAACCAGTACTTGTGATAAGGACGTGTAAGTTGAAATACTAGTCATTTACCCTTGGCAACGTAAAGGTAAAACTAATGCCAAAGGAAGATATAGTTACCTTATTTCTTTGCTTTTTATTTTTTAAGAGAATTATTTTTCATTTAACTTTATTTATTTATTTTAATTGGACCACAGAGAGACCGAGAGAGAGAGAGTGAGAAAGTGAGAAAGCTAGCCACCAGGTCTGGGACTCGAACTGCAGTTGGTCATGTGGGAGTCCAGTGCCCTTGACCACTACACTGCCTGCTGGGCCCCATTTATTTATTTATTTATTTATTTATTTTTAAATAATTATTTTTTATTTAACTTTATTATTTATTTTTAGTCACATTATTTCTATCCATCAAAGTGGGCCGGTTAATCTGAGTATTTGCTATAGTGTGGCTCCAGAAACTAAACATTCGAAACAAATTTGGTGCTCATGGTGAGAGATTCTGTCCCTTGTTATTCGCTCAAAATCTGAGTACATAATAATTTCAGGATGACGGGACCAGCAGTTAGCGTAATGGCTATGTCACTGGACTCCCACATAGTCGACTGCGGTTCGCGTCCAGGACCCGGTGGCTTAAAATTCACGCTGGGCACGTGTGTGTGCGTGCCCAGGATCCCAAGAGAAGAATGGAGGAGAAGGGATTGCGGCGTGGCCATCCCCTCTGGGGTGTGATTTCTTGCTTTCCGTCTCTCTGTCTCTCTCTGTCTGTCTGGTGAGTGCACGCACCCTATAGTGAAAACCTCTCCAAAAAAAAAATAATAATAATAATTTCAGGATGTTGCCTATTTTGGATTTGATTCACTTTTATTAACAAAATCAAGTATGTACAGTAGCAAACACCATTTTTAAGATGCATGTAGACAAAATAGTCAAGTACCCCAGAATTTGGTGGAAAATTTAATGGAGCAACTCTTCCAATATGTTATACAAAGTTGAAAAAAAAATTTAATCCATCTTAGGTGAAAATTTTATCCTCTGTAGACTTTTTCTCTTTACTGATTTGGTTTCAATCTCAGATAATTAAATTACTAGTATATATCTTAGTAGTGAAAAAGAACCAAAGATGGCAACGTAACTATCTGGTCAGTGTGCCATGTGGACATTATTTCTAAGGCTTCTTTCTCCCTAACTCCTCCTATCAATGAAATGTTGAGGAAAAACATTTCAGTTTTTCTGATGTCCTTGTGCACATTGTGACCCCTCCCTCTCCAAAAAAAAAAGACGTAATGATAATAAGACAACAGATTACATGAGTTTTCTGCTTGTTAACTTTTACAAGTTTGGGCTAATTTGAAGTAAAAGATGTTGCAGTCTACAGGAAGTATAATACTGAGCTTATTCTCATCATGGAAAGGCATTTAAGACAATCTGCTGAAGCGTGATGTTTTGGTTTTTAACTACTAAAACAGATTTGTTCAGCATTCTAATCTGCCATGCTTATTTACTGAATTTTCTGTTTTAATTCATTTGCTGCACATCACTGCCATCCCCTTCCCCTCCTGGCAGTAAATTTGTTATATCTGTGATCTTAATGAAAAAAGCTGCTCTTTGGTAGCTTTCCTCTGTTCTGCTATTTACCAGAATTATCGAGCACACATTAGAAGCTGTATCTATGCAACATAGGTATTGTTGTGCCGTTTATCCTGGTTAAACACGTTATTGCAAAAATCTTTCATTTTGTGGAACAAAATCTGTAAAGTTAGACACCTGTGTGTTCACTGAAAGGCAATCAACGTTACTAGAAAATAAGTCATTTTTCAGAGCATTACCCTGTTCTGACTCTTTATGCTCTCATTTCAATTCCGAATGTGTCTCAAGATACCACAGTTATTAAATTAAATGACTAAGAGACCTTTGTGCTTGGAGCATTTCAGTAACCACATCTGTGTGGTGAACCGAAGTTCACGAGCAGTCAACATAAGACTCAGTGAATCCTACACCTGTGTTCATGCTATAATCCCCAACTCTTTTATTATGGTATTTTTTAATGCCTTTTTATTTCGAAGAGAAAAATGTAAGAAAAGTAGTGGAATTACCTACAGTCCCACCTTTTTCTTTCTCAAATTTATAAACAAGTTTGAATTTTAATAGTCATTTGATAATGAATTTTCTCCAGCTTTGCTCTGAATATACATAAAATATACATCTGGGAGGACCAGCAGCTGACATAATGGTTATGTCACTGGACTCCCACATGATTGACCATGGTTTGAGTCCCAGACCAGGCAGCTTCAAACTTGCACTGGGCACATATGCTTGCATGCCCAAAATCCCAAGAGGAGAATGGAGGAGAAGGGATTGTGGTGTGGCCATCCCCACTAGGGGGTGATTTTTCATTTTATATCTCTGTGTCTCTCTCTGTCTCTCCAAGAAGCACACGCAGCTTATAGCAAAAATCTGTCTAAAAAAACGTAAATTTGAAGTGGTGTAAACCAATTCAAACAGTTTTTGAATTTGCCTAATCATAAGGTTTAATAATAGCATGAAAGTTAGCCATCATGCACATATCCTTTAAGTGGTAATAATAGATTGCTGTGTGGCATAATTACACCAAGCGTTGTTCAGACACAACCCAGTCTTAATGGTGCGTGCTTTAGAGGGTCATCACAGACGGGACACATGAGCTTACCAAGAGACTATGGTTGAAGCCTTTGCTCCTGAAGGGCAAGGGCCAGCTGTTTCTGGACGTAAGGAACGCCTAGGACAGTCCTGGCTTATTCCCAGTCTGGAAGCTGCTTAGGGAGGCAGCTAACCTGAGGCTAATTCATTCTGAGACCCCTGTGCTCTTGACAAGGGCTTTGGCCTTCCGAAGGCAGAATTCTAAACTCAGATGTTGGGTTTTACCCTTCCGTGCTTGAGTCAGAATGTTTTTTAAGCTTTTTAAATTTTAATTGCCAAAGGGTGTACGCACTTTCGAGGAGAGAGAGAGAGAGAGAGAAAGCACCCCACGGCAGGTCATGATCATGTCACAATCCTCCTTCCTTTATTCCTCCATCCATTTGGGGTACACATGAACAGCCTAGCATGTCTGTCAAGTTGCAAGGGCCCGGTTCAAACCATGGTCGCCCATGTGGGATCCATCTCCCAATGCACAGCACCCAATTATAGCCCTAAAAGCTTTTTCTCAAGGAAAATTTAAAATGTCACCAGGAGAGATGGATGTAGTGTACCTGTCTGTATTCATCTCCAGATCAAATTTTATTAACATATTGCCAATCTTGTTTCATCTCGGTTGTCCGCTTTTTTTTTTTCCTCCTTTGCAAATGTCGTGGCTGGAGTTTCTTAGAAATGTATTCCAGACACCACGTCCTTCCACTCATAAATACGTCAGCATAGATCTCTAACATTTAAGAGCAGTGCCATTATTGTATCCCACGAAGTTAACCATAATTCCTCAAAATAATTGAGTCATTTTCTATTAGGGCTTCTTAAGGCAATGGTTTACATCCTCTTCCTTTCCCACATGTAAGGAAAATGCAAATAAAAAAGATAAAAATGCATGGACAAAAAGAGGAACCCAGCCCCAAATAATACCCAGATTGAGTAAGTGACCCCTGATGAACCAGCAGTTCCCTCGGCTGTTGTGATGGGTCATGAAGTGGACTGTCCCTTCTTTCACCCCTTCCCAGGATACGGGTTAGCCATGTGCTGAATGACACCCATATGAAATTCTCTCTTCCATCAAGCCGAAAAGAAATGAAAGATGTGTGTATCCAGTTCGACGGTGGGGACTGCTCTTCTGTAGGACCCTTATCCTACATCGCTCTGCCACACTGCTCCCTTATCGTCCCTGCTATCACCTGGATCAGGTACTGTCTAGATTTATAATATGTTCCTCTCAGTGTGGTTAAGACCTTGGATCTCACTCAAATAAATTCAGAAATAATAGTCCTATCTAAATCTCCCTTACAGAGTTCCTGTTAGAATTTATTCCGTGAAAAATGCATACCTGACAGGGTGATCGCTTCTCATGGTCACAGTGGACTCTGTGGGCACATCTTGATTTTCTCTTAGCCAGTGGCCGCCTGGAAGCTCACAGCTACAACGTTTGCTTAATTGCAATAACTGGTCTTAGCCTTCATTTCTGATACGAATATACAACCCTCTTCACTATGGCTGACGCCTGCTCACGATCAAAGGCTGATTTCTTACATCTTTCACTTTATAACCTTTAGGGTAAACTGGTTTGAATTCTTTGGGGGAAATATTGGAAGCTATCAAAAGGAAAGGCAATATCTACATTTCAAAGATATTCCCTAAGTAAGAGATGGAAATTCCAGAGTACACTCTTCCAGGTGAACCTAATATATTAATAATAAAAAAAATTCCCCTAGTTGAATTTAAATTCATATTGAGATTTTGGAATATAACCCTGAAGATATTTTCTTCACCTAACACAGCATGAAGCTAATTTTCAAAGTACTCCCTAGATAAAGCTATAGATGAAGCTTTGTAAAAAGAAAGGGAAAAAAGGAAAAGGAAAAAAAAATAACTTTAATATTCTTATTTAAGATTGAATGAGAGGTGGTGGTGGCTATCTTCACTCGCTAGGCCTGCCATCACAAAGCACCACAGACTAGGTGACTGAAATGACAGAAATTTATTTCCTCCAGGTTCCAGAGGCTTTATGTCTGAGTTCAAGGTTGGTTTCTTCTCAGGCCAATCTGCATGACCCGTGGAGGGGTTTTCTCCCTGTGTCTTCCCGTGGTCCTCTCTGCCTGTGTCTGTGTCCTAATCTCTTCTTATAAGGACATCAGTCACACTGGATTCAGACCCACCCCAATGAACTCATTACCTTAATCACCTCCTTAAAGGCCTTATCTCCAAATACAGTCATATTCTGAGGTACTGAGAGTTAGAACTTCAACATTAATTTTGCAGGGGCGCAATTTATCCCATAATAGTGGCATAAGGAAAATTGGAATTTCAAATCCAAGGCTCTAGTACAGCAATCCCCTGCTCTGGGACTAGTTCCACCCTATAAATAAATGCAGCCATTGATGCGGTGCTTACCATGTGCCTGGCGCGGTGCACCTATTGACTGGGTTAATCCCTGCCATGAGCCTAAGTGATCCGCTTGGGTCCTCCGTTTTGCAGACAAGAGAACTGGGGCACAGACTGGGTTCAAATAACTTGCTGCAGGCTCCCAGGCAGTTCAGCTCAGTTCAGGAAGCTGTGCTCTGAGTGCCATAGTATTCTGTTTCACTGTGAAGTAAGAGGCTCCTTACCATCCCGTCATCTGTGACATCCTGAGCCTGTCTCTTGTTTTAACTGGGTCAATGTGTCTTGCACAAGGACATGACTCCGCGGTCTGGCCATCTCAGAGCACGTTTAGCTCGGTTGCTGGTAATGGTAATGGTTGGCAGGAGGCCAACTCAGCCTTTCCCCCTCGCAGCTGGAGGATACAGAGTTCAATGTCTTCTCTCTGCTCTACACAAATTGGCCTGCTCATGCTCACCGCCTGGCCTTGTCATCAGGAGACACGGCCAGTTGTTGGACCTGACATTCCCAAGCTCTTGTCCCTAGAATGGGTGTCTGGTAACCTACGTGTATGGGGGAGTGCGTAGGCAGTCACAGCTGTGGACTGCTGTGTATTTCACACCCAATGACCACTTTGCTCATGTGTGATCCTGTACTGAGAACATGTGAAAGCATTTAGCTTGGTTTTGGAGAGATAAACATAGCCATTATTTATACGGTTTACCAAATAGGAATATATACTTTTAATGTCATTTATAATGTTATCTTGTCCAAAGAGTTCCCTCATTCCCTAAATAAAATATAATTGGCAGGTTGGGTGTTTGATTTGAAAATTGTTAGACTGAAGAATCTTCATATAGATTAAATAGCAATCAACCAAATTCTGTTTAGTAAAACCTGTTCAGGGTACGGCTGATGATCTGATTATATGTGGCAAAATGACGCAAAGAAACTCAAAATCTGCTGAAGAATGTGGGCATTTTCCTAGAATTAAAATAGGATGTGGCCTGAATTTTTATATTTATGCATCTTAAAAGCCATGAATTTGTGGCCAGTATTCTTGAAAGACTTCTAAACTTGTCCTGCATTTGAAATGAAAATTAGTTAATTTTCTTTCAAACATGACTGAGTTTAATATTGAATGTGAATCAGTTGATAGCTTTGTTCATAAAAGAAAGCAAGGTGCCTGTGTGTTTACTGTGAGATCCTTATGGTTGCTTTGTCTCTTTGCAGTGGTGGCCAAAATATAACCATCATGGGCAGAAATTTTGATGTAATTGACAACCTAATCATTTCCCATGAGTTAAAAGGAAACATAAATGTAAGTCTTCAGCTGCTTTGTAATAATAGTTACTTTCAAGGATGCTTTTACTTTCACCACGCTAAACTATGCTGGGGGATAGTTTTCATTTCTATGCATTTTATGTTGTAAACTTTTAACTGTTGCATGATGTGAATGATCCGCGCTATAATGGAAATAATAAGACCTTCCACTTGTAGTTGGGTATTTCAAGTTGTAGCACAGAGGGAAAAGAAATGAACTTGATACGACAAGACAAGCCATTTTCGCTTTTTGTGATTTGCAGCAAGTCATTTTAATGAGACATGCTTATGAATATGTGTGAAAATGCACATATGTGAATGGTTAAGGTGTGAGGTAAAGAAGAATAGCATTGCTGTGAAGAGTAGGTGGTGGTGTTTCCATTGCAGTGAGAGAGCTACTTTGGAGAGATTAGTTGACTTTCTAAAGTCCCAGAAGTCTTGTCACATGCTGCTTCTTCCCTCTCATTGTCTCTTTGACTGAATTTGATCCATTTCATCTAACCTCACCTTCTTTTGCCTTTCATCTCCTTCTAGTGGAAACTGTAGAAGGGGTCTAGTCCCCACTCACTGCTCAGTTCTCTCACCAGTGCCTCATGATTGTCTCAGGAACCTCTGGGTAGAAACTCCAACCCCAGGAGTAAGAGGGGAGATGAGAGATTTCAGATACGAGTCAGTGCCTCCAAGTGCACGTTGAGACTCCTTTCGAATGTTCTTCCCCTTTCTCACTTCCCCTTTCTCCCTTCCTTTGATGTGAGAGTAGCAGCCTCTCTGGGGCCCAGCCTGCCCACTTCCTGCCAAGGCTAGAAGATCTAAGAGCGGCTGCAGACCTTGTCCCTGCTTAGGACCCATGGTTCAGGCCAAGGTATAGGAGGCCTCCTGATATGTCATCCTTACAGGCTTGCCATGCACACGTCCAACTATCAACTCATTTCTAAGCTTGTTCCAAGCCCCACAGGGTATCTGATTCCGGACCATATCTCTGTGATGCAAGCACATTCAGTGGAATGATTCACATGGACAGAAACTCTACCCAGAGGCAGCACCTGACATTGTCAGTGGTCTTGGTCTTCCTTCCAAAAGCTATTCTCAAATCAAGGAAAATTATTGAGAATCTGCTGTGGGCAAAACATTATGCTGGATGCAGGGCCGAAAGATAAATGAGGTCCCACTGCCTACAAATCTGCAGAGGGATTGAAAGTTGACAGCATGGGAAGAACCAGCAGATGGCATAATGGTTACATTGCTGGACTCCCACATAATTGACTATGGTTCTAGTCCTGAACCCAATGGCTTGTGGGTGTGTGTGCCCAAGATCCTAAGAAGAGAATGGAGGATACGGGATTGTAGTGTGGCCATCACCCCTGGGGGTGATTTCTCACTTTTTGTCTCTCTGTCTCTCTGGCAAGTGCACACACCCTATAACAAAAAGCTCTCTTAAAAAAAAAAAAAGAAAGAAAGAAAGAAAGTTGATAGCATGAGGTGTTGTTGAGGCCTACGTCCTCAGATTCTCTCCCACCTTAAGGACTTTGGGTGTCCAAGAAGGTACTATGTGTTTCCATGTGAAAGAGAAATTACACATGGACAGAAATAAGAATGTCCGCAGACTGCAGCAGGATGGGTAGGATTTGGATCCATGGAAACAGAGAGGTGATTTCAGGTACTGAGGACAGATTCCTCACAGGCCTGGTTTTTTTGGGAGAGGTTTTTTTGCCATGGGGCACATATACTCGCCAGAAAGACAGAGAGACAGAAAGCAAGAAATCACTCCCCAGGGGGGACGGTCACCCTGTAATCCCTTCTCCTCCATTCTCCTCTCAGGATCTTGGGCATGCACACACATGCGCCCGGCATGAGTTTAAGCCACCAGGTCTGAGACTCAAAACGCGGTTGACTACATGGCAGTCCAGCAACATAGCCATTACACTAACTGCTGGTCCCCCTCACAGGCCTGTGATGAGAACGTCATTCAGTCCTGCTCAGCTGGAACTTAAGACGGTGAATTGGGACCAAGCTACAGGGATAGCTGAATAACTGTGTTGGGGCCACGTAAGACAGCGTCAGAGTGAAAACTTTACTTTTAATTCTGTAGGCAGTGGGGAGCTATTGAAGATCTCGAAGCAGGGAGTAGCTTGAGTCTAGTCCATGGCTATTGTTCTGGCAATGGTGCAGGGGACAATTTGGAGAGGCAGTTGTCTAAAAGGGCTGGGAGCCCGATAAAGGATGCACATGCAAATGTCCAGGTGTGTTGGCGATGCTGGCTGGGCTGGTCTGGAGTGCAGGGCAATGGTGAGGCTGGAGATGACTGGCTCCTCTTTGGGGGATTATTGCTAAACCGAGAGTGGAAGGTGACGTTGTAGAACTGAGAGCACAAAAAAAAGGAAAGAGGGTATAGGACAGAAGCTGGCAAAATAGCTTCATTTTAAGGAGTGAAAGAATGTAGGATGGCCACCAAAAGTGACTGAGAAGTCACTGGGAAACTAGAGAAAAAGCATTCAGACCAGGTCTACTGGTCACTGGAATAGAAATGTAGCATCTTGAGGATTCTGAGGTTGGGGTGATCCTGCCACTGGAAATCTTGGGTTTATTTCTTTTCTGCAACAGGGCACACAGATTTCCCAGAGAGAGAAAGACAGAGGGAGAGGAGAAAACGCCCCGATGGGGAATGGTCATGCCACAATCCCTTCTCTTCCATCACTCCCTCATTTGGGATTTTGAGTATGCGTGCACATGTGCCCAGCATGTTTCTCAATCCATGGGGTCTGGGACTTGAATAGGCCATGTAGGATTCAGCTGCCTTCACCACTAGGCCATGGAGCTGGCATATTGCTGGTGATCTTTCTAGAAGCATCTGGGGACAGTTCTGTGGCTCAGTGGGAATGCTCTGCTCAGGAGAAGCTGGCTCTCATGTGGTAATAGCAGTTCAAATCCCCAGCCCAGTCAGCCTGAAACAGCAGGCATGTGCATAAGTGCCCATGACCCAACAGACTGGAGGATGCAGGAAAGGGATTGCAGAGAGACCAGACTCCACAGAGAGTGCCTCTCTCTCTGTCTCTCTCTTTTTCTCACTCTCATATGCATATACATGTACTCTATCATGAGCAAAGAAAAGTAAATTAAAATTTTATTTTTAAAAGCCAGTGTGTTAGGGGTTAAATCAGTTGAGGATGTGGAGGCAGTGGGTATGGTGTTTTGATCCTATTGACAGAGATGCCAGTGGGAGATCAGGCTGCGTTTGGAGAGGTGTTGAGGTAGATGAAGGTTGTGCTTGTCCATATCTCAGCTCTTTGTGCCAGATTTTCCCACCTGCAGTCCCTGTAACCTCTCCCTTTTATTTTACTCCAAATTGGGGGGGAGTGGGTTGCCTCAACTGACAAGTTTTTCACTAGTTTTAGTTATTCCCTTTTTAATTAAAAAAATTTTTAAAGAGATTTTTGCAATAGGGAGCATGCGTGAGACAGAGAGACAGAAAGTGAGCAATCAAACTCCAGGGGAGAGGGCCATGCTGCAGTCCCTTCTTCATTCTCCTCTTGGGATTTTGGGCATGCATACACACCTGTCCATTGTGAGGTGGACCTGCCAGGTCTAGGTCTCAAACCATGGTCAGTCCCAGGGGAGTCCAGCACCTTCACCACAATGCCACCTGCTGACTGCTTTGGTTACTCTTTTAAAAACCATTTTTCAGCTTCTTCTTACTCATCAGCTTTCTCTGCCTGACTCTCAGTACTCCTGGAAATGACAACGTATTGGGTCGTTGGAAAAGTCATGACACATTTCCAATGACCCAATATTTATTTATTTATTTATTCTAAAAGTCTTGCAAATTGGACCACACTTTCTGCATTGCTTCCAGTTTTCATGCTCTTCATTTCATGGCGGATGCATTGTTCCTTTTATTTTTGTTTTCTCCTATCTTCTATTATGCCTGAAAAGTTTTTTCCTCTTTGTGGTTAAGTGACTTCTGCTAAAACTCTGCAGGAGGTTCCCCAGCAAAGGGTGATTCAGCAGCAACGAACAGGTCAGGGCTGGCCCTTCCTGCCAAGGTTGGGTTCTTCACTTCTCGTAGTTCGCCAGGACTCAATCATACTGACCTGAAGGATACCTAAGCCCTTTGGGCCAAAGTCCTCCTTCTCGATCCTGCTTTTTTCTCCCTAGCTCCCTTTCCTTCTGCACCACCATCTGTCTGCTCCCATTATCATGAATCACTTTGATAATAATAATAACATTAGCTAGCATTTGTTGAGTGCTTATTGTGTGTCAGGCACTGTTTCAACATTTTGGCATGTGTTACCTAATTTAGCCTTCCTTTAACTTAAACGAATCCTGCAAGGCAGTTAGTATTGCTAACCCCATGCTACAGATGAGCAAACAGAAGCATTGAGAAGTTTGGCAGCCCAGGTCACTCAGTTCTTAGACACCAGAGCTGCGATTCTTTGGGGAAGTTAATAAAATGGCCTTTGCCTCTCTTCCAGGTTTCTACGTATTGTATGGCAACTTCCTGCAGGTTTTTAGCCCCCAGTTTAAAGAGTTCTAAAGCACGTGCCAATGTCACTGTGAAGCTGAGAGTACAGGACACCCTCCTGGACTGTGGAACCTTGCAGTATCTGGAGGACCCCAGGTTTACAGGGTATCGGGTAGAATCAGAGGTGGACACAGAATTGCAAGTAAAAATTCAAGTATGTTTCTTTTTCTGAAGTGGGATGTGTTCCTCCCCTCTTGACTGGAAAGGTGTGTTTATGCTCCTGAGTATCTACATGTTTCTTGATTTCTTCAACTTCATTTTTTTTGATACAGAAAGAAAATGATAATTTCAACATTTCTAAAAAAGACATTGAAATTACTCTCTTCCATGGGGAAAATGAGCAATTAAACTGCAGTTTTGAAAACATTACTAGAAACCAAGATCTCACCACCATCCTCTGTAAAATTAAAGATATTAAAGACTCTGCAAACAAAATTGTCAACTCATCCAAGAAAGTTCGTGTAAGTCCCCTGGCAGACTCACCTGCTCTCTTTAGACCTGATTTTTGGTCATTCTTTGGATAAACCAGAGGCCAGAATGGAATTTTTCATGGATCTTTATATCTTCGTTTTAAATAGGAGATAAACAAAGCTGGGACTGCAAGTCCAAGCATAATTCTTCCAAAATAGATGGCAGAATCCACTCATGTGCCTGTTTGGATGTCAAAGCATTGCACGCACCATTGTCTACAATACTAATGAGTCTTGATAGCTTTTGTTCTAGCCATACATTTAGACGGTAGCATCTGCAAACAGATTTCTAGACCCATTGACGAAGGAGCTGTCATTCTTTTCCTCAATGCAGAGGAGACATGTCTAAGCAGAAATCCAAAATGGGGGCCCCCTCCTCAGCACACTCAGGGTAGCATGCATGAGTCTAATGGAGACCAACTAATCTGTGGGTCATGGGCTGCTTCCTTGACCATGACGTCATACTTCCTGCAATTAATCTTGTCCCAGGCATGTGTTTGAAAGATCTATCCCTGCTATATTTATGTCCCACAATGAAGGTGGAAGACCACTGAGAAGGAAAACATATTAGAAGTCACCATTTACAGTGTTCATGCTATAAGAGACTCCACCCAATATATCTATACATATAGATTTTTAAATGCTTTGTGATCTATAGTCATAAGTAATTGGTTAAGGGACAAGAAAAGAAAAATGGACTGGAAGGCAAAAACAAAAACGTGTTCATGTTTGTGCTGCACTAATGAATTGCTGTGTGGCCTTAGGTAAGTTGACTTCCCTGAGCTTCCCTTCATCCATGTGCACAGTAAAGGGGTGATGACACTTATAAAGTCGATAATAACTATACTCAGAGGTGCTCCCACCACTCATGGTAGCTGAGAAGAGCAGATCCAGGCATTCTTCATCATTCACGGCCTACTTCCTGAGTGCCTTTGCTGTAAAGGACAGAGCAGAGAAGACAACAGACAAAAACATCTATCTTTGTTAAATTTACCTAAAGAGACATATAGTAAAGAAACTAAATAAAAAATGTGTCACATGGTGCCAATTGTTAATGGAGAACAGTGAAAGGAAAGAATTAGGTGCACGGGGTTAGATGGTGCTGAGTTTTATTGAAGTAGGCAGAGAAGATGAGAGTGGAGTGAAGGCATCAAGAAAGAAGGGAATGAACCATCGGGTATGGGGGTAGAATTGGGAATGGGGTAGAATGTTCTAGACAAAGGGAACTGTGGACTGTGAAGATCCTGAGACAGGGTGTCTAAAGGGCAACAGATTTGCTGGAATAGACGAATGAGGAGTGAGTGTTCAGAGGAGGTTGATGGGAGAGCAAAAAACCATCCTGGAGGGCCATGACAAGCACTTAGGTTTTGAACACTTGGAAGCCTTTGGAGAGTTCTGAGCAGGTCGTCATAGCCGCTTGTCTTTACAACAGCCTTCCAAGAGGCACTATCAACATTGCGTTTTAGAGATGAAGAGAATGAGGAGTGGATGGCTGAGGGACTCACTGAAGATCCTTCTGGTAGGGGAGCAGGTGGCAGAGCTGGGGCTGACAACCTGGGCTGTTTGGGGCCAGAGTCTGCTCCTGCTCCTTTGCTCAAATGCCTCTGTAGGGACAGCCACGGCCCCAAGAATGGAAGTGTGTTCGGTGTATCTTAGATGTGCATTGATGAGAAATAGGTGTGAGGCAGTGCCTTTCCCTTTACAAGTTTCACCACGTTTTTATAACCAAAAATGCAAAAACTGGAAAAAGGCCCTCAAGGGTCATCCAGTCGGCACTGCCAAACTAATTTCTAACACAGAGTGCTTTGTTCAAAATAAGCTTGACAAAGAGCACTAGGTGTAGAACAGACAAGTCAAGTTACTCTCTTAGAATAAAGGATAGAGTGGCTTCACAGCCTCACTTTACTGCCTCTTTATTGACCCCACTCCTTTAAGACAAAGAGGGCCAAAGTTTAACATCTCTAAGTCTCCCCTACACACATCAACTGACAGATTAGGAAACTGAGGCACAGGGAATGTTCTTGGTTTGTCCAAGGACACAGCTTGTCTTCCCCGGAAATGGAACTTGAACTCAGAAATCCTGCCTATCTCACCACTGCTTTGTGTATCTTGAAACCATTTAGAGGAACAACTATGTACAAAAATATGGTACCCAACTCTACTGGGTCTAATGATGCTCTTGGTCTCATTAGGTCAAATTGGGCAACCTGGAGCTCGATGTCGAGCAGGAATCAGTTCCTTCCACTTGGTATTTTCTGATTGTGCTTCCCGTCTTGCTAGTGATTGTCATTTTTGGTAAGTGCCCTGTTTAATTTTGTCAGAGAAATTATTCCCTGGGGCCTCTCGTCAGGCAGGCAGACTTTCAGCTTTCAGGGGCTGTTTGCTTCAATTAAGTATTAATGGGTGAAAACCCAAATCAAAACTTGGCAAAAGGAATAAGAGGTACACGTTGAAGGTTTTTGAGACTTTTTTTTTTCTTAAGACTGCTTCATTAATAAAAGGCTGGATTACAAAGATGGTGTCTTCGTGTTTGAGACACGAATCCTCTTGGCTCCCTCATGCCTTTGAATTGTGATGACAAGTGTCCATTTATATTAGTCACTCAGAATTCCCCTGTGATTTTGGACTCCTAGGACTTGGTCATCTCATCCTGCCTTCTTATCCCATCGAACACCACTCTCTACTCTCCCCCAGCCCTGATTTTTCTGGCAGAACTACAGTTTAGAAGTGTGATCCATGCCGTCTGTTTAAGTATTCCAAGGCTGATCCAAGCATGGCGATTGGTCCATGGTGGTGGCCCACTGGTTGATTCTGGACCACTGATATGTTCTGTTTAGTCCTCATAACAGAGCATAGCATCTTTCTTTCTTTTTGGGGGGGAGAGATTTTTCCTACAGGTCACATGTGCTCACCAGAAAGACAGAGAGACAGAAAGACAGAAAGCTAGAAATCACCCCCCAGGGGGATGGCCATGCCACAATCCCTTCTCGTTTGCTTCAATTAAGTATTAATGGGTGAAAACCCAAATCAAAACTTGGCAAAAGGAATAAGAGGTACACGTTGAAGGTTTTTGAGACTTTTTTTTTCTTAAGGCTGCTTCATTAATAAAAGGCTGGATTACAAAGATGGTGTCTTCGTGTTTGAGACACGAATCCTCTTGGCTCCCTCATGCCTTTGAATTGTGATGACAAGTGTCCATTTATATTAGTCACTCAGAATTCCCCTGTGATTTTGGACTCCTAGGACTTGGTCATCTCATCCTGCCTTCTTATCCCATCGAACACCACTCTCTACTCTCCCCCAGCCCTGATTTTTCTGGCAGAACTACAGTTTAGAAGTGTGATCCATGCCGTCTGTTTAAGTATTCCAAGGCTGATCCAAGCATGGCGATTGGTCCATGGTGGTGGCCCACTGGTTGATTCTGGACCACTGATATGTTCTGTTTAGTCCTCATAACAGAGCATAGCATCTTTCTTTCTTTTTGGGGGGGAGAGATTTTTCCTACAGGTCACATGTGCTCACCAGAAAGACAGAGAGACAGAAAGACAGAAAGCTAGAAATCACCCCCCAGGGGGATGGCCATGCCACAATCCCTTCTCCTCCATTCTCCTCTCAGGATCTTGGGCACACACGTGCCCAGCGTGAGTTTAAGCCACCGGGTCCAGAACTCAAACCGTGGTTGACTACATGGGAGTCCAATGACATAGCCATTATGCCAACTGCTGGTCCCTAGTCCTCACAGCATTTTTAAAAACTATTAAACAGGAGACAAAATTTTAAAATCAGTGATTTATGCCAGGTACATGTGCATACATGCCCCAAATCTCAATGGGATGGAAAAACATGGAAGAGAGATTGTGCTAGGACTACACGCCACTGGGGGAGGGATGCTTTTTCCCTTTCTCTGTCCCTGTCTCCCTGCCTCTGTCTGGCACGCATATGTGCCCTCTGGCAATTAAAAAAAAATTAGTGATTCATATGTTTAAAAATCTCTTGAAAATGTGAAAAACCTGTATTATGGGATCCTAATTTTTCCTGCGCTTCCATTTTCTAGCAGCTGGAGAGAGGGTGTGTATGTTCCCTGGGGTTTCACCACAGTCTCCACCACTCCTTATTGTCTCCACTCATTTATTTCATCTAAGTACCTAATCTCCATAGTCATTTCACTTTTGATGTGTCTGGAAGCTGCTTTTCGTTTTAAGTTTATTCTCTTTCATCTTTCTTTGAAAAAGAAACTCTTTTTCACCAATGAATATAGCATTTCATATTCCTTGATTTAACATAAGTATTGCTGCATTAACATTTCAGGTTAATAAAGGTAGTGGCTAATGTCTCCTTCCATGTAGTCGTTCTTTCATTTATTCATTCATTCTTTTAACCATTTTACCTTTTTTCCCCTTTAACTTTTATTTATTTCTTTCATGGAAGAGAGAGAGAAATAGAGAAGAGAGAACCCCCCCAAAAGGGTCTTCACACCGTGACCCCAGCCTCAGCCAGCCAGAATCACAGGCACACACATGTATCCAGAGGGCACAAGAAGACCTTAGGATGTGAACCCAGGACCTTCCCATGTCAGCATTGTGTAGCATTGTGTTCCCACTACACCACTGTGGCTGGCCTATTTACCTTACGTTGACCGGACTCCTGTTATGTTATTGGTAACCATGCAAGTCCCAGGAACTAGTGAAGAGGATTTAAAGATGGACCCTTTCCCTTGGGTATTTCACGATCCAGTGAAGGCAAGATGTGTGTGGATGACTAACTGGCCTAGTGAAATGAATTCACTTCGCAGAGACCTATATTTCCCTGTTAAGGATCATCTCAGGTGTTTTTCACACTCTCCTCAAGTTACTCATCCCTGTCACATATTTAGGATCAAAATTGGGGCTTGACATTTTAATAAAGTCCTGGCTGGTGTTAGTTTCAAGTAAGAAGATTGCTTATAAATTCTAAACCCTGGGTTCTAGTTGGAGAAGCTGCTATTGTTAAGCAGCCTTATGCAGAACAGTCTCAGCTAGAGTCACATCCACTTCCTGACTTACTAGAAACTTCTCATCCTTCCTGACCTATATGTGGCTCCCCATTTCTCTTTTTAGTTTAAATGTTGTCTTTATCCACGATAGGGTACCAGGTGTGTGCATGTGAGAGAGACAGAGCAAGAGCAAGAGAGAGACATGAGTGCACTCCACGGGGCCTGGTCATGCTGCGACCCTCTTCTTTCAGTCCTGCAGTGCTTTAGGCACTTGCACACATTCCCAGCATGCTTCAGGCTGACTGGGCTGGGGATTTGACTGCAGTTGCCACATGGGTTTGGCTTCTCTTGAGCAGAGCATTACGGCTGCCCCAGGAAGCCCACCTGCCCTTCACTTTGTGGAGATTTTTCTGCTCTTGTTGGTGAGGTGGGCTAAATCTGACACATAGTTTATGGCTTTGTTTGTGTCTGCAAAACCCCTTAAAATCCTTCTTCCCTTCTTCCCATGATTCCAGGGAGGTATATGTGTCAACAACAGCTTGAGTAAGTAAAAAGAAATGTAGTCGTCAATCAGATCATTAGCACAAACACCAAACACACCTGGCCTCGGCAGCCACCTACAAAGCCTCCCCTGCAGACTTCTGCCTTGGGAAATTCACTACCTTATAGATGTGGCCTGCAAGCTCCCTTCACCCGCATGAGCCAGTGTTGCTCAAGGTGTGGCCTGAGGAATCCCAGTCCTAAGTGCACACTTGGAAAAAGGGGCTCTGTGGTCCAGTAAGTGTTGGAATTACTGCACATTCTCCTATTTCTTGGAGATGGACAATACACATTCTGGTTAGGGCTGCTGACTTTGTGATTGGTCCAGTAAAGAACCACACATAGGGCTGGCCCTGTAATGCAACGGTTAAGCACTGAGCAGAGGGAGCCCGATTTCACATAGCTGACCAGTTTGAATCCTGGTCTCAGATTGACAAACGTGCCCAGCATGTTTGCACATGCCTGTGATCCTTATGGGATGGAACTAAAGCCCCACTGGGGTAGGTGCTATCTCTCTCTCTCTCTCTCTCTCTCACTGTCATGTGTGCATATACCCTCTGGTATTAAAAAAACAAAACAAAACAAACAAACAAAAAACTATGGCCAGCAGGTGGTGTGGAGGTTAAGACAACTGGATCCCACATGGCCAGCTGTATGGTTTGAGTCCTGGACCTGGTTGCTTGAGAATCACCCTAAGCATGTGCATGCGTGTGTGTGCCTCAGATCCTGAGAGGATACTAGAGGAGATGGGATTGGGGCGTGGCCCTTCCCCTAAGGGGTGATTTCTCACTTTCCCCCTCTCTCTCTCCCTGTCTCCCTGGTGAACACATATGCCCTATAGCAAACAAACAAATAAAAAAAGATTTAATTGTGCTTCTTCCAGCATCAGTCACATCTATTACTAGCAGTGCTCTTTTGTCATATAATTTCTATTCAAAGAGGAGAAATTTCCTAGAATAATGATAGTTGACAATTGTTGAACACTTATCTTAAGGATTTTTTATTTCTTTCTTCTGTGAGCGAGGGAGACAGAGAAGCACAGGATAACATCCCAGTCGCATCTTGACAATCTGCCCCCCAGCTTCAGGCAGCTCAGGGTCATGGGCCCACATATGCCTGGTGCACTCAGGGAGGTCTGTGGAAGCGAACACTGAACCTTTCCATGTGGATCAGCCTTGCAGAGCGTCCCTCTTCCTGTTGTGCTACTAACTGGCAGCACTTATTATTATCATTACTATTTTTAAGAATTTTAAATTATTTAATTTATTATTTTTTTTTTTTTAATTTGACCAGAAAGAGACAGAGACAGAGAGAAAGGGAAAGTGAGAAAGCAAGCCATCGTATCCGGGACTCGAACCACAATCGGCCATGTGGGAGTCCAGTTCCTTAGTCACCATGCCACCTGCCAGCCCTGAGCACTTAATATTTTTAAAGAAAACTTTCTGTGAGTTACTTCTCATCATCCTTCCAGCATCTCAGTGGGGTAGACATGCAAGGAGAGCAGGCAGCCGGGCGCAGAGATGTGAGGGACGTAACAGCTAATAAACAGGGACATGCTCCCGAGCACTGAGCGCTTGGTTTGGTGCCTCTGCAGCACAGTCAGGAGCAGGACAAGGTGTCCAGTTAGGGGGTTTGTTGTGGTTCGCCCATCACCCATTAGGTCTCGCGAGTTTGGCTTACATAGCCAACTGTGGATCTGTGGTTTCTCTCTGCATTTGCGGCACAACTTTATTTCTCCAGGGATGTTTAGAAACATTAAAACAGAGAGTGGAACAATATAAGTGGCCTGTAGCTGTAGAGAAACGTGTTTCATTACTTTCCAGCCAGCTGGGATCTTTGGTTACAAGTGAAGGTTATTTGATTTAGTTTTCACTTTTAAGATGAGTGGATTTTTTTTTTCTGTTGCATTTTAACATCTTTCTCTTTAGAGTGACTCCTCACTGGGATTTTTTTTTTTTTTTAAATAAAATTCAGCTCTTTTGGGGACCAGCAGGTGGCATGGCGTTAAGGCGCTGGATCCACATGGGTGACTCCACAGTTGCAGTCCCAGACACCACTGGCCTGAAAAACATGTTGGGTGTGTGTGTGCCCCAAATCCCATGAGGAAAATGGAGGAGAAGGAATAGTGGTGTGGCCACCCCTCACCCTTGGGAGTTACTTCTCACTTTCTCTCTTTGTCTTTCTCTGACTGGTGAGCACCATGCTAAAAAAAAAAAAAAAAAAAAAAAAAGAAAGAAAAGAGAATCCAGCTCTTTTTCTTATTTGAAGGTTTTTCATTTATATCTTTCATGGGGGGACACACCCCCAATGGGGTCTTTTTTTTTCATTTTTTATTTTTTTTAGAGGTTTTTGCTATAGGGTGTGTGTGCTTGCCAGAAAGACAGAGGGAGACAGAGAGACAGAAAGTGAGAAATCACCCCCCAGGTGGGATGGCCATGCTGCAATCCCTTCTCCATTCTCCTCTCAGGATCTTGGGCACACACACACACATGCCCAGTGTGAGTTTAAGCCACCATGTCCGGGACATGAACCGTGGTCGATTACATGAGAGTCCAGCGACATAGCCATTATGCTAACTACTGGTCCCAACTGCCATGGGCTCTTCACACTGCAATCTACCCACCACCTTAGTTGGCCCGGATCAAGGGCACATGAATATTCGCTTGGCACGCTCAGGGAGACCCAGGGTGCAAACCCAGGACCTTTCCCATGTGAGTCCAGTTGCACTACCACTGCACCACCTCCTGGCCCCCCAATCCAGCTAGTAAGTATTATTTCTAGTCTCTTTTCTCCTTCTCCCTCCTCTGTCACCTCTTCCCATCTTTTTCTTCTACCTCTGCTTCCTATTAAAGAACTATAAGGCTGGGTTTTTGTTTCTTCAGTAACCACGTCAGTCTGATGCAGCGTCTCTGTCTCCCTAGCGGCTGTGGGGGTGACCAGGCACAAATCCAAGGAGCTAAGTCGCAAGCAGAGCCAACAGCTGGAACTCCTGGAAAGCGAGCTCCGCAAAGAGATCCGTGATGGTAGGCTCCAGAAATTTCTTTGTAGAAAAACAAGTCTTTCTTATTCTTATTGTTATGTTTTTACCCTTAAATGAAAACAGCCATAGTCATGGAAAACTAAAATTGGAGACAACTGAACAGCAGGGCCTGGGCCTGGCTTTGTGTTTTATTTCAGCTCTTTGCTGTAGCCAACCAAGTAATTATCTATTGTTTCTTCTTTAATGAAAATCAAGGTCATACTCCGTGTTAGACAAAACAGCAGAAGATCTTATCCATTGTTTGTTGAGTTAAAATATTGCTCTTGGGATTCTGTTTTGCAGGCTTTGCTGAGCTGCAGATGGATAAATTGGATGTGGTTGATAGTTTTGGAACTGTTCCCTTCCTTGACTACAAACATTTCGCTCTGAGAACTTTCTTCCCCGAGGTAAAAGAGCATTGATCATATTTCTAAGGTTGAGTCTTGAATAATAATGAAGGTGCTTGTTGCTGTTGTCAAAACGGGTGTTTGCTCCCAAGGCAGCTGTAGATAACATGCTTGGTATGAAATCAGGGCCTGAGTTTGAGCAGAGCAGGGAGGAGGATAATTATTAATGGCATTGATTAGTGTATAAAGCAGGGATGGGTCTCTGGGGATTACTCTTTGTCCAGTAACAAAAACCTAGGAGGGACAGAAGTTCAAAGTGATGATTTTTGCTTCATTTTACTACCAGTTTAGAGCCGAATTTGTAGCCGGGAAGTGAGCTAGTTTATTTAAAAATCAATACATTGTGGGCTGGCCAATTTGTTGTGTTTAGCTGCATGACTTACATTGTAGCTACTGGATTATTCACCATTATTTCTCGATTGGAAATGAAAACTACCACTGGCTGAAAGAGGAAAGTAGACACGTACGGAATTGGAGTTGATAACAGGAATTTTTAGCAATGTAGATTTTTTTAATGGTTCTCTTTGGCAGTTTTTCTGTAGCTAATCAGTCTGTAACATCCTCGTGAAGTAGAAATAGCTGCACAAAATAATTAATAAATTTGTTCTAGGATTCCGAGGAGTAGTCTACAGAACCCTTTGGGTTTTTGGTCTTACCTATGTTCTCACGCCTCCATTTTCTCACCCACTCACCCAGCCTTCTTCATTTACCCTCCCAAGTCTTTGGTGAGGTACGCTCATCCTTCACATCGTCACCGATACCCCAGCTCCATCATATTGCTATTTTTGATTTTTGGTCCAGAACTGGTGACAACAGAGAGACCCCAACCTCTGGAACACATCAACACTGATTATTGTACTTAAATGTAGACCTCTAAGCAAAGCCTGAAGTGTCTCCCAACTGATGGAGAGCTTGTCTCACCTTACCAAAGGCATCTCCACTACCTTTGGCTAGAAGCCTAGAGTTCAAAAACTCAGACACATGCAGTAAGCAATTTCCATCTTCTCTATAATTCTGGAAGTGGACATCATGATATGTGATGCAGTGTCTGGAGGTTGGGATACCGCCATAAAACACCGCCATATTTTTTGGTCCAAGCCTTATTATTGTAAATCAAGAAGGCTATAAATAAGACTTCGGCTTTTAGTACTTGTGTTTTTTTTTTATTTTATTATTTTTTTTTAGTATCCTCCCAGAATACAAGGTGCAGTACTTGTGGGTTTTTTTTTATTTTATTATTTTTTTTTTAGTATCCTCCCAGAATACAAGGTGCCAAGATTTGCCATTTGCCACCTAACTCATGTCTATGGCAAAACACCTCCTAGGGAGGGGAGTTCGATTCCCTGAATCAGGATGACTGTGCAGGGCCTCAACAAAGGTTGCGCCAGGAATCCTATTTCCCAGCCATCTGAGATCCCCATTAAGAATTTAATAGCAGTAAAATAAAGGAGATTTTGACCATCAACAGGAGTACTATGTAGGCTTTTACAGTTAATGATTGCCCTTGAGTGCTGAATAGAGTAATCTGTGGTCTGAAAAAAGAAATTGTCCTATCTCTTAAATTCAGTAATCAAGAGCAAGATAGAGTGATGAATGTAAAGGAACACTGTTGCAAGTTGAATGTTAAAAAAAAAAAGAAAAAACCAGGAATGATGCCACATTATTTTAAAAGAGAGATAGTTACAAGGAGCCAAACCGATTTAACTTGAGGTTATGTATAGTCTCGTAAGGCAACTGGTTAAGCCATAAAAATTTAAGACAGAAGAACTCATTAAAGAACTCAGGAAAAGCAAGCATAAATTTGTCACAAGCCTATCAAGAAGACCTAAGTCAAATTGAACTTACAATAATTAAGAAGTGATAGAAAGACAAGGTAACATATTGTAGTAGGATGATGCCACTTAAAATGCATTTCAGGTTGTATTGAAGTCCTGCTATTAATTAGGCCCTTTACTGATTGATCAGGAACCAGAATCTCTAGGCCTGGAGGCTTGACGGAGGTGAGAAAGGATGTGGTGTTCAACACCTACCAGAGAGCAGTAATCCAGAGAAAATCATTGGCTCACGGAGGAGGTCAAGGGTTGCCCAGTTTCCTGGTTCATTGCCCTGCCTGTTGATTTTAGCTTCTGGAGTCTTGCTTTGCACTGTGTTGACTCTTCTTTGTTTTGTTAAAACTAGGAAAAGAAATAAGAGTAAGCAGAGGATCTGAAAACACAGAGAGCCAGGGCTACATTTTCCCATCTCAGGTCAAGAATCAATCCGTTTAAACTGTCTATTTACATGAAGTTGGTTCAG